>NC_089981.1:34071177-34391802 GCF_036417845.1 Apteryx mantelli | reverse complement strand
AAATACTCACAGGCCCAGCACAGCAGTTCTCAAAGTGAGGACACCCACTGCAGGCAGGAGCCTTGTCCTATAGGTGAGGTCCAAACATGCATCTGACTTATGCAGATTATACAGTAAAGTGGGACTTGATGGAGTGTATTCTGGCACTCACTTTCAATGTAATCTAAATCTTAAGTTTATATGTTTGGCTATGGGCATTCCTTGTACGTCCCAGCTTGACAGGACCACATGGCACTGAATTTACCTCACATGAAAAGGTCCTTTAGGATTCATAAATTAAAACAGTCATTCATCTGTCACACCTGGAAGGCTCACCACAACTGATTTTCTCAGAAAGTATCTACAAAATCAGACTTCACAAAAAAGAAACCCTTCAACTGCACCGATATCCCTTTGTACAACAAAGGCTGAGTTGTTGGAGTGTTCACTGGGGAAAGTATCTAGAACACAAATTTGGTTACTCACCCAAAGTATTTTGGAAAATCGTATCAATGTCTGGAATGCATTGAACATAACCAAATAAAAGTGATCCAATCACTAAAATGTATTTTCACTGAAAATCCTACTGCCCACATTCCTTGCTATATGTGCAGATAAAACACATTATTTTTGCCCAAATATGCTGTAAGAAACCTATGAGGATATTGTCAAATTTTGTTTTCCTTTTCTCATCCAACTGAAAGTAAAAGATGCTAACATTTTGTATTTTTGCATTGTATTTTTATTCAGGTGCGTTTTGAAGGCCAAAGTTGCTGTTTTTATAAGTAGCCTCAACATTTTGATTGTAGAAAAAGTGATGTTGTTTTAAAATAACAAAATAAAAAAACACCTGTCAGCATCTTGAATTTATATCCGCTCACATTTGTTCTCATCACAGCACTCTGTGGTGATTCTAATAATGCTAACATATGAACATGCCTGTTCAAATTCACTTGTAATGCACGCCTCTACATAGAGAAATGAAGAAGTATTGCAAAATAAGCATATCCCCATCTGGTCCAATAGCTTTCAGTGACAGTGGCTAGTGCCAGATGCCTCAGAGACACACACTGACAATCCAGAATTACTACGCCACTAGGTGCAGGTTTTCAAACCTAGGCAACTAGTGGTTTCATACTGTGTAAATATATAAAGAACT
This sequence comes from Apteryx mantelli, assembly GCF_036417845.1. Taxonomy (NCBI): domain Eukaryota; kingdom Metazoa; phylum Chordata; class Aves; order Apterygiformes; family Apterygidae; genus Apteryx; species Apteryx mantelli. Next base: position 34,390,664 of record NC_089981.1, on the reverse strand, counting down.
TAGACTATTTAATTTAGTCATGTTTCCAATATACTTCGTTTGTTCCTCATTCCTGTGCTAGGAGAAATGACATCTCACCACAAAAAATAAATGAAATAATGATGAGTATAAAAAAAGCCATCTCTGATTTATCTCCTCCTTGAAATAGAATTATGTTCCTGGCTCTAACCTCTTCCTAGACCTCTTCCTTATCTACCATACTTTGTTACTGAGGCAAGGTACTCCAGCGTGAACACTGCAGTCATGTGAGAAATCACTGAATATCAAAAAGGAACAGTCTGTTCTGAAAGGTTTTTTTTTTTTTTTTACAGTAAATATTACATTTGTTTTCATTGAAAATACTGACTGAATACATAGGTATAATGTCATCCATTTCAAGCAGCTGGTAAAAAGAGAAGTAGAATGAACTCATATTAGATTGATGGTAAATAACAGTTTGATTTTGGCCCACCTCAATGCATTTAGAAGGTGACTTCTCTGAGGTATGCACAATGACCCCCTCCTTGAAAAGTTTTAGTAAACTTTAATCTACCAACAAAGAACAAATCTAATCTCCAAGAATTAAACATTTTTAAATATAATATTAACATTAATGCAATCTTTTTTACAAGTGTATTGAAACTGACTCTGAGCAAAGACTACCTGTCTCACTTTACCAGGCAAAAAACACAAAGCAATTTTTTGCCTTTCCAAACAAAAATTTCTCTAGAAATTTAATTAGAAAAAAATTCCTCATTTTTCCAAAGGATTGATTGAAAAGAACACCTGATGGAGAATTTGGCCAATATTTCCAATCTTCCTTCTCTTGCACTTGCAAGTTCTATGTTGAAAAGGCAAAAAGCCTATGATATAGATGGCTCAAGCATCTTTTGGCTCCTGGGAAACTAACATGACATTAATAGAACAAACAATGAAAGAGCAAAAGTTTTAAACACTCCTAGACCGCACTGGCAAAATCAGAGGGTCATAAATATTACTTTGAGAAGAATTTGATTTAATGTATATAAATAATCAGGACTACTCTGACTAAGACGACAGGTAAATAGAAAAGCAAAAAGCCTTAAACTTCACTAAATCTTTAATTTGAGATCTACTGTACATAAATTGCACACAAAAGACAGATTGAGGACATCTGACATGGATGTAGTTTATGGAGGTAAAATAAAAGGAACAATAACAAAAGAATGTTAGGGCACCTCTTCAAAAGAAGAGTATCCAAACAGTTTTCCAGCAACAAAATAGTTTCTCAGTCTCAAAGTAACTTACAGGAAAAGTTACACTTAAAATTTCAATTAAAGAAGGTATGACTGAAGTCTTCCAAGTATCAAGATAAAACAGTATACAACACCTTGTCAGTTATACCCAGCATAATTGAACATTATCATGCTACAAGAACAGCCAGGAGACTTGTACATAGAATAATCCCCCCTTATATTCTTGCTGGGGTAGAACAGTACTTCAGTTCACTCCTGAGCAATCAAGAGAAACTAGAGGTCAAGCTTCTCTACCTGTGCTCTTCAGACCAATTTCTGCCTTCTGCTTGCCATTCTATAGTAGGTTACTACTATCTTGTTAGCTACTATCTTTGTAGATATAATGCAGAGATGTCTCTGCTTGCCTTTTTCTTTCATTAAAGAATTATTTCTTTTCTGCAATGTGGGTGATACAAATGGACTGAAACTAGGCAAAGAACAGAAATAAAATATTAAAATGAAGGGGTCAAATTTAGGGGAAAAATATTTCTAGAGGTTTATTAGCCCATCCTCAGCACTAGTTGATATCTCTTGTTTTTAATTGTAGCATACATAAAACGGCAGAATTCCATAAGCAAAGAAAGTCTAATTCAGCACTTTGACTAAGTAGACAAACTGTAAAACGTCATTACTTGGATTTTCTAATAGTCTGGCAAGGTTCTCATGGCTTCAAAAAAGTGAGAGCCATTAAGCGTTTTACAAGCTACCCAGGTCTTATATATATTCCAGAAGGAAGATTAGTTAGATATCAGTGTCTTAAAAAGTCACATTATCTAAAAAGGAAACATAATGAATGAAACAAAGAGTAAACAGAGTATCTCAATATAAAATTAAAATCATAGGAAAATCATTTTTTGCAAGAAATACATTATGTGCAAATATGAAAGAAATAGCTGTTCCAAACCCATGAATCATATGTTAGTAGCAATAAAACTGGGCCATCTGGAGTTGAGTGCTGCACTGTCTTCCCAGCCACTTGCTTGAGGCTTATAAACATCATAATCATAAAACCATGCTTCTAGAGGAAATAGAAACTGCTCCAGGTAACCATGCCTCTGTTAAACCAAAACAATTCAGACCTCAAAAGTAAATAGGCCACAGCTCTCATAAGCCAAAGAAATTAGGATAGGATAAGGCAACACCAGAAAGGTAACAGCTTCAGCAGTATGAAAATGAAGGGCAGTGTATGCACTCATGTGGAGATTTTCAAGGACACAGACGGAAATTTGCAATCAGTAACAAAATTCTGTTTCTGTCCGCCTTGTAGCAAGTACCATATTGAAGGACTGCCAGCACTATGCTGTTTCTCCTTCTTTAGAGATGCATTAAGCCTCCATGAAGTGGTTTCTTACTGCAAACAGTAAAAATAATCTTAGAGAATCCTAAGGATGGCAAACCAGCAGAAGAGATATTCCAATTTCAGCAAGACAGGAGGGGAACATGGATTTCCCTAAAGAGTAGTACATTCTGACAGCTTCTCTGAAAATCTCATCCTGAGTCTGCCCTGCTGCTGCTCACCAATTATCTGTCCTGTCGCTCAACCCTACGCGTTCCCTTTCTCAGTTTACCACTTCCCTTTCTTGCTATTTCAAAATAATCTTTCTCTGTGTTCAGAGCAAGCAGGATACTTTCTTGCACTGTAAGAAAGCAAGCAAGATTCAAGTAAGATATTAGAAAAAAACAGCAGTAAAAATAGAAGCACTGACATATTTTAAAAGCAAGGATAAAGCAGGATCTCCTTACAAGTGTCAGAGATATGGCTAACCCCTAAGCCACAATCAGTTACAGCTGGAAATCAAGACTAATTTTATTGAAGTCAATAGGTCAACAGCTAGTTTAGAAGTGTTATGTATCTGTAAGGATAATTCAGCCCTAATATGGATAAGAATTAAAATCTTGTTTTAATATGCTTTCAGTATACCAGGAGACTATTAACAATATCACAACTATTCAAGCCATCAGCACTAGGAGAAAAGCCACTTCTTGAATTCAACCTTTGGTCCAGTTAACTGATGGAACACAATCATCCCCAAGGACACCCTTGCTACTGACATAATAGCTGCGTTTTGAGATTCCAGACAAAGCATGCTTAATGATGACCAATCTAGCCAAAGTACACCCAGCCCCCTGGTATTTTTTCATGGCTTTACTTATAAAACCTTTGCAGAATATAATGCATTTAGAAATATAGTTCAGATATATAACTTCCTGTTTCTAGAAACACTGATATTACCAGAATTATTCTTTACATGCCCTCTATCACCTCAAAACTTTCAAACTACTGAATGCAGTTACCAAGACAAAGGTTGAGAAGAGCTGAATTATCCTCTACTTGTCTCTGCCAAGGTTGGTATAACGGGAGAACCTGGATTACTTACTCCACAGGGAGAGCTTTGTTCTAAACTACCTCACTAATCCATGACAGTGCATGCTAGATGATCACAAGAGGCCCATATTCCATCAAAGCTTGAGATCTATTTGTAAATATAACACTAACTTCTAAAACGATGACTTGATCTCTCTGCTTTAATGTCTGTGTTTGGTTTAGTTTTGTTTTTTGAGGGCACGGGAGAAGGGTACTTCTGGGTCCTACCAGAGGCCTTTGAGAGTTAATTAGTTGACCTTTATAAACTGCTAGATTCAGATCTACAGACTGAACCTCTAGACACTGTCAGTGAAAGCAAAGGGAAATGTTAAATAGCATCACAGAAAATGGCTACGACTAGGGTAGAGGGAAGGAGACATAGGATCAAAGCTCCTTTTCCCTTACAATGCTTACGGTGTTATTCACTCTGCTCATGGAAGCACAGGGTGCTAATGACTCATTGCCAAAGAATAAAGATAGGCAAAAGCAGAACCTTAAAAGGGCTCAGCTTGAATTCTCAATTGGGTATATTAGCCAAGGTAGGGTGCTACACTCAGGTAACTATACTGTTTTCAGGAACTGAACTAACTCTGATATTTCAGATAATTCTTTCTCCTGCTACATTACGAAATAACATCTGATCCCATACCTGAATATTCAGAGTAACAAAATCACTTGTGTGCCTAATCTCAGACATACTTGCTGAATTGTGTCCTCATTAATAAGCCTCACAATTATCATTATCAGTGGGATGTCTGATAGAACATTTGCTACAACTAAAAACAAATAAACCCTTCTGTGCTTGCATGCTGCCTGCATCAGTGTACGCCTGAAGTTTTGGCACGCAAAATGAAAAATATAAATGCCTGGGAATAAAAACTAACTATTTTTAGAGATGAGCTCTGAGTTCTGAAGTGAGCTGCCTCACTTCTTTCATTCGATCTTATGGCCTCAATTTCCTCACACATGATTGTAAATCAAAAGTAAATGCACAGAAGGCAATGGAACAATATTAGAGTAAAAATGAAGCAAGTGAAAGGAGAATTCAGGATCCTCAGTCTGACCTTTACAACACCATAAGCACTTCTTTTTATATCTCAGGGAAAAAATAGCAGACGGCATTAGGGATTCAGCCCTGTTCTAATACAAATTGAACTGTGGCACATAAATACAGTGAGACAAAGAAAAGGTAGGAGAGACGGAGTTGAGAATTCTTTTTTTCATTTGCTTCTTGGAAAATATTTAATAAAATGTGGTTTCTATCTTGACATGTGCACAATGGGCACATAATAGAAAAACTGAAAATTTTCATCAAATACATTCAAAGTTTAAAAGATTGTGGTGTGAACTCCTTTTCCTTATTAATTCCATAACATCTACTATTTCTTTTCTACCACAATCAAAAGAAATAAAAGCTTCCGTTCATGCATACAGAAATTGCAAACTATACGGAACTGTAGGAAATGTCTTCCCAGACAGAATTCCCTATTTGTGTATTGTGCTATTTCTTCCAGAATTGGTTCACTGCAGAAGAGAGAGCTAACCTATCCATCAACAGCTGCTGTTAATGTAGGTGGCAAACAGGCAATGTTTTAGCTTGAGGTGGGTAGAAAAAAATCTCATGGTGGAGATCAGAGAAATCTAAAATGGCCCTGCCTCTTTTCAGTCAAACAGATACTTCGATATATTGACACATAGGCAGAAACTTAGCCTTCCATCCTAAGGATAAGGTACCTAGATAAATATCCTGTTTTCTGTCAGATTTCTCTTACTGCTTCGCAAAAAACAAGCATAATTTTCTAAAGACATGTGCAGTAGTTCATCTAGCATTATTTCACTGTGATACCATGAGTGACTGACCCTGTTGTTCAACCGATCCCACTGTAATTGGTTGCCTACTTCATTCTTTTAACAGTAAAGTTTGTTTCTTCCTCAGTCTTTTTAAAATGAATTCATCTCCATTATATATGTTTTAGATGCATCTAACATTATTAACCTCTACAGCTTTATATTCATGCTTCCAATTCTCACTTCCTGTTTTTCTGGAAAACATCTGTATATCTTCACTAATTACCAAGAATCTAGTTTAAAAATCATAAATTCTGGCCCTAGCTGCAGATTCCAGAACAGTAGCCTAAAAATAATTTGAATCTATAGAAAACTGTGTTTTCTAAAGATAAAGGTGCTACGCCATTAAATCTTGATGACTAAAATAAATTTTAAAAAGCATAAATATGAGAAAAGCATTGCTTTAAAATGTAGGTGGTGAAAACATGCCTTATTTTATTGAGTTACTGATTTTATTGGGCAATTAATACATAGAGAGAGTATATATATATTAAATAGGGAGAGTACAGTCTTCCTTCATGCACAGTATGAGATGGGTATGAGTTCCAGATGCAAATTTACATCCACGTTTAGGAAGAAAACCCAAATCTCTATGCAATTCATTATGAAATATTAGTATGCACAGCATGAACTGGCTGGCACTCTATGGCTCATCTACAGAATGCTATTCCTTATACAACTGCTTAGAGAATGTGTTTGTACAGAACTATAGTTGAGTGTGGTAGTGATGCATACAGTTAAAATATACAGTAGTTTTCTCTTGCTTAGAATTTTGCCAAGTTTTTGCATTATCATTTCCCAGATTATCACCTCCCAGGCTTGGCCTCTCCTGAGGAAGTTTTAAGAAAACCCCATGAAAAACTGCTCCAGCTTCTTCAGGAACGATGCTAGGTAAAAACAGGTAACTGCCAATTACAAAAAAAATATGCTATGTATGATCTTTAAGAGATCTCAGACTTCGGAAAAAACACCTAACACTTGCTCCTTGCTGCCCAGTGAGATTCCATTAAGATTTGATCCAAACTGAAGCCTCCAGAAATCACCAGCAAAGCTTACTGTCTGACATACATAGCCCTGCCTCTGATGCAGAGAGTTTCCACATATTAACAATGACTCTAGTTGAAGCTGGTCAGGAATTTGCTAATCACCTTTTATTAGAAGCTTTTATTGGAAAAGTTGTAGTCAAAACCTAAGTTTGACAGTGGTGCCAGCTTCAGTACAAGTCAATACAATAACTCTCATAGACCCAGCATGAAATAGCTGACCAAGATGTAAGAGAGACCACACCTGCCCTCCATGCTCATCTTTCAGAGTAGTCAGCATCTTAATGACTAAAAAGCATATTCATGCTAAAAAGACCCTGGTATAAATACATAGCTGCACTTCAAGTCTTGTCTTGTTAATATTTAATAAATAAACACAGAGAACAAAACCTCCAACATGAGATTTTGTAAGATATGCTACAGTTCCAGAAGAGATGCATTTAATTTATCTCCACAGTGCCCACACCAGCGGCACTGAGGGAGACATATTGTCTCCCCAGCCACCTATGACACAAGTGGCTTTCACAGTTTGGTTTTCAGCTGGATCTGCTTCCTGACCAAGTTGAGTGCACAGTTGCCTGTCTCAAGGATGAGAATGGGAACATACAACCAGGACCTCTATGGTCTGGAGTTAAGGGGCTTAATTTTTATTTTTTAAACAAGGTACATAGCTGAGAAATTGGACAAAGTTACTTTTGTCAGAACTGGAAACAGAACCCAGATTTCAGGTATTACATCCTTCATTCATATTTATACAATGCCTTTCATAGGCAGTTTGTCACAATTGAGTTCTAGACTGAGAACGCTTGTGTTACTAGAAAGCAAAACACCTTGTAACTTGATCTCCAAGGCTAAAATGTAAAGTACAACTTTTGAGTATCCACATGATGACAACTTCTTTGTAATATTCTCCACAGTAGTGCTATATGCTTCATAGGAGTTAGCCTTTCTTTTAAGTTGGTGGAAATGAAATCAGGACCTGGTCTAAAACTCCAGAATATTCCCTGACTACAAAATATGAGTGACAATATTATACAGTGTGGCCAAACAGGAAAAAGAGGATCTCAGGAGAGCACCCAATTTTATATTGGAGGGTTTGAAGTATTTGACCTTCACATGCTGACTGGTAGTGTCTGTTGTAACAATGTGCACTTATAAAAATTGATGAAACCCAGTACAGCTTCACTGGCCTACTCTATATGTGTAAAAGTCATAAAAATATCATTAAAAATGTATTGCTTAATATCCCAAGAAACTTTTTCAATACAGTATCATTTGATTGACTGATATAGCAGAAAAGCACACAGACAGCCTGAGGAGAACAGGCTGGGAAGGGCATATGCATGATTACAACATCCATTTCTTCCAGTTATTTCTGTGTGTATTGCAGTTGTTTCTCATTTGTAAAGGAACGGCAATACATTCCATCATTTTAAATTAAATTTGGTGAATTTTAGTAGTCATGAATCTCAAAGACAAATTGCAGCAGCTGGAGCCACAGACTAAGAGAAATAATGTTAATAGTCTTAAATTATCCTGTAAAAAAGAACAGTGATGTCATTCTCTGAGAACTGCTTTTGTGAAAAATGTCATAAAGAAAATGGGAAGAAGAATGAAACACTATCACTAGTGCTTTTATTTCAACAAATTGAAACTGAGTCTTAGCGGTTCTTCACCAAAGCTGAAAGTGTGAATTTCAGCAACTGTTATCACTGAACATCTAAACAATAGATTAACTTAACCTTATGGCTTCTTCACCCCTGTGTATATTTCTCATTATTTCACTAGAAAGGATTAAGAGCAGTATTAGCTTTGCTTTTAAACCAAAAAGTAATTATTGTGTACAGATGATAGCCACTTTGTAACAAAATTATTTCTTTCCTCATTTCTTCTGCTATTACGTAGTCTCAGTAGTTTTCCTTTAGGTGCTACATGGGTCCCGAGTGTTAGGTTTTACTTTACAAAGAAAGTATTAAAATAACTAAGAAGAATACAGACATTTTATTAATTGCAATAGTGACTGTATTTTTCTGGAACTCTAAATTAGTGTTGCAGTATCCCAAGCCAGTAAATAGAAAAGGCCAATGAAAAATCTTTTTTTCTTATTTGCCAGTAAAGTGAAATAAGCATTCTAACAAACGATATCTAAACTTCACCTAAATCTCAACACTGTAGAGATAAAAACCTTGCCACTAGAAAGGTGTCCTTCCACCAGCTAAAAGATCTGGAATATTTACTTACAGGTTTACTAAAAGCTTTGCTTCCAGCAAAGACTTTTCAGGTGCTGCCATTCTGATAGACAAACCAAATCGACTTTTGAAAAAACAGATTCTAATGGCAGGTAGCATGTCAGTGGACTGTTTGGAGAGGGGGGGCCCCCAACAACCACAGGATAAGGATAATTTTGTACTCCATACTTAGTCCCAACAGGGTTGACATGAGCCAAAGCCCCTCATAAGGGCTTCTCCTTAGGGAAGTTCATAACTTGCACTGGCCTAACCATTCTGCACTAATTCCTTCTGTGGACAAGTATTATATTAACCTGTGATTTTAATAGTTGTCCAACTTGAGTAACCTGAAGTCTTTTCCCAGGCACCTTGTCCTGTGCTAAGCTCACCATCTCTCACCTCCTTCTTTCACCAAGTCATCTTATAAAAACAGTCCTTAAAGTATAGGCACACTCAGCCTTACATCAGTCTGAAACCACTCTTAAGTGAAGGACTCCTTGAAGTGAAGAAAGGTTTTTATTTGCAAAAATAGCCCCCATCTTATTTATAACAGATAAGAAGTAACAATATATAACTAGAGATAACAGAAAACAGTTGTTTTTCTTCTAGTGCCACTTACATAAAATATGCAACTGCAAAACTCCTTGGAATATTTCACTTTTATATTTAAATAGAGCTCAGGTACTGTAGGAACTTGAGACAGATTGAATTTTATAATCTTTCTGTGCCCTGATATGTCACAATTTTGAAAAGCATTATAATTTTGTCAGATATTTATAAAATTGTTCCTTTCTCTGTAGAACGCAGAGAACTGTTGTAGAGCCCTTAAATGGTGCTCCACATCCAACACTGAAAAATAAAATTAATCAATACACATACATTCACTGACAGGCTGTATTTTTTTCAACAACAAATCTATCTATATAAAATCTGAATATCAGCAAATTTCACAATCAATACTGCAGTTTCTGCTACTGCCAGTCCTTCTTTGCTTGCTTCTACCAGTGACATGACTCTCTTGGAAAGTTTACCATTCATTTGGAATCCTGCTGTATTTAAATTTACATCCTTCTGTCTGAATTTTTGACAGAAGGTTCCACAGATTTCAAGAGTTATGTGATTATGGAAACATTCATTTTTATATTAGTAAATTTAATACTATTTGAGCAATTAATTAATCAGACAAGCCTCCCTTGTCACTTTCCATGTCATTCATCTCAGTTCGCAACATATGCACCAAGCACACAGACAATACAAAAGGATAAGCCCCTTAGCCAATGTAAATAGGCTTCCTTCTCTCATAGTGGCAAAATTAAATTGACTTTCATAGGAACGGAATCAGATGCTTTGCCCAACAAGATCTTAAATTTAAATTTCCCAAATTTTTCCATTACCTTTATTTATATATATCTATAGATGCATGTGTGCATATATAGATAGAAGAGCTAAGCAGAAAGTTTCTGGTTTTAGATCTTTAAATGACTGCATTATATGTATTATATGTATGCATATATCTTTTCAGACCAATTATTTGGAATCCAGTAGCTCATAATGAAGAAATATTTCCTCTTTCACATAAGCTGAATTCATTATTTATATTTTCAAGCCACAGTCATTACTTCTCAAGGCTAATGAAGCATGGTTTGGGGCAACAAATATTCAGCATATTGTGCACTATTTTTTTTTCCTAAAATGAAGCAGACCTACATTTCTGTAGTTTCTCATCTGCTCTTATGTACCTTCAGCTCTGCCATCTGTGGGGAAGTAAGCTGCTTGATCAACAATCATTAAGCTATATTTTCAGGAAAAAAAAACAACACTCAATGAAAAGTTTTATGAATAGGGTGTCTGAATTAACCATTATGCAAGCATCTCCTTTTGCCTGGATAAACACACAAAAAGAATGCTTGTTTACAATTATAGTAAGTCAAGTAATAGTCTAGTTCTCTCCCCCAAACATTTGAGTTTAAAAGATATGAAACAAATACATTTGTTTACTGTTCACATTTAATGATACATGCCTACTCAACAATATGTGCTCTAGCTCTCTTATGCACATCATCTTAAGAAAAATAATTTCACAGAACAGTAACAATTCTGGAAAAAAAATTAATTCCTTTTTCAACTAGTTTTGTTTTATTTTTAACTTTTCACGAAAGGCTATAATGACATTTTTCATTATAAAAAGTAAAGATTTTAGGAAAACTTTGTTTTCTTTTAATTCCATGTATCTGAAGAAATTGATCAAGTTTGCACTCTGTCAGAGAAAAACCTTCAAAAATATTGAAGTCAAAAAGCATTCCCCAAAACATTTTTCAAACAAAGAAGTAGATGTTTTCATTTAAAGCTGACAGCGAAAATTTCAGTCCTGAAGAAGAAAACTGAAAACTTCTCACAAACATAAAGTTTGGAAAGGAGATCAAGTTCAAATGATAACGGACTGAAGGGTTACTCTTGACAGCCTTTACACAGTGGGGAAATATCAACTCGGTCACTGTGTTAACTGGAGTCATTTCTACGGCTTTATCATAACAATGCAAAGGTTTAGATATGAACTTAACTTTACTCAGATGCCAACTCCATAGATATTAACAGGAAGTTTTGTGCGCTTAAGATGAAGCATGCATATGTACAGGGTTAAAGAGAAATTGTGTTATTACCACTTATTTCACTCACTGGGTTTTGTGGGGGCACAAGAAGAAAACCACAGGTGCTGAAAATCAGATTGCTCCATACAAAATCCTTGAAACAGTAGAAAAGATGAATGTAGTAATAACTGCATAAGAAGCCCATAAAGAAAAAGCAAAAATAATCTTATAAATGCCTCTGTTTAAAAAAAAAGAAAAGTTCCATTTCAATTCAAAATTGAAGCTACTGAGATATGTCATTCAAAGCTTCAACTGTAATTTTTGCCATTAGCAGGTAGTGAATAGAAATCCATTTCTCCCACTCTAGATGGAAAAGGGCTAGAAAGACTTGTGTTTCTCTCAAAGTAAGACAAGGCAGGAAAGGAAGATGCTTGCCTCAGAATTATTCATTACGTTAAGGGCCAGTCCCTAAGAAACAGCCCCTAAGTTCACACATGCATAACATTAATTGCAGGAATAAACAAACTACAAAATTTGAAGATGAAGTTCTGCTTGCCTTAAAGCCAATCATAAGCACCCTTCTGCTTCCCCACTTTACTGTATTTGTAAATCAATGAGAACACTACACTGATAAGCACTCCGCTTGCCTACCCTACCTCACTGTATCCCTACATCAATGAAATTACTAGACAAACAGCCTCTGTTACTTAAGATGGTGCTGTATGTGGAGGACAGGGGCAACGTAGGAAGCTGGTACACAGGTATACAAATAAAATTTACAGAAAACAGAATATAAAGACATTAATGGAAACTACTACTCAAGTCACCTCAAAGCAGAAAGCTGTCAACTTAATGCCAGTATTAACATGAAATAGTAGGCAAAGGTAGGCTCTTGGGACATCTATTGATGTCTTTAGATATAACAGTGAGTAAGAATTTATTTCAGCCAGCTACTCCTTCTTACACAGACCCCTCCCACACCTGCTGAGCTGTTCCACACAATTTATCATGTGAAGCAGTGGAAGAGCAGACATACTAGAAGGCTTGATTTTTTTTTTAAGACAATATTTAGAAAGTGAAAGCTAGGAGTTATTAGAAAAAGAAAATGGTGAAAAGTTATACAGAAGAAGCAGGGGGAAGAGAATATTAACCAAGACATCAGTAGAAGCTACATAGCAGATCTGTTATATTTCTGCTCAATTTCATAGTTACCTTTATTATTCAACAGTAGTGATTTTAACTTAACTCTCTCCATATCCAAAAAAATGTCTCCTCATCTGGTGGATATCACCAAGAGGAACTTCACAAATGTAAGTGACAAAAACAAGTCTTCCTTGTTATGTCTGAAGCAAGTACCAATTGACACCAGGTTTTAGAAATTAAAAAAAATGTGCAAAACTCCTGGTAGGAAATCAGAAGCATTTGTGCTGAGACTTCAGCTTAAGATGAATCCATGGGAAGCTGCCATGAGTGGAAAGGTACCCAGTAGAAATTTTTTAAAGAAAACTTATCAAGAACTCAGGAACAAACCATCCCAGTATGGAGGAAGACTGAAGGGTATGGAAGAAGGCCAACTTGGTTAAGCAAGGAGCTTTTCACTGAAACACTGGAACATGAAAAGAAAGACCTGGAAACAAGTGCAGACAACTAACAGTGAGAGAGCAACAGCTTATAGTCTGCTCAGAAAAGTTGACTGTATTCAAATCCATGGGGCTGGATGGGATTCACATGAGGGTGCTGAAAGAGTTGGCTGAAAAAAAAATCACTCTTAGTTTACCAAGGGTCACATTCCTCTGTTAGCTACATTCTCAGAAAACAGAAGCATCTAATGAAGTCAACAGGTGTTAAGATCTTGGACAGAAAATGAACCTGGGACCAAGATCTGCAGTCTGCCTTTCAGCAATTATCGGAAAAGATGGGTTCAGAAAAAGATGAGACATATCCCTTCTTAAATAAACAGTAAGATAGGCTAGAAGTAGGATAGCTGGTGTAGCAACAGAAATAGCGATGCACAGATCAGATCAGGTGCAGGTGACATTTCTTTTGCCTTCTGTGGTGTCTGGCATGCATGGTTAATTCATTCTCCAATAACTGCAAAACGTTACAAATGCGGCCTTTAGTGTGCCATTCAGGAACAGAGAAGATTTAGGACACCTTTTATTGACTTCTGTGGCTTCAAGGAAAGAAAATGTTACTTTTAATGTTGGACAGGAGGAGAAATAGCTTTTACATGAGTATTGAATGCCAGAAGTTTAGAGTCAGGATGTCATTTTCTACCCAGTAAACCTGGACACCATGTACAGATCACTCACCCATCACACTGATCCACTTTTCTTTTATTAAACATAAAATATACACAACCAAAGAGCCAGTTTAATCGTAATTACTCTGACCCTCCTTTATAAATGACAGCTTGATTTTGAACAGGTGTTTATAGAAGTTTTCCGCTAGTTAAACAAACTGTGAGCAATCACACTCACTTGACTGTGCGTCGCTGTGTAATACATAGCATGTTAAGTTTTTGCAAAAATAAACATTTGAAGATCATTCACTGGACTTCTTTTCATGCGTTTGTTCTCCAAAACAAACTGTAACTAAATGTAGCAATGTGAACACAAGAGCCAGTGTTGATGCAGCCAGATTCAGCTGCCTTTAGGGTATATCGCATCTGGATCCTACAGGAAGAACAGCAATTGACCAACAACAGTAAGCTTACTAGCCTAAAAATAGAAACACCTTCTGTTCTGTTTCAGGAGCTATCATTATGCTGTAACAGACTTTGGTTATGTCTATATAACACTGGCAAGCCAGCACTGACCTCCTCCCTCAAGATGTATTAAGAGCAAGAACTACAGCTGCAATGAATTGTCCTATCTAACAAGCAGAGATGAGCAGGACCTGTACCAGCTCTCAAGCGGCTCCCTTTTCTGCGGGAAAAAATGAATGTCTACTTGTGTCTCTAAGTGGCAAAATGGAGAAAAGGACTTGGTAACACTTATCTCAAAGAGAATGGGAAATTTTAGCATCATCCAGGTATATGGTGACAATGAACTAAGATTAGATATGTATCTTCGAGATGGATAAAATTTAGAGCAAATGCCACCCACCCTAAATGATTGTTCTTATTCCAAGATAGGAAAAATACATAATTGTGAAGGTTTCAAATGGAGAGGGAGTGGGGAACAGGGTCAAGCGTACGAACAAGAGAAGGCCTATATACACAAAATATTTCAGCCACAATAAGTTAAGACCATGCACATTGAATGGGACCAAACCCTCCTAACTCTGTTCAACTCCACAGAAACTTCTGGTGAATTTATAAAGAATTTTTACTAAGTAAGGAGAGCAGGATTTGTCCCCAAATGAACTTTCCCCAGTGAAGAACCCCCCTGAACATGCACTATTCAGGTATTGGTTCCAGTGAGGCCATTGTTATTTTTAAGTTCTGTCAAATTTCTTAACAACTTTAATCACTGACCAACAAATTTAAAAGTACTTATCCTCAAACTGATTCGATACACCTCAGGAGATGGGGAAGCACTGGGATCTTTTTATAGAAATGATCAACACCGAACAAACTGTTGGTCCCCTGATCCTTTATCAGCTGTGCTTGAAGTGCAGATCATCTGAATACACATGAAGACCTCAAAAACATAATTTCTTCTATCAAAGTTCTTCAGTGCCTCCACAGAGTTACTGCTCAGACTACTGGAAAACAATTTACATATTCAAGCCTAGCTATTAGCACTGGATATACAACAGGACAGCATGAAAAAAACACAAATCATATTGCTATGTTGTTAAGGTGGCAAAAATTGAACACATCGTATTAACTTATTCTATTCTAAGAACAGGTTCAACCTATAAATGCAAAAAAGAAACAAACCAACAGCCCCTATTTCACTGTAAACTATGCCTGCACTCGACTGCAGGGGAATGCTACAATAGTTTTTTTTGTTCTGTTAGCAGCAAACCTTCCAAATGCAGACAAGTTTTTTAACTTGTCAGTGAAAAGTCTGTTTCTGTTACAGAATCACAGAATCGCTGAGGTTGGAAGGGACCTCTGGAGATCATCTAGTCCAACCCCCCTGCTCAAGCAGGGTCACCTAGAGCATATTGCACAGGATTGCGTCCAGGCGCGTTTTGAATATCTCCAGAGAAGGAGACTCCACCACCTCTCTGGGCAACCTGTTCCAGTGCTGTCACCCTCACAGTGAAAAAGTTTTTCCTCATGTTCAGATGGAAGTGTCTGTGTTTCAGTTTGTGCCCGTTGCCTCGCGTCCTGTCACTGGGCACCACTGAAAAGAGTCTGGTCCCATCCTCTCGACACCCTCCCTTCAGATACTTGTACACGTTGATAAGATCTCCTCTCAGCCTTCTCTTCTCCAAGCTAAACAGGCCCAGCTCTCTCAGCCTTTCCTCATAAGAGAGATGCTCCAGTCCCCTAATCATCTTTGTAGCCCTTCGCTGGACTTGCTCCAGTAGTGCCACATCCCTCTTGGACTGGGGAGCCCAGAACTGGACGCAGGACTCCAGATGTGGCCTCACCAGGGCTGAGTAGAGGGGGAGAATCACCTCCCTCGACCTGCTGGCAACACTCTTCCTGATGCACACCAGGATACCATTGGCCTTCTTGGCCACAAGGGCACATTGCTGCCTCATGCTTAACTTGGTGTCCACCAGCACTCCCAGGTCCTTCTCAGCAGAGCTGCTTTCCAGCAGGTCAACCCCCAACCTGTACTGGTGACTGGGGTTATTCCTCCCCAGGTGCAGGACCCTGCACTTGCCTTTGTTGAACTTCATGAGGTTCCTCTCCGCCCACCTCTCCAGCCTGTCCAGGTCTCTCTGAATGGCAGCACAGCCCTCTGGTGTATCGGCCACTCCTCCCAGTTTTGTATTGTCAGCAAACTTGCTGAGGGTGCACTCTGTCCCTTCATCCAGGTCATTGATGAAGAAGTTGAACAAGACTGGACCCAGGACTGACCCCTGGGGGACACCGCTAGCTACAGGCCTCCAACTAGACTCTGTGCCGCTGATCACAACCCTCTGAGCTCTGCCATTCAGCCAGTTCTCAAGCCACCTCACTGTCCACTCATCTAACCCACACTTCCTGAGCTTGTCTATGAGGATGCTATGGGAGACAGTGCCAAAAGCCTTGCTGAAGTCAAGGTAGACAACATCCACTGCTCTCCCCTCATCTACCCAGCCAGTCATTCCATCGGAGAAAGCTATCAGATTGGTTAGGCATGATTTCCCCTTGGTGAAGCCATGCTGACTACTCCTGATCACCTTCTTGTCCTCCACATGCTTGGAGATGGCCTCCAGGATGAGCTGCTCCATCACCTTTCCAGGGACGGAGGTGAGGCTGACTGGCCTGGAGTTCCCTGGGTCCTCCTTCTTGCCCTTTTTGAAGACTGGGGTGACACTGGCTTTCTTCCAGTCCTCAGGCACCTCTCCTGTCCTCCAGGACCTTTCAAAGATGATGGAGAGTGGCTTAGCAATAACGTCCGCCAGCTCCCTCAGCACTCGTGGGTGCATCCCATCAGGGCCCATGGATTTGTGGGTGTCAAGTTTGCTTAAATGATCTCTAACCCAATCCTCCTCCACCAAGGGAAAGTCTTCCTTCCTCCAGACTTTCTCTCTTGCCTCCAGGGTCTGGGATTCCTGAGGGCTGGCCTGAGCAGTAAAGACTGAAGCAAAGAAGGCATTCAGTAACTCTGCCTTCTCTGCATCCTTCGTCACCAGGGCACCCACCCCGTTCAGCAATGGGCCCACATTTTCCCTAGTCTTCCTCTTGCTACTGATGTATTTGAAGAAGCCCTTCTTGCTGTCCTTGACATCTCTCGCCAGATTTAATTCCAAACGGGCCTTAGCCTTCCTCGTCACATCCCTGCATACTCTGACAATGTTCCTATAATCCTCCCAAGTGGCCTGTCCCCCTCTCCACTTTCTGTATACTTCCTTCTTCTGGTTGAGTTTTGCCAGGAGCTCCTTGCTCATCCATGCAGGTCTCCTGCCTCCTTTGCTTGACTTCCTACTCATAGGGATGCACCGCTCTTGAGCCTGGAGGAAGTGATGTTTGAATATTAACTAGCTCTCTTGAACACCCCTTCCTTCTAGGGCCCTCACCCATGGGATTCCTCCAAGTAGGTCCCTGAAGAGGCCAAAGTTTGCTCTCCTCAAGTCCAGGGTTGTGATCCTACTTGGTGCCCTGCTGCCTCCTTGCAGGATACTGAACTCCACGATCTCATGGTCACTGCAGCCAAGGCAGCCCTATAGTTACAGTAGAAATCACCCAAGTGTGCAGCTAGACATTATCGAGGAGGGGGAATCCTATGGCAAATTATTCATTCTGAAAACTGCAGAACTTAACACAACCTAGTGATCTCAAAATGCCTTAGGAAAGGAATAAATACCCTCTTTTCCTCATTTTATGATTAAACTAAAGAACTACTCCCTATGTAACGTAAAATGGAAGTGGAAGCATAGGCAGAAGTCATATGTTTATGTCAAAGAACACAAGTTTATATTGCATTTACAGTTAACTGCATAGTTCTACTACTAATCATTGTATTTCAAAATAAACATATAAACAGCATATAATTCAGATACAAAACCAGCTTTATATAGAATGGTTCTTTGAAATGAAGCTACTTGATAATTATCTCTCAAATTTATTTTCTTTCCTATCTTAATTAATAAGTAATATTAATTTGTTTAAAAAATAAAAATGTCAGCAACTGTGTGCTTGCTCCTCCTGGGAATTCAACTACTGTGAAGGAACAACAGGAATGGAGTTCAACCACACAGAAACACACCTGGCAGCCCCAAACAGCTCCACAGCAGTAGGATGTCATGCTTCCTTAGAGGGTTCATCCTATCACTACCACCACCTCATCATTTGGAAAAATGCATGAAAGTGAGACCACTAAAAGCTTTTTTGGAAAAATGCATGAAAGCGAGACCACTAAAAGCTTTGTCACTAAGGTGGATTAAGACAGTATTATCAACAGAAGACCTGCATCTGAATCCTCCTTGGAGCAAATTTAACGTCAGAATAAGTACAATAAAATGGGTGTTTCCTTTTTAAGAGCTTCATTTAAACCTTCTTTAATTTTCATGAGCCTAGTGTCAAATAAATTAAGAACAAGATTTTCTGATGACCTCTTAAAAAATATTTACATTTCACATATAGATATATGCATGCTTTCCTTTTATATTAAAATAACACCATTTATGCTGTTTGGATATATCACTTCTTGTTCTACTCGAATTGTATTCTGAGTGGATTGTTGCAGACATTAAGGATATATCATGAATAGCATGGATGTCCTGCCTGACAGCAGTTGTAAGCTACAGGTTACAGGTATGCATTTTTCCAGCATAGAGTAATCTTTTCTGTATAAATCATTTCATAATCTCTTACAATCATGCCTCCACTAAGGAAAAAAGTTTTAAGCTGACAGTGCAGTTGACACTTTTTTAGAAAATGTTCTGGAAGCAATTTCCATGATTATATGATGTCTTGCAGATCATCTCAAAAAGTTAATGAAATGGAGGATAAGACTCACAATTTGCTGTTTCCCAGATGAGATGACAGAATTAATGGAGCAGCCTTGAGTATTCCAAGACAAGGAGAAGTATGCCACAACTATAAGAGATGTTAGAAAAACAGATGGCAACAGGCAATCAGTAATTACAGGCAAAGCAAATCCAACCCAAACCATATAACTGGTTAGGTTTAAAAATCAGCTTTTGGCAGATATTAGAAAAAAGTCCAGGAGAGGTAGTACAGAGAAAACTAAAGACAACCTCCTCCTCCCCAGCAATCCCCATGTATGTCTCCCAAACCTGTATATCTGTGATCACAAACAGGTAAAAGGAAGATCTTGGGAGCCACCTGTTATTTATTCTTACATCTTTAAAAAGACTTTAGAGAGACGCATTCAAGAGAACGATTAACATTCATCCAAGAGTCAGAACACTTATGGCTGCAGGTGCACTCCAAAAGTGAGACCCACAGAGTATCTTCAATAAGTACGGGATGACAGTCTGGCTGTGCACCCAAAGTATTAATCCCCAGGCTCTTGTGCCCTCCTGTACTGCCAGCTCACCGCATCTCAGATTTCTGTGGGAGAACGCACAGTGACAGTGGTGGGTGATGGTATAAAAGAAGAAAAGTAAAGGGTGACTGGAGTAGAAACTGGCATGAAGGACAAGGTGTTAAAGATGAAATACTAAATCATAACACTGGCAACATAAGTACATACTATATTTTTATCACAAGAGTCCCTTGACACCAACTGCCTTCATTATTATCTTAGCTTTACTGGTCTGTCCTTGAATTGACTTGTAACCATCTGCTCCAAAAGATCACATAGACATGAGATAATACAGTCCTGAGAGCTAACTTTCATAAATAATAAATGGTCCTACATTTCCAGTATTTTAAGAACATGGAATTGATCTGCAGCTGGCCCACATTCTATATCATAAGCTTTGACTTTTAATCTCTACCTATTTCAATCTATACTTTTTTTCTTCAGACAACATTCTTACACTGTTCAAATAAATTCTTTTTATTTACTTATTCACACTTTGGTTTTCCAGTGATGTCTGTACACAGAACACTTCATGATCAGACAATGAAAGGCACCAGGAAAACGCAGCTATTACTGTTTTATTATGCAACATGAAAAAAAGTGTAATGTTTCTCTTGTGGCTGCTAACACCTGTCCCACTCCCCCAACTGTTACAATATTTAATTAGCAGTGCTGTAACAGATGGAACTAAACTGCACAGCCACTGGTTCTACAGGTTCTGGAACAAGCCTACCACACCTCATTCCTCATAGAGAACGGGCCTCTCACTCCTACTGCAGGTTGCTCAGAGCACCTATTTTAGTCTAGTATTACCACAATACTAGTAATTCAGATTACTGAAATATCAGTCCCTCTTTTTGCTGTCAAGGTGCCAATATGAATACGTTGCTTCAAGTGTATCATTTTAACTAAAGGATAGAACTGATCAAACCAACAAAGCATTCAAAACAGATGTTTCTGGATAGCTTGAAAAAGTAACATATCCAAGTTGTGATAGACAGCTTACCATGATGCATTCTGTATATCATTTTAAAAAATTGTGCTCTCTACAATACATTTACTGTCTTTTTATCAATGTTGTTCACAAATTGGTAGGAAGTGTAATTCATTGGGGGGGGGGTCTTTAAAAACATAATTTCTTGTTACACCAGCTAATATGAAATAAGGAGTGTCAGTGGTATCTGCAAAATCTACTAACAACCTCCTTAATGTGTCCAGAAGGGTTCACAAAAGGATAATGTTGCTGCATTCTCACGTACACCTTTATGGTACATCTCATCCTTCCTGCAAAGATCACAGTACTCTGGGCTGGGACTTCAAATTCAGTTTAGATCTGCTTGGATACACCAGAAACGATGGATTTATAGAGCCTCTGTTTAATCCTTTCCCAGGCATCACACCACTACCTCCAGCCAGAAGACCACGGTCTACCTTCTTGGATATGGTCATTGCCAAGGTAGGTCACAATTCTCTCACACTCTGATCTCTGAAACATAGGGTATCAAACTAGGAATTATTGATGAAAAGGAAGCTTTTGCTGATGTAAAACACAGCAATAAGCACATTATACAATTGTCCTGCTTTCTTTTGTAATAAGCAGTTCATTTAGAGAAGCACATATGATATCGGTTACCATCTTCAAAGTCATGAATAACTTGATAGCTATATATTTTACAGCTAAGATTCTTGACTCTATTCAGTAAGAGCAATAAGATAAAGTTGGTTCTCTTTTCTTGGAAACCCAGGGGAAGGGGAAGGGTTTTATATTATAAGAAGGATATAAAAATGGCCTCTAGGCAAAAACTTGAAACTATAGACCTGGAATTATTTTTACTTTTTCCCAAAAAATAAGGGTATTACTCAGTGTCTGTAATGATAAATTTTCTGCTTGAATTAGTTTTCATGACAGTGTGAAATGCTGTAGAATAAAATAGTCCTGTTGAGGGTGTATTAAAAAACAGTCAGAAGGGGGAGGGGGGAGGACTTCAGTGGAAGTTACCCATGATTCATTCCCTAAAGAGGCTGTTGTGAAAGAATATCTAATATCACTTGCTGTTCAGAGACCTACTCAGAACACAGGTAGAACATGAAATCAAGAATGAAAAGAGATCATTACATTTTTTTGGTTGTTCTTCATGAAGGAATCTGTAAATTTAATCAGGGGAAATATCAGGTCAGATGATAGAACTTCATTGATCTGAATGAACCTCATTCTCTGAATTTCACAAGATTATGAACTTGTGTACATAGATATGTTAAATAGGATTAACAATGTGAATACTAATGCAACAAAAGAAGCATTCCTACTGTTTTCAGAAATGATTGGTGAATGTTAAAACTTTGATTTTCAGTTCAATACAATGAAGTACCACAAAGAAAAGGATACTCATCAGCAAGATATACATCTGAAACTCTGAAATTTACAGGAAAAAAATAACAATGAACAACCTGAACCTCTCACGAGTTCAAGGTGAGAAGCCCATGGGTATGAAACCCCATTCTTTTCTCATCAGTTATACAGGAAACCAGTTTTGAAATAGAACATCTCAACAGGGTATAAAAACTGAAAGTACCGGATGAAAAAAAACAGAACTCATGCTAAAAGAAAAAAAAAACCCTCTTGAATATATTTCCAAAGCTGGAGAGCATTTCAGCAAGGTATACATTTGCTCACAAGTATTTGTCTTTCCTCAGTTACCCACTTCACAAAATAATAAGTGATACATGTGAAAAGTATAGTCTTGTTCTACGTGAAGAAAAAAAAGGTTTCAGTAGTCTCTGCAGATTCTTATGTTCTGCAAGTCAATTTCAAACTTCCAGTCACTTTTATACTTGGCTTGACATTCAAGAATCAGTTTAAGTATATTCTCCTAATACAGAAATAGAATTCTGTTACCTCACAAAGGTCTGTGAATGTGCTAAATAGGACTAACATGGGATTCACCTAGCTGGATGAGTGCAGACAGCTGTATGTGCATTCTGCCCAAGTTCAGATGTGCCAGGACATGAGCCAGTTTCAGTACAGAAACAATACATCCATATTATCATGACTCTGAGATGGAGTAAATGTATCTACCTATCAATTGGGCTTAAAGTTGAAAGAATCTTTCTGTGTATTTGACTTCTAAATATGATTTGTATTGGGAAACGTAAAGTAGAAAAGCACACTGTAGCAATTTCATTTCATTAAATGGTGAAAGGAAAAAAAATTAAACATAAATCTTTAGAAAATGTCAACTGGCAGCTACTATAGTTTTTCTTAAACAAAAATAAAAATCTAGAGTTCTGGATCTAGGGTTCTGCACCAGCAAATATTCCCCTAACTGTGATTATGTAGCATCACAACTGGTCCAGTGAGGTGTATAAAGCATCATGAGTCATATGGCTATTTCTTGTAAGCTGTTTAAGGTGACATAGATGTAGGGTGAGCTAAATGGAACTAAGTTAAAGATTCTGCTACCTGAAGTTGGCTTCCCAGGATGTGAGGTCAATGGAACCCATGAGAGTTGGACAACCAACTCAGCTTCAAGGATGTCAAGCACCTAAACTTGGCTAGACCTCTACATAAATAAGAAAAATCATTCAGATGTTTTCTTATGTTTTGTAAACTGGACTGTGGTAGTGAGAATACAGTTACTATTAAAAGATCAGCAAAGGCTCACACACGGCTCACTAATATCTTTTCTTCAAGAAAAGAATGACTGACCAGAGTACTCAAGTGATATGCCTTCCCTTTAATGTTTGTTCAAGGTAAGAAGTCACTCAGCCTACAAATGAATATAGGGTTTTCCAAACCCTGTAAAAATAAGCAAATGTGTGAAAGACTTAGCTTGTCAACCACGTGCTGGAGGAAAGGTAAACGTAACCAATAATGTAATCCTCTAGGAAAGACGTTACTTTCCAGTATGCTGTATTTTGCTTGGATTATTTTTCCAGCACTCTGACTCAACTGTCTGCAAACATTCAATTATACCCTGCAGCTATTTCCAGAGAAATAAACAAGGTCAGCCTTCATTGGCAGAAACTTGAAATCATACAAAATGCTTTTGGCATTAGTTACTTGCAATCAACTGTTTGAATACAAACAAAAACTCAGCCCAGCATGAATGGCAAGAATACAGGGATCCTTATCTTGTTCTAACCAGACAGCAGATGTAATATTTTAAATACGTAAAGGGTTAAATGTAATAGAGATGCTCTCTCTACCGAATGTAACATACAGAGGATGTTTCCTAAAAGGTTAGGTTGTTTAGATAGGAATGGACTATATCCTATTAGCCTTGTACTATAAACAGTAAATTGCCTCAATTGTAAGCATGAAATGTGAAGCTAGATACAATGTTCCCTCTTTGTATGTAACAGATACTGAATACCAGAACTATATTAAGCATACTGTTTCTTAGGGACAGTTGACTGGATTATACAGCACATTATAAAGAACTTCATCTCTGTTTAAAAGTTGTCCCCAAGACAATCACAATTTGCTCTAACATATACTCTTATTTAGAATTATGCATAGAATAAAGTTTGTCATTAATTCTTTGTTAGTAACTTGCCTATAAGTTTTACAGCAAATTTTCAATACCTGAAGTTCGCGCTGCTTTCTTCAGAAGGACTGTGCAATCTCTCTATTGTGCTAATACCAGATTTACAGTACAAATATTTAAAAGTACAAGTATGACACTCTCTTACACCAACAACCAGGTATGCGGTACATTAACAAACCACACAATGGTGGTCCTCATATGTGATATACCATCTAATCTGTAGTTTACTAGCAGACACATGACCACTACAGAACTAGTACACATTTACTATTAAACCAGTTTTAGGAAAAAAAGGTAGTATACAAATAGGCCACGTAAGTTTCCCGTTTTTTTCCCCCCCTCACTATTCACCCAGCTGTCCTGGGTGAATTAAGATCAAGAACTTCCGTGATATGTAAATGATACTGCTAACTGGGATGTTTCTCCTCATCCAGAATCATACTTTGAGGCCTCAGATGAGACAGACCATGATACTCCACTTACATGACCTTGGGGTGGAACAATCTCACTGAAGCTATAGGATAAGTAGCTTCTTGTGTCTTTAATCACCTAAGTGTGACACTAATAGGTAGGTTTCCCCTACAATACCCACAATCAGAGACTATTTTGTTTGCGTACGACACTGCAAAAATACAAACAAAAGACTAACCTCAGGACACCCCCAGAGACCAAGAAGTTGCAAATCTACTCTTCAGAAACACTGATTTCATCCATACATTGGCACCCCCCCCCATGAATAAGACACAAACCAAGTGCTTTCTTCCCCAAATTATGATATTTTTTTTTCTAAATAGAAAATGCTACTGATTTGCTTTTTAGTTTTCAGTCTACACTGGCTCTGTTTTAAGTTTTCCCTGAAAGCCTAAGAAATAAGAACTTATTCTAAAAAATCATGGCAGAATCTTATGAATCACAAGAATATGGGATCTGAGATTTTCCAGAAAGTTTCAATATGGCAAGACTTCATAAATTTTAGGAATTGGCAATCCAGGCTCCATGCAATAGAATATATCTGATTTTCTCTTTTTAGGCTACAGAATCCAGAATGGTGTTTGGAGAAGGTACAGTTAGCATCAGCAACCCTCAGAACTGCCAAAGTCTTATTTGTAAGGATTTACATAAGCTACAGGAATGGCACTACCTTCCTGCCCTCTAGAACAGATAAAAGAATGCTGAAATGAGATGTTTTAATAATTATTAGTTTGAATAAGTTAAAAAAAATAAATAAATAAAAAGTTTCTGACATCAGTAAGAACAGCTTTGTATTTCACTGAACATACATTCTTCTTCTCTAGTGCATATAATTTGTATGCAGGCACTGTGAACTCTCAGCTCTCCCTAAAATACATCTAAATGCGTGAACTCATTTACATTACATCAGGTGGAGTTGACCAGATTTCACCTTAAATATAAGTATCAGTAACAAGGCTGATATAACCAACAGCCAAGTAGGAGTAAAACAGAAGGAATTTTTCTATAATGCCCTGGCAAGACAGATGCAGTAACACAAGTGGTCTTACACTCAAGAAAATCAGCCTGACTGACATCTTCAAAAGATTCATACGGGAAGTTTATCATTGTTACTTTACCTATTTTGTCAAACCTTCAAACCAATTTGGTTCAAAGAGCAACAAAGAGGTCGGTTAAGGATTTGTTACTGTTGTTTCTTCTACTGAATCAGACTTCCTATTCTGTGATTATGATCAAAATATTTACAATATCTACACTTATTTTAAGTTTATTCATGGGATTTTGACATATATTCATTTTAACTCAAAATGAATTGGAAAAAAATCCAAGTGAGAAACTATGGGAGAAAATAATCCGAGTATGACTCCATTTGATGTGGATTGATATATTTTGTTTCAACTCCACCTAGTTTTACATTATTATTATTATAAGTAATACAAGATTGTAAATGTTTGAAACAAAAGCAATTCAGAAGGCATTTAACAAAACTATTTTCTTCTGAAAATGTTTGTATGGATATTCTGACATTCCTAAAATCTCTCAGATTTTTCTTTTAAACTAATATGTTGGGATGATTATCATATTTTATAAAGCAGTATTACATTAATGTAATTCTGTCACTGGACACTTCAGTGGACTTCAAAATATCTAGAAATGTAAGTGTTAATGCTATAAAAAGGTGTTCTTGGAGTTATAAAACCTCATGCTTCAGAATTTAATTTCAGTTCTTGTTAGGATTAAGATGAGACTTTAATGGGAGACAGAATCTTTTCCTTCATCCTTTGAAGCATCTGCTGTTGGACACAGATGCAGAACAGACACAAGACTTACTGGACATAGAATTTGACCCAGTACAGACAACCGTGGGATCCCCACATAACACAGGTCGCAATGTGTTTCAAAGGTGGAGAGAAGAGATTGTCACTCCTCTAGTCACAACCCTTCTCTATGCACCAAGGCAAGGGGAAGAAGTGCTGGCCACCTGTCCTCCCTCATGTTGACTGCAGGGGGAATATAGTTGATATCCTACTCCCTGCTTGTCTCTGTAATGGCCTTTCATTTACACTGAGACAGACTCTTCCCACAGAGATTTATAAACAGCTTCCTTTAACAGTAGTGCTAGATCTAGTGTTTTACAGGCCAAGAGAAGTATGTTCCTGAATGTCACATAATAACCAGCAGCACCTCACTGCTTGTATCTGGTTTTGCATGCCTCTCCTTCTAGTCAAGTCAGGATATCACCTTGAAACAATTTCCTTTTTTTCAGTAAAAATATCCCATGGGAGTATTAGCATTTGTAAGATACCTGGGGTACTGAGGGATGGCAGTATATGATGTACAACATTAATTTCTACTAAGGATGCTTCTCCTACCACCCCCAGCCTCAACGCTAAGGCATTAAACATAATATCTAAGTCACACATGCTTTGTTTTGACTTTGTACAAACAGTATGCTGCATTTTTAAAAACAAGATTTTTTTGCTGTTTTCATTTATAGCAGCATAAAGGTATAAATTGCTTTTCCTATGAGAGCTCAGCAAATTCATCAAATTAAAAAAAAATTAAAGAGCTTGATGACAAGTAAAGAATAGCATCTATGGTGGGGCAGAAAAAAAAAAGAAAAAGAGGCATTTAAATAAGCCTCTACCTCATTAATTCAGGAATAATGGCATATTTCTTCAAGAACACACTCTGAAGAGCTACATCTTGTAGGTGTCAGTCTCGTGCCCTCAGCTGAAGGCACAGTAACCTTGTACTCCTATAACATTTCACAGACAAGAAAAAATTTCAAGGTATATTTCAGACAAGCTTTACAAACTCCTAAAATTTATCCTCTCTTCATCAATTTTATGAATGGTAATTTATCTTCTTCACATTTTCTGTCAGCCTTTCTTGTTGCAGTCATATAGCAGCTTGTCAGATTCATCACAAACAGATGAAAAAAAAATGTTGAATCCAAAGTACTTGCCACCTATGGAGACAGACAGAATGCAAGGAGCAGGCACCTGACCTATTTTTTCCTGAAGCTATGTTGCAGAACCCTTAAAAATACCAGGTCATATCCATTCTCTCTTCTGTTCCCATTCCTTTGAAGAAATTGCATTTCTATTATGTATTCAAAAATCCAGCTTTTTTGTCAATGGACTAAATTAAATGTGATATCAGAACCTTTCCAAAACTTTACAGTAAGTTGTGCCATTTAAACTGGCTGTATTCTTGGCACTATGCACCACACTGAATTAGCAGGAAACCTAAGAAAGATCACATAGAACCCATTAGCTTTAAATTGCTTTCAGGAGTAATCAGAAAGTGTGGCAGCTCCCTTCTCAATATTTTAAAAGAGCATTTTAATCCATTTCTGCAAAGGTACAATAACAAAACGAATGAATGAATGAACCTGCTGGTAAGATTAAAAAAAAAAAAAGTAAGAAAACTCCTAACCATAAAACTAAAATGCTTCAGGCCCTGTAAGGCTTCCCTAGGATACTGCAATTATATCTGTTCACAGCATCCAAGAATTATTTTCCGTTGTCATTTTATGCTAGTTTGTGGTGATCTGTAAAATGCCAGGACAAGGATTGCCACGAAAATTGATTGTCTAGATAATGAGTGTGAGCAACTTTCAATTGCTTCAGTATACTCAATGGATAGACTACAAGGAATCCAATTCGCCTTTTTATTGTTTGCTATATATGTATATACCCACTTCTTGATCAGCGGCAAATTCTTTCCAACAGATAAATGAGATTTATTAAGCATGAAACTGTCATCTATCATGACCTCTGATCTGCATTTCCTTAGATAACCAATGTTTTGTAATCAGAACAACTTTAAAAGCATTAACTTTAGCAATATTAAACAAGCACTGACCTAGCTGACCAGCAAATTCTTATCCCTGAAAGTTAGCATATAGAACACTATGACTAAGAGTACTTTTAAAGCATCTTTACTCTCTCCTGAAATCTCAAAGGATGAATCATCTTACTTGTTGTTTATTCATGTTTTCTCAGCTTACAGTGAAAAATGTGACTTTTCTGAATGATCCAGTATCCTGTGTGGCACAGTGTGGTTAACGGTAAAAGCACCTTACCTCATTCTCTTATCCTGTAAAATGATACCTCCTTACAACTGAAGGGTGCACCATATCTACATTTGTAAAATGCTTGTAGATCACCACATGGAAGCAGTTGTACAGCTGCAGAACATTATCGATATTGCTTTCCACTGTTCTCCCTGAATATAGTCACTTTAATTAAAAAGGATAGTCAGAAAGCAATAGAAATTGTTCATAATGAGAGACTTCAGTATTTCAGTTGAAAAAAATATTTCTCTTCCTTAGAAATCATTGTTTGTATTAGCAATATGCTAAGTGCTGGAGATAGCGATGATGTTTTAGGTAGCTGTGTAGAACTTTTGTAACTGAAGTTACAATAATTCTGGGAAACACGAGTTTCTTGTTTTTATGAATGCTATATTTAGGTACTGAAGAGACGTGGAGAATTTCAGGGGTTTAAGGCTTAAGATGAAAGGCTAAGCAGTAAGCTGGGCAGTAACATTAATGCCAGCTTTCTAGAATTAATTTGAGAAAAAAGGTTATTCCGTCATCTAGTTTACCCAGAAGAACTTGCTCTTGTCTGTTTCATGCTACAAGAGAGTTTAAGGGAGTTCACAGGACTTTTGCTTAGAAGTACAGTATATGTTTACTAAAAACTGTGTCTGGAACTAACTCAAGCTTTTGCTTGAATGAGCCACAGGCACCATATGTATTTTTGTTACAGCCAGCCTCCACGTTTAGTGAGTCATTCACAAGAAAAAAAATGATTTCACTATAGCTATGAAAGCTGACTACTTTTTGTATGTGCTGGGATGACCACAGTTTCCCATCACTGATGAGTTACTGAAATCCTGCCTGCACCAGTGACTTAGTAAAACTTCATTCAAGTGGAAAGACCAAGTTGGTGAGAAAAGGTCAGTGACACAATGCTGCCGAAGACTCTTACTATGTCAGCACTGAACTATCTTTTCCCATTGTCTCAGATTTAGGATTGGCTGTTCAGTATTTCTTTATATCAGCATTTTATTATTATTTAAAAGAAACAAAGTTTTCTAAAAAGTATTCAATAGCCTGTACATGTAGAGTTGATGCAACTGGTCTGTGCAGACAACATTAGTCTGTTTCTGAAGATTTATGTCTTAAACTAATCAAATGTGCATCATAAGTCTTGTTCTCTCGGAAAACTGATTTACAAAAAAGGTCAAATGAGCAGTCTACTTACAACATATGCAAAGATAATTGACAATACAACAAAAACTTTTTTCAGATAGAAGCAAAAGGAAGTCATGTTTAAATAGGCCAACATTAAATATATATTTTTTGCCATACAGGATCTCTTGGTCATCATGTTTTCTAGCACTAACGTTTCAGAACAGCATGAACATGTTGGAAAAGATAATTATAAGGTGTCTGGATTAACTGCCAGCTAAATTCAGAAGAACGCACACAACAGTCAGTCACCTGTGTTTCTCTGGGAAAACAGAACACCTATAAATTAATATTTAACTCTTACTGAAGGATAATGACAACACCAGACTCGTTCAGCAAACACTGGGTTAAATATTCTTTTTAGTTTTACTTAAAAAACGGGTTAAATCGTTAAGTTCTGACTCCAGCTGAAACCCAAAGGAATAGAGCAATATATGGTATTTTTTTTTCCCCTCACAAGCAAAATTTGAACAATAACATCTAGTACTTTAAATACTGATTAATAAGTGTGGAGCATTCTACTTTTAAATCACATCCTAGAGGCCCATCATTAGTTTTGGTTTATGGTTGGCAAAAGGTACATTTTCCAATTTAATAGGAAAAAAACAAAAGTCTCCAGATGAAATCCAGCTGAAGTGGCAACTCTTTGCATAGATAAAAGCAAATCCCTCACAATTTAGGCTCAGCTCAACACTGAGAGCCATGGCAAACTTTTTAATAAATCTAGAATGAATTTCATATCTGGTACAAAACCTGAGACCATAGAGAAAAATTCATAGAACCTTCACGTACTATCTTCCATTCCTGGCATCAATAACAGAACATGCAATCCCTTTCAAATACCTTCCCTATTTAATATTGTAGATTCACATGCGTGCTCTCTCATGGATTCAAGCCAGAAGGCAATCAGCAATTCAAAGTCCTTGAGATGAGGGAGAACTTGAATTCTGTGCTCTGCCAGTTGCTAACACATTGCAAAGACTGCAGGGGAAAAGTTTTCTACGAAATCAATAACCTCACTTCAGAAAAAACTAAACAGGACATCGGTAGCTGTTGTTTACCAAGGGAGTCATCAGAAATATAGGAAGTCTTAACAAAAACACAATAGATTCCCAAAGCCCAGCTCTGGAATCAGGACCACAAATAACCAAATAACCATATAAACCTTTTTTTTTTTTTTGGACGGGGGGGGTAAAAGCACTGAAAGACTTTCAGTCACAATGCCTGAAATCACAAAGCAATATAAAAAGAACCAGAAAATTGCTACTAGTAATAGTCCACATTCTGATCTTTTCTCGACTGTGACCAAAACACATGCAAGAGAACAGTGAAACCCTTTCTTGAAGCCTTCACTGCAAACAGATTTGAAAATATCCACTTCTTAGTTTTAAAAAAATTTTGTACTATCAGCATGCCAAGGACTGCTAATTGCTTCATAGCTTCATCCAGTTCCAGGACAATACTCTAATATTGTTTATTCCTGTTTGCACAGACTTCTGAATACAGTTTTTATTATCACAATATTCAAATCTTTAAAGCAATTTAGCACTTTTCAAGTCATTTCATTTGAAGTAATACTAATCTATAACTTGATTTTGGTGTTCATATGCAAACATGTCATAGATTTTTTTGGAGGACAGTTAAGAGCCCAAAAACTGTTAGTTGCAATTATTGCATGTGGAATTTTCCACAGGTTGTTTTCCACTGAAGATAAGAACATTGTTACTAAAAGCCCTGAGACCACTGACTTCTGACACTGTACTGGCCTCTGCTTGTAAGAGTTATCCTGTATCATTCTTCATACGGACATTAAATAGATGTGAGAAAATGCTGCAGCTCTGCAGAACAAGTTCTGTCTCATCCTGAACCAGACAATATTTCATTTGCAGTTTGGGTGCCTGACAGCCAATTTATAAAACAAGTAAGGAATGAACATGAATAAGTTAGACTGGAAAGTATGGCATACTAGGCATAACAATTATCTTTTGGGCAATGAAGTCAAGATCTTCCTGGTAATCAAAGATATTTAACTGGAATGGCTAAATACATTAGCTTATTTTTCCCAGGCAAATTTTAAGAGTTCAAAATGGTATTTTGAGCTCTTTGGTTTATCTTCTGACCTGTGCAACTGATAGTTGTCTCCAGCTCTCATTTTAACACAGTCTACCTAGCTGCATACTGCATAACCCAAGCAAAAAATCATCCCAAACAGAAAACTCCTAGATCTTGCCATATTTTTTAATGCCTACATATTGATTTTTCAAGAATATTATGATATTTCTACTTAAGAATATAATAAGAATCTAATAATTCGGTTTTAGAAATGCTGCAAACCTGCATTTCTCTTTTATAAGAACTTACCTGTGCATGTCCAGCAGTCAAATTCAAAACTGAAGAGTTTAGTGGAAGGCACTTGGTTTGTTAAACCAACAAGTAAGAAAACCCACTGGCGTTTCATTGGAAGTGGATTTTCAAAAGACCAAAGTAATTCTGAAAATGATTCTTTTACCAATCATACAGATACTTCTGAAAATGCAGTTCCTTGCATTTTAAGTCTAAAAAGATCTCTATATAAATTAACACGGATTTAGGCATCAAACGCTAGGCATGCTCAACTGAACAGGGAAAAATGCAGAAACGAACACATAAGATAATCAGCTCAGTACATGCAGTGTAGATGTCATTATGCATTGCACCTCTCCCATAAGAACAAATGGAAAAGAAAATTAAAACCAGCAACTGGTAAACAGTAATTAAATTGTAACTGATGAATAGTGACTAACGCTTGCTTACGAATCAGCCTGAAATGAATTTCAGTAACTCACAACTAGAGATTCCCACAGTACTATCCACTTCTACTGTGACCCTCTTTTTTTTAATTTTAAAGATGAATATTTGAATTAACTATACACTAAACTACTAAAATACTATACTGTAACCAAGTAAGCAGCACTTCTCTACTGATTTCACAGGATCTTGGACCCAGCCCATATAGAATAGAATAGAATTAAATAGAATAAATGGGGCAAGATGACAACAAAAATAAAGGTTAGCTACTTATATTGTCATGGATCCTTCAGACTTAGAATTTGATTCTGCCCTCATTTATAAGGAATTCTTTTTCAATTGAAGAATCCAACCTTCATACAAAGAACGGCAAACATAAAAGCAGATCAAATTTCTACAAGAATTTAACCTCCGCAGCAGCCATCTGTCTCAGAAATATAATTATCTTTTTCAAACAAAGTATTTACTGTTTCTCATTCAGTTGAAGATTAGATCCTAAGCTTAATATCGATCTTTTTTTGGTATTCCACATTTGTTCTGCATTTTAATTATTGCTTTTGAACGTGCAGTGGTTATATCTACATAAGCAAGTAATGAAGACCAATTAAAACAGATCTGCAGAAGGAAGCAGTTGGTTTTGAGGGCCCGATATCCACACTCCACATTTTAAAGGGGTTTACTCCAATAAGCTTTGGTCTGGTTACCTAGATGAATGACCATTTGCAGCTGGTGTGCTTAACTATGTTCTTGAGTGCTTCCTCCAGTTTAGTTTTATTTGAGAGCTGAAACCACTCCACAATGCGAACCAAAGCACTGGAAGTGGGAAAAATAATGAGATTTATATCGAAAGCACATTCTTGATCAAAAATCCTAATATAAGCAGATCTTACAGACAAATATCCATGTTGCAAGTTGTTGGGAATTGTACATAAATAGAAGTACACTCATTTGATGGTTGTATGGGTGAAGCTGATAGCAGACACTTTTTGAAGAGGATGGATAGAGAATAGCAGTTAGATCACAGCCTTGGAGACATCATCTGTAATGTTTCAACTTGTCCTGACTCAAAGTACAATGTGGCAAACTCACCCTGTGCAAATGACAATTGCTCTATCTGCTGTGTCTAAGATACATTGGATGACATTAATAAGACATTGCCAACGCTGAAATCATTGACACTCCGCTTACTGAAAGGTTTCTGGAAAGGACAAAAAGCTGTTCACTAATACACTGGCAAAGACAAAATAAACATAGCATTCATCTTTTCTCATGGAAAACTCTTCACAAGTTGCTTGCTATTTTCCAACCACAGAAGATTATCATACAAGCTCTAAAGGGAAAAGCAAACTCTAGGCAAATCCTGTTGAATATAAAACCAGAAGAACTGCCATATCAGAATGAGGCAATAGTCCACCCAGACTGTTATTCTGCTTCCAAAAAAGGCCAAAAGCAGCTTTGGAGGACAGCGTAAGCTCCTCATAATTGAGCAGTTCTATGCAAGTCTAAAGGAGGATTTTTTTTTCTGACTGCAGCTTGTACCATAAAGTCCAAATGTAGCAATTACATGTGCTAAGTATGGGACAGCTCTGTTCTTTATTTCATTTAACATAAGTGCCAATACTATTATTATCCTGCAATATGATTATGTCCCACAAACCTAAGGAGAAGGGATGAGTCAATACTTGCAACAGATACCTCCTGAAGAACAAGAAACAAGCTGTCTTGCCATTCAGGATTTTGTTCTCTTCATTCTCCACAAATCTGCTTGCCTGCAAAACTGTGAAACTCTTAAGACTTCCTTTATTCTTCCCAACTTTCTAACCTTCTTCCTCAGTTTCCATTTAGGGTCATATTCATTTACTCCCAGGAGTAAGTGTTGTTTCCTGTGGGTAATGCCATAACCTTAATTGCAATCACTCATGTAAGTGCTATCAAATGTGATGAATAATTACAATACAAATGAATGCATGAAGTTTTTCACAGGAGTGCAGACATTTTATTAAAAATTTGTGATTTTTATATCCTTGGAAATAGCAATCATGTTGCAAAATCCCTCTTAAAATTTTTTTCTATTATTTATAACTGTATTTGACTCTTCTTACCAATGACAGCTAAACTTTTGCTGATACATTTTGTGTGTGCACACACATGTACATGTGTGGTTGCAAGTGAACAAATAAACCTACTAAATGCAGCAGCTTATTTGAAAGTCAAGTTCTTTATGCGATTTATTCTTCCTCTGATGTGGAATAGCTCTGTTTAACAGCACCTTTTCAGTGTTAATGTTTACTCAATATTGACATTTCTCCTGGGACTGCTCACTCTTGTTATTCACTAGTCCCATTCCTGATGGTAGTTCTTGTGGTGTGGACAGAGTCCCACTAGAAACTGGACCAAGTCCACCAGCTAGTTTCACAGGCTTTGTATAGCCATCAGGTGGCCGTTAGCAACCTGGACTAGTCTTATGCCCAGTGAAAGGCTCCTGGTTACATTTCCAGTCCCATCACCTTACAGTCTTTCCACTGCTTCAATCTACAACATGTAAGACATTTTTGACAATTTTGTGTAAGAAAGCTTTGGATTTACATCATGACTGTATACAGAATGGATATGTAGACTCTCTTGAGTGCTCTCCTGGGTCTACAGTTCTCAATAGGTAAAATGTTAGGAGGTTCTAGCTTTAAAACAAAAGCATTAATTACTTTTACATACACTTCTTTAACCTTAAATTAGAAAGAGTAATAGGTTTTCCTGATAAAAACAGGTAAAGAATTGTAATGATATTTATCCACCTGGTCATCAGTGTATTAGTACAGTGTTACTTTTTCCATAGCCCTATTGCTTTTGTTAGGGTTTTTTGCCCCACTTAATCTTCCTTTATGCTCTTTTTTCTGCTCCTTTTTCTATGCTCTGCATCTTCTTCCTCCTCTTTTTCCTGTTCTGCTCCATTTTCAGTGCTCCTCCTTCCTTTCATTCATTCATTCACTGAAACCCTGAGTTAGTAGGAATTTTTTCTAAATGATTCCAAGAGCTTTGGGATCTTTTCCTCTCTTCTAGTGCCCTCATCTCTTTTTCTTGCAGAACTTCACATCACTGCTATTCAAAGATTGCAACACCTTTTAGCATTTGAATATGATGGCCAACAATCATGTCCCTGGACTGAAGACTGAATAAAGTTAAGCAGTCTCTGTAGACCAAAATAAACTATATACAGCAATGTATCTGCTGATTAGTGTAAGTCCACAAGAAGTGAGAAGCATTTAGTAATATGGATCAAGACTTCATTAACATTGTCACATTCTTTCTTCTTCCTAACCTTAACACCCACATGACCTTGCATGTCATACTGACACTCTCAGTCTGTTTTCTCCAATATTTTTTAGCATCCACCCAAAATTTTGAGCAACCAATGTAAAAGGTTTAGGCAGCCGTCTCAATAGCATGCTGAGGTTTTGGAACAAAGTTTACAACTTTCCTACAGTATGCCAATTCTTAACTCAGTGAACACGATACTGTGAAACACAGTTAAAAACAACTTTTTCAGCATTCACTGAAATCTAGTAGGAAACATAAGGTCTATAGTCACCCTACACATATGTCATTTTGCCTGAATTAGAATGCATAATAGCTGTATTTATTGTCTACAAATTAAGCAGTTTAACGCTTTCTTCTGAGGGCCTGCAGGGATTAGTCCAATATTTCCCGCTTTTAATTGTGTCTAAAAATACATATTTGCTTACTCAGCCAGCTTCTACATTTATTTCCCTACATGTATAAAATAGCTGTGGTGCTGCAGTGCAACACTGTGTGACCACACTGTGTCTTCGGGTGAAATCATCAAATCACAAAGGCACTGCCATCAGACAGAGACTAAGCTAAGTCACTCCAGGCAGGGAAGTTTCAGGGGAAAGTAGTCTGACAGAAGACACATTTTAATAGGCTGTATTTAACAAACAAGACTGAATCTCGTTTGTAGTTTCAGGATTTAAAATCTGTTTCTGTTAGGGATTTGGGCTGCATACAGTCATTCTATTTTCTTAGCACCTGATCCAGACAGGAATACACAGGTTGTTCTGCCACCAGATACCTCAAACTCTTAAAAGAGAAAGCAATTTTTATACCTCCATAATAGCTTTTACTTCTCATATCTTTCAACCTGACAGTATGAGGTGTAGAAAAATGTAGGAGAGTGGAAAAATTCCTTGCGCAAAAAGTTTCTCATGAAGCACAAAGCATCTCCTTTTAGCATTAACAAGTATATCTAACCCAAATATCATGAATCTACGTTTCCAGTGCAAATTGACAGTCCAAATAAACTAGTAAGAAATATTGTGATGAAAATAAAATCTCAGTATTAAATGAAGGGGCAATCACTGCTTAGGAGAGACAGGTGAGAGCAGATATGCGCTCCATCAGTAATTCCTACTCTACAACCACTAGGTTAAGTACTGAGCATATAAATTATCCATTTACTGCATTCTGCTGCAGTACTGAAAAATAAAATATTTTGCTAAAATTAAAATATACTGTACTCTGAGATCTTATTTATGTATGTATTCAATTAAAAAAGCCACCATACCCATAGCACATTTCTACGCCCTAACCAGTCACTAGTTAGAGAGTAAATCTTCCCATTTTCTTTTAAAATTACTTTTACTCTTTTTGCTGGTATCCTAAAGTCTATATATATATATCTGTTAAAGACATTAATTTTTAGATTGTCATGTATGTTGCCTCAATCTTGTCACCTATCCTGTATTTGCATAAATATATATTTTCTAAATTACATCTAGCTGGATCTGCTGTGTATTTTGTTGTTTTGAGGGCGGTGATACAGGTCTGACTTTTTTGTTATTGTTAAATAAAACTAGTTAGCAAAATCATATTAAGACAGGCTTAAAACATTCATCATGCAACTTAACTACATAATGCCTTTACTTAAGCTATGATGTCATGCAGCTGACCACATTACCTTGGTGTAAGATAGTTATGTCGCAGTGGTTTAAATTAGCACTAGACCAAGTATTACAATGGTATTCAAGTGACACTGAACCAGCCAGAAGAACAAACAAAAGGCAGGTATAGAGGAAATGCATTAAAGAATATCAAAAAGACTCTACTAAGGCTTACAGAACTCGCATTATGCGCTCCACAGTATTATCTGGAAGTCCCCTTCCAGTCTCTGTCAGCACGTATTTTTTTGGAAGAAGAGATTCACATAAACCCAATAAGCCGCCTCTCTTCTTTCACCAGGCAGACACAGGTGGCTTTATAAGAGACCCAGAAGTTCAACTGCTATGGATTAGCATATGTGCACCAATTTCAAAGAAGTAGTGCTGATTTACACTAGGTGAGGATTTGGCTCTTAACAGCATTGTTTGATTTTTAATGTTTTACTTATGTCAGTTAATTTTGACCTTAGGCTTCATGAAAAATAATATTTTAGACATGAGACTTTGCAAAGGAGTCCAAGAAAGACAAAGTCCACAACATAGTATTATTCCACAGCTCTGTTCCCATCTTTCTTTCCTCCACCCAATGCAAAAGCATCCTCATTTCACAGAACCACAGATCACTGCAAAGACATTCCTTCGCCATACTGAACTATGTGTCACCACTAGCTACTGTGGTAAGGATATGATGTGAAAGCTATGATGACATGGAATTCTCATTTATGAGAATTTATCTGCAGAGTTCCCACATCAATGACTGTTTACTCTCATTATCTGCAAAACTATCACTCCAGCCATTCACAGACAAGATCGGAATACTGTGAAGGAAAAGCGTTTCACAACCTCTTTTACAAATTAATAAGCCCAAATGGTTTGGGAATACTTAAGAAGCAAGACAAATTCTAACTAGATCATATTACACCTTTCTATAATTAGAAACTTTTCTTCATAGATATTTGTTCTTTTCCCAAATGGCCTTGATATATCCAGTAATAGCTATTACTATCATTTCAGATGTGCTGGTCTGGGGAGTGGAGGAAACTTGTTTCCACAGCTTTGAAGGAGACACAGTTCAGGGTACCAAATTTGAATGAGATCCAGATTTAGTCCTCTGGCTCGAGTGAAAGGGATCATCTAATTCATTCTCCTGTCCTGTAACACAATCAGCTCTTCCAACATATGAGCAACCAGACATTTGTTTAGTCAGTTCCCAAAACTCTAATGAGGGAGACCCACAATCTTTTCAGTGCTTTCAGTATCTGTACTATCAGCCAGGTTTTCTAACTGGATGTTCCCTGCTGAAGTTTAACCCTATTACTTCTTCTCCTATCCAATATGGATGAGGAGAAAGGACTTTTTTATGTTCTTTTGAAGTTTTTCATATTAGAAGACCATTACGATTTCCATTCATACTCTTTCAGACTAAGCAATCCCTTCATTAAATCTTTCTTTGTAGCTGACGTTTTCTAGATCTCTGATCATACTTGACACTTCAGAAAAGCGGTTTAGAATTCTGAACCAAGAATTTCCTGACTGGGATTGCAGATTTCCTGTGTTACAAATAAACAGAAGTAAAATCACCTAAAACTATGGGGTAAAAAACAGCTAACCTTCAAACTGAGGAGTTCTATGGTGACAGCTTTGCATCTAAAATAGTAATTGAAAAGCAAATATTCAAAGGCTAAAATATCCTGAAATATATGATACAACTAGCAGAGTTAACAAGCCAGTACAAAGCTGCTTAAAGTAAAGTCAGAAATAATTATTAGGTTACGAAGTCTTGTTGACAGCATTTAATGCTCATCCCCTGAGTTATGAGAGAAGCATGCCTCGAGGGGAAAATGCATGTACTGCTTGAAAGTCAGGAGTATACTTCCAGTTGGCAGTTTTATTAGCACATTTCCACACTGTGCTCATTTTTAGATTGTTAGTAAGCAACTTCTTGAGGAAATCACATTGCAGTCAATGTGCTTGTGTAGGAATTTGTTCTCTTCTTTCACATCAACTGGCAAGGTAGCAAGTATACTAAAGGTGAGCATGTAATTCAGCTTAATGCCAGTGACAGAGATGGTCTTCCTGGTTTTATCTATACATTTGGAAGGATTTCAGATACAAAACCCAAAGCATACTTGATCTGAATACAGCAGCAACTTAGATCTAGCCAAGATTTTGCAATGGTAGCTGATAAACAGGCATTTTAGAACATGGCATACAAAAGGGAGGCAGCAAGTTTAGGTTGAACAGTTCCCAAGAGAGATTCATTAATCTGTTCATGATAGACAAAGTCCATGACGGCTGGTTAGCAACATGATGGAACCTAAAACACACAAAGAATTGTACTAATGGTACTAATCCTGAATGATGTAGCTGAGAAGTGATGAAACTCAGAATTTCTTGTCAGTCTTTGTCCCTTTCCAGATTTAGTGCAGACCTTAGAAGATGTTGAACCATTATTTGCAACTATTACCATCCTTTTTTCATGGCACCTGTTTAACTTTTCACAGAAAGAAGAGATATGAATTTTGTCCTTGAACAACTCTGTAGAAAATGCTACACAAAATTAAATGTCATAGCTAATTGTACGTAAAGTTCTGTTTAAAACATGTTTGTACCATACAGTTACACATTAAAGTAACCACATGCACAAGTTGTAAATGTTAGTAGTACAGTCTGTTAAGACTTTCAAACAAAAAATTGTTAGGCAGTAAATCCACTGGTGTTTTTCATGCAGGTATCTTTAGTTGGTTGACATTAATTGTATTTGAATAGAAGGAGTCAACACAGTGATACAACATCACCTTAGTATACTAGAACGCATGTAAATGCAGTCTTCTCGGATCTTCATTTAAAGGGAGTATCTCGGTTTCAACAGTATGCCCATAGTACAGGATACAGGGATTTTCAGGGCTTTCAAAGAATGGCAGCATCTCAATCCTTTGTAAACAAGAACAAGCAAGGGAAAGAGCCTCACGGAGGGGTACAAGACCACAGTTCAGAAACTTTCAGGATGCTTCAATCATAAACAGCCTGCTGCCTCATGGGGCATGCAAATGATACCATGTTACTTTAAGGAAAGATTTCTTTACTGCATCTTTTCCCTATGTAAGGACTGTGCGTAAGTCTTACAGGCTGTAAGCAGTAGTTGTCTGGCTTAGTTTGGACCATTTGGACCATTTCTGCTGGACTATATTTCACAGCTGGGTTTTGTGGGCAGAACTTTTAACCTGATACTGTGTGATCTGAAAGTAATGCCTTCTTAGAAATCTGATTTTGTCACATGAATGTGGACAGTGCTTTCAGGACACAGGACAAGGGAAAAGAACAAGAAAAGTCAATTTATGGATAATCCTGGGTCTTTCTAGCAGAGGTGCCCTATCCTGCACTTAACAGGTATGCAAATGACACTGAAATTACATCTTCTCCCTACTGGCTCAGCCACACTGCCGTAAAGGCTTCGCATGTTGCATTACAGTTGACTAACAAATGCTGTCTTGTTTTTTGAGAGGCTGCCTGAAGCACTGCAACTACTTTTGGTTGCATTATCTTTTTTTTAGGGAAATCTGCCTTCAGGAATTTGAACTAACTATTGGATCCAAACGGGCAAAAAGCCTAGTCTCAGAACTGGGAAAAAAAAAAAAAAAAACATAGGAATCACATTTATAACGATATATACCTAGTGCTGGTATTAAAGGTTTCTGTTCTTTAGCTTCTTCTTGTGTTCTTTTCAGCTGAAGATCAAACATGCGTGTGGGGAACTCTTTCCTGCCTATGTTGCAACATGAAAAGAGGCTTATCCCTGACAACTTTATTGGACCAATAAAAATTCCCATTAGTAAGCCACTTTGTTTTCTTTAGCCCCTTCAGCCCTTTCCTGGTGCCATCTCTTTGCCCTCACCCAAGATG
The DNA here is from genome assembly GCF_036417845.1 of Apteryx mantelli. Lineage (NCBI taxonomy): Eukaryota > Metazoa > Chordata > Aves > Apterygiformes > Apterygidae > Apteryx > Apteryx mantelli. Next base: position 34,349,314 of record NC_089981.1, on the reverse strand, counting down.
TTTCTCTTGCCATAAGGCAAGAGCCATACATAAATATAGAGCCATACAGACAGAAGAATTAAGAAGTATACAGGGCCTTTATTGTATTGTCTACACCTACAGATGGAAGAACTTGAAGCAGACAAAATATTGGTCAACTTGAAGGAACTCTGCTTTCCTGAACATCTTTTATTCTGGAAGGATTTCCTTTCTCAAAGGTTTATTCCTCCACAGAGGTTTCTCTCATCTTCCTTTCAGTGCCTCCAATTAGTCATGGTAAGAAGTTATTTATTGATAAAAAATAAGCATAATCACTATTCATTTGATAGGAAGCATTTCTCTTAAAGGATATTCTTCATTTTCAGTTGAATATCAAAGTGTGTGGATTTCACTTTTGATTTTTTGTGTAAATTAAGGTGTAAGCATTTTGTTAAATAAATATTGAGAGAAGGAAAGCTACTCAGAAATCAATCTAATGTGACTCAGCTAAATGATAAACTACATACAATTTATTCAAACAAAAAATGATGAGTTTGGGAAGTACTAGGAAGACAGTATAACAATATAAAAGAAGTTAAGCACTGAAGTTTGATTTGCATTATTGTTGTTATTATTGTGACATAGCTCTATCAAGAAGGCACAGGACTATAAGAGACAGAACAAGGAGAGATTCTTTCCAGATTCTGCTCCTGAAAAATTCTAGACAAAATAAAACTTGAATAAAAACATCACAAATGCTGTGAAGATGAGTCAAAGCTCGTTAAGTTACACCAGAGGGTTGCGCTGCCATTCAGAGGGGCTTCAACAGGCTGGAGAAATGGGCAGAGAGGAACCTCATGAAGCTCAACAATGGGAAGTGCAAAGCCCTGCACCTGGGGAAGAATAACTCCATGAAACAGTATATGTCATAGGAGGAAAGGCTGAGAGAACTGGGATTGTTCATCCTGCAGAAGACGAGACTGAAGGGGGATCTTATCAATGCGTATAAATATCTCAAGAGAGAGTATAAAGATGGGGCCAGACTCTTCTCAGTGGTGCCCAGTGACAGGACGAGAAGCAACAGGCACAAACTGAAACATAGGAAATTCCGTCTGAACATGAGGAAAAATTTCTTTACTGTGAGGGTAACTGAGCACTGAAACAGATTGGCCAGAGAGGCTGTGGAGTCTCCATCCTTGGAGACAGTCAAAAGTTGTCTGGACACAGTTCTGGGCAATCTGCTCTAGCTGACCTGCCTGAGCAGGGGGGTTGGACTAGATGATCTCCACAGGTGCCTTTCAGCCTCAACCATTCTGTGAGTCTGTGAGTTGGAGAAATGGGAAGAAGTTTAAGGATACCAGTCTTGTCCCACGGATTCTGAGAGTAGTGATATACCCATTTTAAGGCATACTTAATTTTCCACTGTGGGATTGCTATTTTTTTAAAATGATGATTAGGATGAGATTGTAGCTGGAGAAGACTAGATTAATTTGATGAAACAGATAAAGTGAGGTCATAGTCCATCTCTACTTGTCTTGTAGCATAATTTGTTTGCCCTTGGGTTTAGGATCATACCCCTCCTCTACCAGCTCTCCAGTTATACTGCATTTTTTCAACAAGTGCATAAATATAGCTGTTTTCACAACAAATAAAAAGAATATACTTTATCTATTCCCAAAGCACTCTTATTCTTAGTGTTCTATTCAACTTACAAAAACAAGACGTCAAGACTATTTTCATCAAACAACATATCTTATTTACCTGATTTTACCTCATTTGTTTTTTTTAAGTCTCAGGCTTGAATAAAATTGGAGGAAGTCTGTTTCATATATATTTTAAAAGTAAGACTCAGGTGCAAAATACATGTAACTTTAGAACACATACAGTAGAGCAACACATATGTTTGAATTAATGGGACATGGCTTTACTATATTGTTAGGAGTTTATTCAAAATCATCTGTGTTTAAGCATGTGCTAAACAAGTTCTATTGGGTAGAATAATTTCCATACTCATGTGGAGTAACCTCCAACAAATTAGAAGAAAAATAGACTGAAACAGAAGACACTGCCATCCTTCCTAAAAGTACTCTTTTAATGAGATAAACTTTTTCTTCTGATATTGAACGAGTTGTCTTCTGCTTATTCTCCACTCAGCTTCCAGTACAACTACAACTGTACTTGATACTGCCACCTCCATCTGCAGTTTAATGTCACTTAGCTATATATTCCTGTGTATTAAAAAAAAAAAAAAAAAAAAAACTTACTGAAGTCTTGTCGCTTCTCTCAATGAAGTTCATGCTAAAGCATTCGCTGAGTTCAAAGGCACTCGGGAGAGGTTACCATCCGACTGTAAAATAATCAGTTCTCGTAACTGAATGCACTACATTTTGTTAACATGATGCTAAGGGTGTTTTCATATCATGTGAAGCTACTTAGGTGGTGAAAATCACCCTTTCTGGAATGGTAAAGGACTCATCTTTGTTAGTGGATCACTGCCTCTTTTCATTAGGACAGAACCAGTCGCAGCACTAGGAAAATATATTAGTAGGAGTGTACTCAGAAAAGATTTATTTGTTTCAGTATAGCCATCAGTGTCATAAAAGAGTATCTGGTCACTGCCTCCCCTAAATGAACTCCATTCAGTTATATAGCTTCATTGCTAGAGGAAACTTTCAACAAACACCTGTAGTTTTTATCCTTTTCTCTTAGCTCCTGAGAGAAAATCTATCAGAACAGCTTGATGCCTTTCGGAACAGGAATAGCTAGCAAGTTCCACTGGGGAGGTAAATCAGCATCTACCTTCAAGCACATCATGAGTGGATCCCCAAGGTGAAAAATACACCTTTTTATATTAACAACTTCTCTAATATTGGCTGGGCTTTGTAACCACAGACTTCAGAATGAAGACACTGAGGTTAGATTCATCTCAACTGTAATACTTGCAACAGTCCATGGAGACTAGACATTTTATCTAGAACTTTTGTGTCATATTACTGACCTTTAATCGCTAAGTTGTGCAGTAGTAACACCTTCCTTAATGAAGAATTTCCATACTCTATTTATTGCTCCCTCACATAGGCAGGGAAATAAAATTCAAATAATTTTAAAAAGAAAATACAAAATCTATACAGAGGTTTGGTTGAATTTCAGGGCATTAATACAATATGGCTTTGCACTGCAACCTCCTGTGTGCACGCACCTTGATGACCTCTGAGTTATTAAAATTTAAGAGGCTCATTTAGAAGAAGGCATCTCTTACCTATCTGTGTTGTAACTGTGGACTCTTTCACAATATAGGTGTTTATAAAGGAGAAAGGCATACCTGAGAGAGATAATAATTATCTGTACTACCATACACCCACTTTTTATCCATTAATTATTTAGCATATCCACAACAAGGCTAAACATTTAGACCTGCTGAGTATCCCTGCATGTATGAAAAGTATAATAGTAGCTTGTCAGCTGCATACCTTACTCTGGAAAATTATCTGCATTATAAAATATTTATTTCCCTGAACAGACATAAAGTAATAGAAATAATGATGCCTACAAAATGATCCAGCAGGGACAAGAATGATCAAAATACTAAAACATAATGCCACAGAGCAAACAACAAAATCTATACAAAAGCTGCCAATCTACAACACTGACTTAAGTTAAAAAATACTTGTGCAACAGGAGCTAAAACATAAGACTAACGCTGAGCTCTTGATTTCATAATTTCCATGTAGACATCTTACACCTGTCATCTTGCTGCTTTGGTTGGCAAACTAACAAGATGCCCTGAATCCACATGGGATACTGTTGTGAGATATACAGTCTCATTGGCAATAAAAACAGTCCAGCATCGTTGAAGTGAAACAGGAGCTGAGACATTGCCTGAAGGTAGTCTTAAGTTACAATCATAAGAAATGAAAACTATTCATGGAGACAACATCAGAGGTAAGCCAAGCAGGCTGATATAAATAAGTGCATTCTACAGTTTCACAGCAGATAAAAGATAGGCTTTGTAAACACTGTAAGTGCATTTATGATTTACTAACCCCTTTGCATTAGTTAATTACCATCTCTATTTTCCAAAGTAAACAGCTCTTTCCTAATGAATCATGATTCAAGTGAACTAAAATTGTATCTAAAATTAAACTGACAAAATATCTATTTTTAGACTTTCTGCTGTTCTTGATTTGAATTACAAGCTGTGTGCACCTTTTAAGCACGCTTTACTTCTGACACCAACAAAGTTTTCTCGTATGAATACAGCAGAGCATCTTTCCATACCAGTGATAGCTCCTGAAAAAGCATTCACAACTTGAAGATTACAACTGAGGTATATTTTGTCTGACAAAGCTGTAGAGATATTTCTATAGAGATATTAATCCCTATAAAAAGACACATATTAGTTCCCAGCAGTAGAACTCCTGAGAGATTACTCTGCTGTTTCAAAAAGGACCTGTCATTTATTTAAAGTACACAGTACAAAATATTCCGCACTTCTGATCAAATGGAGTAGAGAACCACTGCCTAGCTTGTCTTTGCAAAAGCAAAGTTCTCAGAGCTCAATTATATTGGTACGGAAATATTGGGATATATTTCTTCCTAAAATGAAAAATGGCTAAAGCCCCCATGGTTTTGCCTTTCAAATAAAAAGTCACCTCACAGAGATAGTCCTTCATGAGACTTCTACTTTCACACCTCTTCAACTTTTTTCCTCTTAATGTCTTTCTTACTACATAGAAAATGTATAAATTCGGCTTCCACTTCCTGTCATTTGGAGTATCAACAGAAAAAGACAGGGCAAAAAAGTTCATCAGTATCTCTCAGGCATCTATCTTTACCTCTTTCCTAGGACTCTGTAGCTCTAGTATTTGCTCAAGCAAACTCTGTGAATCCTATAGGGTTTACGGTCTGTAACAGGTATTTCAATTGTAGAAAGACCCACATTCACAGGTATGAAAAAAAGAGATAAAGCATGGAATAACCATCCGTTACAAGGCTGTGTTCATATTCTGAGAACATATCCCCTTTACAACTAGTGGAATATGGTTATGACTACTTTTTGTATGTTCCTAGCAATTTGGAGCCTTAATCAGTCGTGTTCATACACTCTCATTGTATGAGAAAACAGAAACAAATTATAGCTGGTCCCTTCCCCAAGAAACTTACAACGCACATATAAGACATGAGTCAAATCGCTGCTTGTAGGGAAAGCACAAAAAAAGAGGTCATGAGGGACCTCAAAAATGAAGCCTTTATTTGTTGTTATTGCTTCTTAAAAAGAGACCCTATGCTGAAGTTACTGAAATAATATATTTCCTAACTCATTCTATCTCTTTAGTGCAAGCAGACAGATGAAAGAAAACACTGGCATACACATTATATGTGAGTGCATACACCTATATCATGCTGAAAGATGAATGCTTAAAGGGAATTTGACTGAAAGGAAAGCTATAGCCCATACTCCAGAGTATGTAAAGTTACATGTTGAATTTCCCTTCTAAAGAAAGGAATTTCCCCTACAGATTCACCCTAAAGAAAGGAAAAAACAGTGGCAGGAACTGAAGCCACTGTGGGGCTGTACAGCCTTGCAACTCCTACTTCGCATTGTGACTATTAAAACCCCTCCAGTCAAAATGAATCCAAGATACTGCTGAAGCAGTGGGAGCTACCTGTTGATTTGCACGGGTCATGATTTTACCCATGATATTGAGCGGCCAGTAGTGCACATTGGGATATGTATACATTAAGGGAGAAAATGAAATGCAGTAAAGTGCTACGAAGCAAATATCAATTTTAATGCTTTTTTCCACTGATATTTCAGTCTTATACCATATCACTGAGAGGGAATACAAAAAGCCATTGCAATGACCATAGCTTGGCTACAGACTATGGAACATATAAAGGGAAAGGTACAATATATTTAAGATTATTAGTTCTGCTATTATCTTAATTTCTGTGTTTGGTATCATGAATCATAATATGCCGCACAGCTGCAAAGAACTTCTTGCAATAGAAGCAGGTATGAAATTCTTATGAACAGCTTAATACATGAAAAGACAACATCCAGGCCTGGATAGGAAAGACAGAAAAATATAACATCTCACAAATAGATGCTAACACCCCGTATACCTTTTAATCTGAGTTCTGAGGGAAGGAAGTAGAAGGGTTTTCTGAGGAATAATTAATTGCTAATTACAAAAATTCAAAATTGATTCATAACAAGATATATTTTGCCCATAGCATGATATGAGCAAGGGCTTATAAGTCAAAATTTGTAAACAAGACAAATATTCTGGATGTTTATAATTTGGGTTATTTATATTTTAAAATCTACTTCTATAATGTGATCCATGAGTCTTTGAGGTATCAGGGAAGTTATTACTCGGTAGGAGGTAGCCCCATGCATCCAACATGACAATTTGGGACTCAAAATGCAGAACTGGTTCTGTGATTAGAAAACTAGATTATGTCTGATACAGACTAGTTCACTATTTCATTAGCAAACTAATATAGAATCTCACACAATAAAAATCGTAATATCAAAGAAAATTTATGGGTGGGAAAAAAAGTAAGAGGAGCTTGTAAGCCACTATGCTTCGGTTTGGATCAAGATTTTGAACATCCCCAAGTTTGAAAGCGTTCTCCTCAGAATCATTAGTAACAAAATCTTGCTCTCTCTAACCTCCTAATTAGTTCCAGTCTTGAGTATTTGAATGGGCTACTGGGTTACATTTTTCTTAATGATCGGCTGGTAATAGGTAAAATACAGAGTATTTTTCTAGATTAGATACCAGCTATATATATTTATTCTCAACTAGCAAACTAAAGATGCTTTTCTGATCTAGTGTTAACTACCCTAAAAGCTGTTATTCCTAGAAGCTGTCCACTGAAATTAAGGTTTCATTGGTGCATGAGAATCCTCATTAGTCTCCCATACCCACTTTAAAAAAAAAAAACCACACACACACCACAGAGTTGTCTTTTTCCTCTTCCACTTTTTTGTGTCATGGTAGACTGCCCTGTTTTCATGCGCAGGAAGAATCTGTCTTTGTAAGAGTTTATTCTCTCCTGCCAGCCCATCATACTTGCTCACTTCTCTTATTAATGAGCCAAGAATGGCAATGGATCTGAAATGGCTGTAGTAGCTTATTATTAGCTTTACTGAAGTGATTTGGAAAAAAAGCAACCATCACTTGAGCTCAGAACAGTATCAATCAGAGGGCCACCAATAATATCTTGAGGAACTTGCACTATAGAATATAAAGGAGTGCAGAAGGAACTGATTTGGGGCCTAAAGTTAGATTTACTTATTCTAATTTTATTCACAAAATTACTCGTTTTTCATGCTATTGTGCAGTAATCAGTCAGTTCAAAGACCAAAATAAGGCCTCTAATGAAAGGCTACTAGTCTGAGCAATTTCTGACATCCTGTATCAGCCAAATGATGAGGAAATAAATGAGGCTCAGCTCAGGCAGATCCAACAGATGAGTTGCCAGGAACCGGGCAATAGAGCATAATTTCATGTACAAATTTCAGAGGTCTAAAACAAAAGATCTTACAAAATCTCTTCAAATAAAAAATATATTAACTCTCAGTACCCAGAAAATACGGTGTTATTAATCTAACAGTCATGCTGTATTCATTTCTGAATATGCAGTATTTTAGGGCATTTATTAGAATCACTAACAAATAAGGAATTGTAACATTGCCTCTTGCCTATTTTGCTCCTGCCCTCTTCCTCCCCTATCGGCAGTCAGTTAAAAGTGGTAACAAAGCAAAGCTACAGTACATGCCTTTACTAAAGCGAGTCATCCTCACGTTCCTGAGTGTTTAGACACAGCTACCCTTCCTTTTTAAATATAAAAACAGTTATTATAAAAAGGGATCCAGTCTTCTCTGCTTGTAAAGCACCAATACAGTGAGACTCAAATCCTGAATGGTGTCTTTGGGTGATATAATAACATAAACATTGACTATTAAAACTGTCACTGATTTCTATGTGATAAATAAGAGGCAGATATTCCCTCATAATGCTATGTGGAACTGCTGAAACATAAAGCTAACAAAAGATAACTGACAAAAAACAACAATGCTTTAAAATGATATTAATATTATGTATGCGTGAATCATTTCTGACATATTCCCCATCTGTAGGCAGTGCAGGAGGTCAGGTTCGGGACTGGAGGGGGAGGGCGTTCTGAATTATCCTAAAGAGATATGAAACTAAGTCCTAAAAACATACATCCAATCTAACAGCTTCATCTGCAAGTTATTAATGTTTGTGCTTCAAAACGGATTCATTAAAACTTAAAGAAGAGCAACAATAATTTTGACTCAATTTGAATTCACTTAAAGGTATGATTATTGGATTTTCATTCTGTTGCACAAGGACGCTAGGAAAATTCAACATCAGTAACAAAATGAAATAATTGCACAGTAAGATAAACACAGAACCTTTGGAAAAGAGAAAGAAAAAAAAATCAGATAAAGACTATAAAGCTGATTCATGCCTCTTTAGACTTGGGGGTGTTTTGGCACTAATGCACCCACAAGTTTCTCATTTGCTAGGTTTTGACCTGACCCAATCATGCTTCTGCGGTGTCTTCAACAATTGGAGGAAAATACAATTTGTGAATTCGATGACTTCTGCAGCTCAAATGAGAATCAAAAGATTCATGAAAGCCTAGTTCCAAGAGGCTTATGCATCCCTGACTAGAAAGCCTCCAGGGAATTAAAAGGCAGCAAAGATTATGTGGCCTTTTACTCAGTGATATGTTCCACATTAGCCTTTTATACTGTCTTCTGATTCAGAGCCAAGTCTTACTGTTGCCTTTTGCTGTCTGTTCTCCCATAGCTTTTCCTTGTGGTGCTTTGCCAGTCTGTCTTTTACTGACTGGATGAGGGAAGCACTTCTTCAGAAAACACAGTGTGGAGAAGCGGCACTCTAATACAATCTCTTCATCTCTCTGAGGCCATAAACTGACCATAACAGAAAATTTGGGGGACGATACTTTCAAATTGACCTGTTTATTTGACTTAAGGATCCTTGTTGGTGACTGGAAGAAATCTGTTAAAGGGGGCCAGTGAGTGAATACAGAGCAACACTGGTCCTACTACAAGCATCAGCTATTTAAAGTTTCTTTGGTACTGAAGACCAAGCTCAGGATGAACGATGTCACAGGAAGACTCTAATCAACTCTGTCTTTTTTGTGGTCTGTGAAAAGATATGTATGTTTATGTCTCTAAATCTGTTATTAATAACAGTGTCAAACATTTCAAATGTCTATTTTTTAGATGTCACTAGCCCTCCAAGGCACCCTATATGTACTCTGTATCTGACATGAACTTCATAAGCATGACGGACTTCTTTTTTTCTTGTTAAGGAATTCTCATAGGCTGGATCTAAATCTGTATCAAAATACTGAACATGCAGTATCAAGATCATCTCACAGTTTTTCTTATGGGTATGCATGCGGGCTATATGCTTTTAAAGTAGTCATAATGAAGCTAACAGTGTCTTGTGATGAGACAATAAACTGAACTGTGGGTTCCAGGTATGGTATGACCTGAACAGGATGAATTAATTGTTTAACAAATAGGAATTGGTTTCAAATGAACCAGAGACTGCAGAGCATCGATAAGAATTATAGAAAGAAGTATATGCAAGGTAAGTAAGGATTTCACATTCCATCTCTTGGAACATGAATGCATATTCTGCTCAGATTGTACAGCAGTAAAACTAGGTTAACAAGATTTATAATAAAAGGAGAGTTTAAACTGAATTGGATATACACCTACTCTAATTTAGAAGAACTGTTAGCTGAAAAGGACGATATTCACAAGTCAGATATTGATACAACAAAGTCACAATAGGCTAGAAATTTGAAATCAGGAGATTCTGTTCCCAGCTCTGCCATCGAAATGTGATCCTCAGCAAGTCTTTCTACACATTTTACCTTGTGTTTACTTGCTCATTAACTTGCACTGTCTACAATAGAGCGTCTGCAATAAATTGTACATTTATTCAGCACATAGGCCCCTTAGCTTGACTGAGGTGTCCTCATGTCACTAATAAAACAGAGAGCATCTATTAATAAATACCAATGTCACTAGTGATTTCAAAAGTCCTTGATCATGAAAAGCAAGTGAACCTGCTAGCTTCACATAACAGATCACATCCATGGCTCTCATTCTTGATTTGATTTATATGGGTTTTAGATATGGACTACACTTTCTTACAAAATTTTCAAATAAGATTACCATAAGCTCTGTGAAGGAGAAACTAAAATATCCATTATATTCCCTATTTTACAGGTGCTATGATTTTAAGATCCTTGTAATGAGTTTGCCTAAAATTTTGGGACCAGAAGAGTTTGGGCTAGCAGTGTATATTCCATGGTCAATCAGTTTATTTGGCAGCTGACTGCAACAGTTAGAATTATAGGAAGAAATGCAGTTAGGAGTAAGCTATTGATCTGGAGAGAAATACGTGAGGGAACATAGGCAATAGGAGAAGAAACTCAACATGTCATTCACTGCTGACAAAATGGTGGTACTTGAAGATACCAAACGAAGACTGATTCAGTAAAAGGGCCATAGAAATTGCTGAAAAGAAAGAGTTAGAAATTTTGTGTGATAAGCTGATCCTTGACAGACAAAACAAATCAGAGTTAAACATGCAAGAAACTGAAAAGAACCAGAAGTAAAACACCAGTGTGCATGGATATAAAGAGAAGTTGGCAGAAAAAGGACAGAAAGCAGCCAAGGACTCAGAATGGAAGCAGAGGTAAGAGTAAAGCAATATGCTTGAGGGGGAGGAGTTAAACAAAAGTCAGTGAGCAGCCATAGGTCTGTAAAGACCAAGAGACACACTGATATTCTCATGATATGGTGTGAAAAAACACGTCATTTATCTTCTTTAGACACTGTTCCTCGCCTTATTATACGTTTAAATAATTGAGAAAGGTATCTAGAACGAAATTGGCACTTTTTGTCACTGTAGCGTTCTAAATAAAGAACAAAATGAATCAAGAATCTGCAGTTAAATTTCCAGATTTAAAGTATCAGCAGCAACCTCCAAGCTGTAATTATACTATTGCTTGCTAGCAAAATCAAAAAACTGTTAAGCTATTGTAAGTAGATCAGGTTTGGAAAGGTAATCTTTTTAACACTGCTGAAAGTTACCAATAAAAAGACATGATTATTTTTCTAGTTGCTATTTTACTTTACTTAATGTTCTGTTTACTGCATTGGTGTTAGTAAGTGTACATGACTTTTGTATGCATGTATGATCCATGTACATTGTATGTATAATACTCCAATATACACTGGAGTGTTAGGATAGGTGAACATGGAATGCTATGCAGATATACCTGACAGAAACCTCTCCAAGGGTTCTAAGGTCTGGCCTTCAGCTGCTGTAAATAAACTACTTTATTTCCTCTTTCATATGTGGTCCTGGATCTGCCTAGCAGATGGTAAGAATTTTTCAACGTATCCCAGAGAGATAGAGTATTAAACCCATCTACCCTTAGCAGATGGCACCCCCATTCTCCCCAAAAGCCGTCCCAAAATGTAGACAATGACTGATGTTCTGCGAAAGCTGGCCAGTCTCTCAGTACAGGACAACAAAGTCAAGGCAATAGAGATTAGGGAAAGAAAGGCACAGAGCTGGGAAAGAGAAGATATAGAATTACATACTCCACTAAAGCAAGTGAATCATAATTTGAATGTGAAAGCTGAAGGGAGAGTCACGCAAGAACAATAGAGTAAGCAACTCATTATTACAGCGGGTGACGATCTCTATTACAAGAATCAGCTCTTACAAAAAAAAGGGATGTGTCCAAGCTGGCAAGATTTGATTAATATCAGGATTTGAACCCAAAAAGCTCTCGACCAATATTCAGTGGTATTTGGGCATGGCGTCAAGCTCACCTATTTTTCCTGTGAAAACCAGCCAGACCACTGCGCCAAAGTTGACTGATTTGGAACATCTGCGTTTTTGCTTTCAGATATGTCACTAGAAATGCATAGCAAGACTGCAAGCACAGACCCGAAGTTAAACAGCAAAACAGACAAGAATGAAAAATAGGAGTTATAATGAGACAAAATAAAACAAGAAAGCAACAGGCTTTCATATTCTGTATGATATTTGTGCCTTTAAAAAATAAATACTGTCATAGGAAAAGGTAGACTAGGATGAAGCTGAAGAGATCAAGTGAGGCTGTGTGAGGAGCAATACATGTTACAAGAACATGTTCATGTGTTCTTAGGCTGACACAGCCAACTGTGTCAAAGCCCATTTGACAGAGACTGCAATTTTTGGGCTCATCTGTTTTGTCTTTCATCTTTCAGCCCATTGCACTTGTAAAGACCTACTCAAAGCCTAGAAACAAATGCTGAGACAATCATCTATAAGATAGGAATGCATTTTTTCATGTGGTCACATTATCAAGGCCACATCCCAGTGCACAAAGAGCATGAAACACAAAAGCTGCAGTATAGTTTTCCACACGCCTCAAATCATATCCTGAAACTTCTATGAAATGGCAGCAATTCTTTATTTAGCAGTAAAACCAGTCCTGAAAATGATTACACGATGGAAAAGAAAGCGAGGCAATACTCTCTCCATATATATATAACTTAAAAATTTATGAAGTTATTTATTTTCATGAGATCTGAACTACTTTTGAGGTAAGCAAAATGTGCACATTCATCCTCTCTTTTCTTTTGAGCTTAAGACTGTATATGTGCATGGTTTCTATTTTCTAATTAAGACACATCTGCATAATTCAAGGTTTATTAGCTGAAATGTATTAATCAGAGATGGTCATGCATTTGACCCAATGGGGGCCTTCATTATAAAAGCCTCCAAACGATTTCCAATGGCTTTGTCAAACACCCGACTGGCATCTGGTCTTCCCATTTCAGAACCAGTTCTGTGTTACACTGGGAAATTCTAGCCACTGGCTCTGTTCACCATGCCCTCACTCTACCCATTACAGCTGAGTTCTGACTTTAAGAAGTGCTCTGTAAACGTGGTCAGATAGCTTGAAATCAAAATAGAAAAAATTAGTTTCAGAAAATATGACTGTAAGAAATATTGCAAACACACAAGAAAGGACAGCTATGAAGCATTATAAAGTATGAGCTGAATTACTTTACCCATAAAATCTATAGCAGTATAACAGGGATTCCCCCCCCCCCCCAAAAAAGGTTATTTTAACCTGCATTTAGAGAAAGTTTCTCATTATTTTTGATTGGATGCTGTTGACTAACCTCAAGCTTTTCAGTCATCTACTGGTAGGTATTTTAGTCAGGGTTTATTTTATAACATGTTCAAACCAAAATTTAAGCCTTTCTTGGACAGTGGTGTTTATGCCTTTGTTAAAGAAGCTCATCTCTCCAGGAGCATTCTGCAATCTGGGCATAAGAATGGCTTCTAAGGAGGCCCATACCTGAATTTGGGGATCAGGTGAAAGTAAGCATGCAGAAGCCTCCTTGAACAATCTAGCAACATCTACCTCAGCAGCCTTTGCTGGCCCTTTTCCTCGCACAACTGTGCTTTCAGCTTACTCAACAGACCTGCTGCCAGAGATCCTTGAGATGTCATGGAAGCCACAGCTGCCTGCAGAGCTGCAGACATCTCCAATTAAGCCTACTTGCTCACTACTGAAGCACTAAATATGGAAGATGTAGATAGGTAGATGAATAGAAAAAGGAAAGGAGTAACAAAAGCACTACTGCCATAATTAATTCACATTTTTCAAGCAATCTCATCTATAAGAAAATTCTAATAAAAGAGATGAGCATATTTCATCTTAAGAAAGAAGGAGGAGAAAGACTGTTTTCTCAGATTGCCATTTTCTCTTTTTTCTTCTTTTAACATCATTCAAAGATCTCTCCACATTTTATAAAACATGTAAGGTTAATGCTATGTGAAGCAGCATTAACTCTTCTTGCATGCTTTGTGATTTTTCTCTTCCTCAATAGGGTTAGAAAGTACAACTACAGACTACGCAGTAATTATGGTGTAGCTGCTACCTCAGCTGTGCTGTTATGACTGGTGGCAGAACCACAGGGGAGAACTGAGGAAGTGGTCCTTTTCAAGGATAGCTAAAAGCCAATGTTTTTAGAGTCCCACTGTGGCAAACCTCAGGACTTTGCTTCATTTCTGTGTTCTATTTGGTAGCTCATGCACACCCTAGAGAATGAGGATCTCTAAGATTTAGAGTTAATTTATTCCACTGTATACTTTTATGCTGGCAGCTGCATAACAAGCTTAGTACCAAGGGTCATTTCCAGAATCATTGTCAATAGCATGTGCATCTGTAGTTGCTTGGGCAAAAGATTTGGACATCAATCCAACAGGGCATAAGAATAGTCTGACACAGCACGTTAGTATGCACTAGCTGCACAAAGAAAAGAAAAAATTCCCTCTGTATCTATTACATTAAAATGTATAATCCTAATGGAAAGTCTGTACTCATCATATTACAGCTTAACTGGTTACTGAATTCTTGCTTTGTTACAAAAACACCCTTTCAAGACTTAAAGATACACATTCATGAATCATAGCCACCATTATTCACTTGCTTCTCAAACAAAGCCTTTCAAATAGAAATTTATACAATTCTTAGTAAAACCTTCATGCCAATTTTTTTCCCACAACCACTCTTAAAAGTTAACATCAAAAAAGTTAACATCTACATACACACACAGATAATTTTATTTATGTTTATTAAGTGCTAAACCAAATTCTTCTTGGAAATGTTATGCTACAAAGCTGTGTATCACCTGTTGCAAATATGACTCTAGAAACACAAGGTGAACCCACCCCTTCACTACCTATTTCTTCTGTTACTTTCAACAAAAGATCATCTAACAGCAGTGGAAGTTAATATGATGAAATGTAACAGAAAATCACATCAATTTAAAGTGTCTTATATAATAGCAAATGTTCATGTCTCAAGCAGTGGGTTGGAGTAAATTGAAACTCTGAACATTATCATGGGGGTGGAAAGACAAGGAGACATAGCATATGAAGACTGTATCTTTTAGGCTAAGAAACTGAATGTAGGAATGTCTTTTGAGACACCTTAATCTAGTTTATACATTCTGTATATAAAATGCTTAAAATTTTACATAACCTACCAATTAGTAGATCTCAACACATCAATTTGAAGAATTGGGGTGTAAGACATCTTCATGAAGCACCATAAGGTAAACAAGAGTGTATATAAACTGGAGATAAAATATTGTAACTCTGCCTTCTTCTGTTCATCAAGCAAGGATGCTAGCTTTATTTCATTTACAACTCAACTTCAGTCACAAATCCAAAGCATCACTTCTGATCACGTTTTCCATTCCTAGAATGTGTTCCGTTAACACCTTTCTTAATAATAAGGCTTTGCTGAATACCTTAGAATACAAAGGTATATGCTAAGTCATTAAATACTTTAAAGCAGTCAAAACCTCAATGGAACTAAGGTGTTTTTATCATCTCCCTTCAGAAAACTGGATTTTGCCACACTACAGCTAACGGTGAGCAGGCTCCTGGCAATAAAAAATTAAATATATGATATGAGTCCCTTGTTTCAGCTCCCAAATTAGCCATTGCTTCTTTCAAACAGTGGCTTGGACTAAAATGAGGCTCAACAATATTACAAGGCTGGAAAAATACGGGGAAAGTAGCATACACAGACTGTATTGCATAGGCTAAAAACAAGAAATGGAATGTGTGAATTCTTTCTACAACTCCATCTATTTTATACATTCTGTGGCTAATGAGTTTGTTTTTGTTTAATAAATGCCTAATTCGTTCATTTTTATTAACATATTTTCATAGACCATTTCAACTACTGGCCATTTAAAAAATTAAAATGCCTCTCTTCAGAGTTTACTTTTGGCATAATCATAGGATCATAGGACAATTCAGGTTGGAAGGGACCTCAAGAGATATCTAGTCCAACTTCCTGCTTAAAGCAGGGTCAGCTATGAGATCAGACCAGGTTATTCAGAGCTTGATTCACTACAGTCTTGAAAACCTCTAAGGACACAGAATGCACAGCCTAGAAGCATACGTGTAACTATTACACAGTATTCTCTTTCCTAACTGCTTAACTCCTAAGCTGACAGAGAAAATAAACATCTCCAGTAGAAATATGTGTGTACATACAAGCATGTACATAAAATAAAGAGAAACATTCTTTTCATAAACACATTCAAAATGCTTTCTCCTTCCATAATATTTTTTCAAGTAAAAATATTAATTTTTGAATATTGTAGGAAATTAATAAATGGAAGAAAGAAAATGTGACACTTATATGAACAAATATTAATTGATGTTTTGCCAGTTACCACAAGGAAAGATCACCAAGTGACGTTAGTACATATGTTAGTCCTAAGTCAATGCAAGAGGAAAAAAATTATTTTTGCTGAAGGGCTGAGAAAAAATGATTTGCGTTTCTGCACCTCAGAAGCTATTTACATTTTGTTTTTAACAGCTAACCTGTTCTTCTTACCCTATTGACATAGTTTAAGATACACTCTGGTAACCATTAACACCTGTTAGCCAGTACTGATGGATTCATCTTACATTTCATGCTGGAAATCTGAGTATCTTACAGTATAATGAGTGTAATATAAAACACTGTAAAACCAGTTCACAGCAGCTCTCAAGAGAAACATTGTAGCTAATTGAAAATGTGTTTAGGTCAAATGTATTTGCACTCAAAATGGTATAGAAGATTTAAAAAATGACTGCTTAAGTAGATTTGCTTGTTGTAAATAGTCCTTAGCACAGTTTTCATTTTAATAATCATTTCTGTACAGCCTCTCACATTGCATCTTTCACTTATGTATTTCAAATCTCCATTAAAAGACATGACTAACGATATATGGTTTCTCTTCTCTCTATTCCTCTCTCTCCAGGAAGACTACCACATTTACAGCTTGGCCAAAGACCGTGGGAAGAAAAAGGGGAGTCTAAGCATAGGTGATGTTGCCTGTTTCTGTTAGAGATGAAGCATTCCTCATTATTGAAGCAAAAGGCAAAGTAGGCTGTTACGATCCTTAGCCCCTGTGGGAGTCTGCTGCACAAATACTGAGCCACTATAAATTGTAATGGCTTTAATCTTTCCAATATTGCTTTAATTCTGCAATTATATTATCATTTTTATTGCTTGCCAAAGCAATGTGCACAGTTTCCTAAATTATGCAGACCGTTTCATTTCATTAAGTGAAAGCTATCTTTCATGGAGATTGTTATTTAAGGTTACAGAACACAATATTCCATTCATATTTTTGTGGTCACTTATGGTTAATGTTCTAATCATCTTCATTTGTATTACATTGCCATTATGATGAAAGGATAAGTACAGGCCACTAATATGAGTAATAGACATTTATATACTACTAAAACTTGCATGAGATTATACTGAGATTTTAAGAGGCCAATAGCTTTTTTTACAAATATTCTATTGTCTATCACATTAAATTTGACCTCCTGTATCTTTTCTCAAGGGCTTAATTAACAAATGTAATTTGTTCAATTGACAGTCCTCCCAGATGCTGAAAAACAATTACCACATCTCTTAAAAACACTTGCAAAACAGTTTGCCAAAGTGATAAAGACAGGTGAACTAACAAAATATTTATGGTGGATAAACACACCAAATGATACAATTCTGACAGTAATGAAAAAAATATGAGACCTACCTGAAGGAAAAACAAAAGCTGCCTGCTTCCATAAAATTATATTCTACATTTCTAAGCTTCCAAGTAGCAAAAGCAGTAAGTTTCAAGCGTACATATATATGTATATATAAAATGTTATCTTCAAAAACACTGACTAGGACTGGGATTCTGCAAACCCTACTTCTACTGATCAGTACTTATACAGATAGTCATAGAGTTTTATGACATTGTCATCTTATTAGAGTGTAAAAGATACTTAAAGTCTTTCCTCTTCCCAAATAATTCCCTGATATTTTCAGCTCAGTTCTACAAAGGAGGCCTCATTATCTGTTCTAAGCTTACTTTGGGGAAAACTCTCACATGACGACGAACTGCTTAAAAACATTTCATTTGTCTCTTAACTAAGCAATAATGGTGCTCAACAAAGGAATTTTTCAAAAGCAACTATTTCCAAAAAATTCTACCATGTGATTCCCATTATATTTTTCAAAATAAAGTAGGGTAGCATAAAAACAACAATCATCTTTGAAAAGCAAAACTAGCAATTAATTCTTCCGTAAGCAAAAATAATTTGGGGCAAGGTATTCCTGTCTCATATGAAAAATAATATGAAATTAAGTCTGCCTTTTAAAAGCATGTATAAAGTATTTCTCAGAATGATAGCTAGTAAAACCTGAGCTAAAGGCTCTATTGTTGTTGAGGTTTGAACATATGACTAAAAATCAAGAACCCCTACTAGTACGGCTAAAGGAACGATGTTATTAGGTAAAGGAAACTTCTAGCCTGTTTTGACAAATGTAGATTTTTCTCTGTGTTCATCCTGAACATCCAAGGTTTACATGCATTCAGTGAATTTGTAGATATATCCTTTACAAGACAACTGCTCGTCTGTTTAAGGCGCATGGTTTGAACATGAGTCCCTCAATGCTAAAAGTGTCATCTATCAACTCAAAATAAAATGTTATTATCTCCTATTACAGATTCTTCTCCTTTAAATAGACTAATCATTATCTTGAAGACAAAGACCACCAGACACAATATAAACTACACATGTAGGTTATACATGTATCATTTGATAATTTTCAAGAAGAGAAGACAGGGCCAAGCCTTACAAAAGGTTTGCTACAAAAAGCCAATAATAAAATTCCCATTTACTGCTGTGACTGAGAGATCGAGACCTTAGCTATAAAAATAAACTTCATTAGGAAGGGTCTGAACAAGACAAAACTTATTTTATTGTATTATTCTGAAAGATAAAAGACTATCAGAAATCTTATAGAAGGAGCCCCTCCAATTCCAGCTGTGCATTCAGCAATATCAGGCCTGGTAACACCAGCTGTGCTTGCACTGGGCAGCACTGAAGAATTATCTGCATAGTCTGAGACATATTCTGATCAGAAATGCAGAGTGCTGTACTAGTCACAGGATGTTAACGGTGTGCTTCCCAGCAAAGGCAATAATTCAGAAGTTTTCTGTGTGATCAAGCAAAGACAGACCTCCTGAGCACAGAGCTCATTTGATTGATACGCTGTAGGCCTTCATGGCAAGGAAACTGCTAACTTGTTTGCTTCTACCATGTTAAGTGAAGTAAACTTTCTGCATTTTTCTGGGAATTAACTATGAGTATAGCTGAAAAATTTAATCCGTGTAGACAACAAGAAGAATGTATATCATCAAACTTTGGCCATTTGAATGTTATGGGGAAACATTACGGTCTCTACAGATTATTAGAGAAAGAAGGTAAAGAGTTGCTTATATTCATGGATCACATTCATTAGTACATTACATATACTGATCCTTCATTTGCTAAAGTAAATACCATATGGTGTTGAACATCTCAATGCAAAGCTCAGTAAGGAATCCAAGTAATGACAGATAACAGGAATAATCAGACAGTACTAAGCAGATAGCTAATATAGACTTTTATTTATTTGAGGCTAGTAAATAATTTTATTGTATATGAGACACAATTCTCTAAGAAAAAGGAAATTAAGCTCATATTTCAGTATTAAGCCAGTTATAAACCTAGAAGTTGTGAAGAAGCCAAATAATTCAAATAAAAAAATACTGGTTCAGCTTCTCATCTGGAGAAAGCTGGCAATTTCTGACCTGAGAATCTGGCCCTAGTGTTCAGTGTTCTAACATGTACCTGATATAAAACAGGGAAGAGTAAAACTATAACTGAGATTGAGGACAGCTACTCTCAAATGATTTCTGTGCGTGTTGCTACTGGAAAATATCAGGGCCAAAATTAACTTCTAATGATTTCATAATGGCAATCAGCAACTCTATTAGCTTAATGGTCCATAGTAGCAAAATACAACTGCAGTGCACTCTGGAATTTCAGACACTGGAGGACAGGCTCCATTTGTGTTCTTAAGTAAACTGCTGCCACCTGTCCCACAGGCTTGCTTCTGCCTATAAAAACTAGAGGGATCTTTTTAATGCTTGCAGTGAAAAACTAAGCAAGAAATCTAAGTTGTGGAAGCCTGTCAGGCACTCTCGGATCTAGAGATATATGAATAATTATTTCTCTAGTTAATTGCCCAAAATATGATGCTGAAAAGAAGCTTAATTCACTCCAGATTTTTTTCAAACACTGTTTGCTGATAAAAATAAAAAGCAGGACAAAAGTTTGCTTTGAAGTGTAGGAGCACTCTCATTTTACATTTGGAAAGTTACATTTAAGAGATTTTGGGCAATGAGGGCTTAATTTTATTTAAATTAAACTCAACAACAAAACTTTTTATTTTTAGTAAATGTACAAACAAAGATATTTGACTTTCAAATATATATATAGTTTCAAGGGGAAGGGAAGCTTGCAATACATTCAACACACAAAATATTTAGATGACAAAAATACATAATTTTTTTCTGAAAAACAATTACATCAAAAATTTTTGCTTAGACCTACTCAAATACCTTCAACTGCACCATCCCATTTTTGCAAGGATCAAACATTAAGTACTGTCTTTGTCCCATAAACTTGTGTGACCTGTTTCTCAGATCTTTGTTCTCACTGCTTTCCACTATCCTCTCTGTCTTCTGATTACTGCCAGTCTCAGTCTCTTGCCTTTTTCTCCTACTTTATATTTTCCACGTGGAAGGGAATAGCCTTCTAATCTTACTAGGCCAAACCCAATATTTTTCTCCTAAATATTTTCTTCTGTAAGATCACAAAACACTGATAATCCTCAATCCTCCATCCTGAACTTTTATAAATGAAAGCAATAGAAAGTAGCTCCATTAATGCCAGAGAAACCACTCTGCATTTTCATCATGTAAAATCAGAGAGAATTAAGTCCATAATTATTAAGATACTGTATGTCTCTCAGCTATAGAAGCAAAAGGGCCTTTATATTGAAAGAGTATCATTCTAGGGTGTTAAGACTACAAAGAAATAAGCTAAGAAGAAGAATGGAACTACATCATAATCACTGCAGAAAGAGAAAACTGCAAGTGTGTCAAATGTGTAAAGCAATTCTTCAGAGGTACAATGTTGGAGGTTGTCATGGCAACTTTTCTCACTCCTTCCCACTGATTTTTGGCAAGCATTTCTAATATTTTTTTTAAAAAAGCATTTCTACTCCTTTCCTCCTAGCCCTTTTTTCCCCTTCACACAATATAAATGGTATCAAGAAAAGCAAAGAGCGTGCAAAAACATCAGTGTGCAGCCACTTCAGGCAGAAGACTGAAGATACACCTAACTTATACATGTTGCGAGGTTTATGCTATCACAAGTTCAGAAGACAAAATAGGAGTAAAAGCTTTTATTTTTCTATAAAAGATAATATATGTTGTTGAGCTCTCAATAATAATTGAGAGACTACAAAAGAATCAGCTTAAAAGGCCTGGGATCCTGAGAGCTTAAAATTTCCATTAAGCCAGCAGGCATGTTTTGTGCTAATAGTTTCCTCACACTCGTCTTCTAAAGAACTACCTCATTGCTTATGCATCCTTCTACAATCAAAGTGTGTAAATGTTCTGATTAATGACAGAAACAAAGGATTTTTAAGCTTATGCTCCCAGAATACCTTTAGAAAACAGATCTAGAAAAAAAGGCAATCTTCTCCATCTGCACTGCAGTAAAAATTTCTTCCCTTCACAGTATTTGCTGTTCTCTTCACAGAATGGCATAACACGTGCCCTAGGTATTCCAGAGTGCCTTACAGCTCACTAGCTAATGTTACACAGCTCCTTTAACTCAACTACCCCCTCAGAGATGTCTCCGTACAATGATGCATTGAATATATGATACAATATGGTGATGTACCAGTCAGCTACTGGTATTTTTGTCTATAACTTTGAAATACTTGTAGTTTTGCTGCACAAGAACAATGATCTTAAACTTCTGACTAAGTGGTAACAGGCAGCACTGATGCGCTCAAGCACAAGAAGGGTAAACTGAATAGCTCTCTTCTCCTTACAGCATCAGAGATGTCTCTGGCTATTTTGTGAAACTCTTGGAATGCTCCCCTGCTTCTTGCTATAGATGTGTGCCCCATCCAGGTGTTGTCCTTTCACAGCCAGCTTCCACAGAAAGGAAACCCAGCTGTGCAGTCAGAAGAGAACCATGGCTTACTCCAGCAAGTACCCTACACACAGTTGGGGGACCAGCCTCAGCACAGGCCCAGAACACAGACACCTGGCATTCTAAACACATCATTGGAATTGCCTCAGTTACCCACATGAACTAGTGGGTAGCTGTTTGCAAATTTTTAATTTTAAAGCCAGCAATTGAGGATGTGTGATTTCTATCCAATTTCTTTCTCCAGAAACAGTGTCTACAATATGTCAAGGGTTTAAGGTTCTTTGAACACAATGGCCTCACATTAAATTGACAACAATTCTGCTTGGAAATATTTTTATGGCTTGGTCTTTCAAGAACAGTAATTCAAACATGCTAACGTTTAGTGTTGTGTGTGTGTGTGCATGGGTGTGGGGGGGTCTGTGTTCTATCTTATTAGAATACAAGCAAAATGATTTTGGCAAAGACAGAAGGTCCTTCTAGTCCAGCACCCTGTCTCTGGTAGCGACAAGGGTATTCAGAGAGACTCCAGCAATTGTGGAGAATATTTCTCTCCTCTTCCTGTCAACTCTCTGGGAAAAGCACAACTGTATACTGACCATAAGCTCTATGGGCTCCTCAAGGGGAAGTGGGATGCTCTCAGGAGGTTACACCCGAAGTCCCTTTCTGGTGCCCTATTTTGAGGTGCAGGGTTAACCTTTAACACTCACCCTTCCCCTTTTTCATTTGTTGTCCTCTGAATTAATTTATTGTTCCCTGGTTGATTTTGATAACCTCTCTGCCCCTGGTCAGGCAGGGGTCTGAGAATTTATTAGGGATGGACTGCATAAGGAGAAACAGTAAGGACACTGGCCACTATTGGATGATTATGGCAAGCATAGTGACATTTATTTCAGTATTTCTCAAGGCTTATGGAACCTGTAATTTAGAGACTTCCAGAGCAAGAGTTTACATGTATATCCTTGATAAACTTTTCCTATATACAAATTCATTCTTACCTATGGCACAGTTTAATTACATGCGGTGTAAAAATACTTCTTTTAGTATGTTCTGAACTTGTCTCTTAATAATTTTTTTCTTTTAACCCCCATTTTCTATATTGTGAGAGACTGGGAATTATTTTTCTCTGCTCACTTTTCTCATTATATTTTATACATGAAATCTATACACTTTCTTCCTATTCTTCTTCTGCTACTGCCTTTCCAAGCTAAAGACTCCTAGTTTATTTAATTTCTCCTCATATGGAATGACTAGTCCATACTGGCTAATCAGCTGAGTAATAAAGTAACAAAGCATCACCTGTTGAGTGGATTTCTCAGCATGAGTACAGCATAAAACATATTTAGCAATGATAAATATTTGTAAGTTGCTTGTTTAGCAGATGAATCAAAACAAATAATATTTCTTTATGTAAAATATATCACTCTGTAACATTGTCCTTAATTTTGAGCAGAAGTATAAATACTAAAAGCCTGTCTCCCTTTTCTGCACACACATAAGAGTTGACTCCAAAACCCCAAAATCTGTGCATACAGCTGAGGGAAGATCTCAGTATTTAATCAGTGGCTGATATATGTCCTGTATGTATTTTACAGGTTTTTCTATGGAAAAGGGACAAAAAAAATACAGTTAATGGCATCCACAAAGTCCTACACATGCCCTCAAGTCTCCTGAGGATACTCTTCAAGACCATACAATTTCATCTTGTCAGCCTGTGGAAGGCTGACACTATTTCCACGCAGTTTGCATCTAATCACAAGCAAAGAACTTGTGTTTTTAACCCAGTCTCCAGACCATAATTATCCCTTTATAATAGCACAGATGTAGTTACACACTTCATGAGAGTTAGCAAAGGAACAGCCAGGTATGAGAGATGTTTGAAAGAACTCCCTGAATAATATACATATCATGATGACAGTTTCACCAATCCTCCAAAGCAATGTCACATAAACACCTACTATGTCACCCTCTACAATTGCTTCAAATAATTATTTCTCTTCTGTTTAATGCATATAAATATACACTAAGTACAAGCTCTCAGCAAAGGTACCAGATAATAAATATCAGTTATATTTGCTAAGAAGCAAACAAAACTCATTGTAGGTTTGTCTTAAAAACTGTAAGACTCAAGTGTATTGGAATAAACCTGTTCTATAAAATAGTCTCAGTCCTTGTTCAGTCTTCATACTGCTATTCCATATTGTAGTATTTGAAAACAGAACACAGCACTTCATTATAAAGATTTTGTTTGGTAGCATTACACAATTTCTAAGTAATAAAAACATCCTCTTCTATCTAAAATTTGGTCAGTATACACTGTTTAGCATAAAAGTCAAATCTAGAAAAAACTACCAATGAAAAAAGTTCAACAAAGTAACTTTCCCCTCAGGTTTCCCTCACCGTTTCCCCTTCCCTCGGTCATAACACAGGTGAAAAAAAATGCAATTTGGTAGATCTGGATGGTTGTTACCATATAGCAGCTATTCCCCATAAGAGGATATGACTTGTTCCTAGTGACAGAGCTGCTCCTTTTGATCATATGGCAAAGATTCATGCACTAAGATCTATAATTCGCAGACTCAAGCCCTCTGAAACACTTAAGGATAAGGTCATGCAGCTATCACTACCTGACTGTCAAAATGGGGACAAGTTGATAAGAATTTCCTCAAAAGAAACACTCTATCAATACACTTCATCCTCTTCAGGTACTACCATATTCTACACATTTAGTAAGAGTAATCTAGCTGTTGATTTTGAATAAGGAATCAGTGCTCAGTCTCTTCCTCCTGTTAATCTTCTAGTTTTTCCACAGAAAACAGAAGTAGCTTCTCAGGTAAGTAGGACATAAACCATTTCAGGCTATATGGATCCAAAATTATACCTTATATCTGAACCAGATTACAGTGCAATGTGCTGTGTGAAGCATATCTTAATAGCACAGCATGCGGCTGCCTTTCCAAACATTTCTTAAGCATATCTTCATGTAAAAAAAGTCACAGAAATCAAATCACAAGCCAATGAAAGGACTAGATAATTATAGTGAAGTCTATGCCCAAAACAGAAGTTTTAATGCTTTTGCACACTTTTATTGAATAGAAGAGTCTGTCAGGCAGGATTGCAATCCACATTATCTTAGGGAGTTAGGGAACACAATGTGAAATTCCTAAGTAAAAATGCTGCAATTGCTACCATTAAATTGAATGGAGATTAAGTTAGCTGAACAGTGACAGCACTGAATGGAATGAATGTCAAGTCATTATAGTTCATGCATGAAGACTTCACAGGTTCGTTACTACGCGTTTATAAGCATATCTGTCAAAGTACACATCACGTTGCCTCTGGTGGCTATCCTGTTACTGCTGCGAATTAACAGCATCACTCCTTTCTTCAAAGGCATGTGCATGCTTGGAGCACAGGGGAATGATACAAGAGGGATCAGTAAATATTTAACATGAGCAGTGCAGACTCATATTTGCAGGGAGAAATCTGATTACTGTTGTTGGGAACCTGGTTCGTAATAGTCACAGAGAAAATTTAGAAACTGGGCTGCTTCTGTTATAATAAACTATGGTATTATTATTAACCATATAAAAACAATAGACCTGAAAGTGCTTGTGTGCTGTACACGCAAGGAAAACAAAAGAAAATAAAAGAACTAGGCAGGTACACTTATTTCTGTATCTACAGCAACAAATAGCAAAGCAACACAAAGCGGGGGAAAAAGGCGGGGAGATGTATTTACTCATGAGTAGTGTTCTTTAAAGGGCCAGCATGGGACCTAAAAGCCATGTAAAACGGGCAGAAATCCTAAGCTTTATCGGCTTAACTGATCTAAACAATGAACAAACTTGTGTCATCACTCTGCTTGTTTTATCCAAAAGGAGGCGACTGGGCTTGATAACACCAAAATCCAAAGTAGGCAATACAGAATGGCAACTGAAAACTGTATTGCTATCAATCAATTGCCAAAAAGGCTACTCAAAGCAGTGTTCCCAGCCTCCCTGTGCCAGACAGAAAGCACAACCAAAAGAAAAGAAGATGAGATTATCACACTGGAATAGACACCTTGCAATCACAAATGGAAAACTGTTACAAGTACATAAATAAATTAGTTCAGATTTTTTTTTCTTTCTGTCTTTCATTTACAATAAATCTAGACATGCTATTGTGCTGGATAGTTAAGAAGCTGTCATGCTGCATTGCCTCACATTTTCATGGGCTATTTAACACAGCACATGACATTGCATTGTCATGTGCAACATGAACATGCAGGATAACTCTTCCGCATGCTCAGCATATTTGGCCAATTTGACATCTATATCATATACAAGACAGATTTCCAGTTGCGCTTACAGCCTTCTGTATATTCACTATCTGGCCACAGGGAAACTGAGAATGCATAATCAATGCTAGCACGATACAAAATTTGCAAGGTCTAACACTACTGAATTATGTATTTGCAATAACCAAATTTTCTTCCATTCTCTTTTTGATCTACTTCTGAAGTGCTTTCACATCATCATTAAAAATAGTCTTTCAGAGGACAAAAGTGCTGTATAGTAGTCACAATTAGCTCTGAATTAAGGCGCCTTCCCAGGTCTCTGACATCATCAGAGGGTAACCATGGAATTTAATTGAAACACAAATGAACAGTATTGATAAGATTTGGCAACAATTTAATAAGCTCATGATAAAAATCTGTCAAAATATACTCCTTTTCTACAGTCAATAAAATCAGTGCTGCTGATTTTTCACCTGTTGAAGTCAACTGAATTGATTTCAGTGGGTTTTGTATTGGACCCTACTTACTTGTGTTTTCTTAGTCTATTTATAAGAAGAACATGAGTTTGTTTCATTAACCCTTAGCATCTGAATAAGCCTGGTAGGTTTTGAGCTATACCTTTTTTCTGTATACCCTGAGAAGCACAAGGTTACACAAGCCATTTTCTTACACCAATCGTTCAACCCATTAAGGAAAAAAAAAGTCTAATTTGTTATGACATAAAGAGAGTGTATTTTTGAAGGAGAAAAAGAGATTATATTTGTTTATGTGAAAGAGGCCTGATTTTAATGCAGACAGAAGGGGGAAAGATACAATGGTTACAGAAAAGCTCACAAGCCACTTCCTGATCTCATTGTGAACAATGAGTGATGTCACTGAACCAAAAACATGAAAAATGTAACAAGAGAACATGTAACATGACTTAACTTGTACATATGAATTACCTACCTTTGCAAAATTACAAATCTCCA
This sequence comes from Apteryx mantelli, assembly GCF_036417845.1. NCBI lineage: Eukaryota > Metazoa > Chordata > Aves > Apterygiformes > Apterygidae > Apteryx > Apteryx mantelli. The sequence continues at coordinate 34,321,880 of NC_089981.1, read as the reverse complement.
CCTATTTTGTTTCAAGCACCAAAGCACTGCAAACAGTTACTTATAAGCAGTGGTTGCTTACAGTGATTGCTCATAAGCAATGGTTTACAGTGTCTGAATATCTCTCATTTTATGGAAACTGATGTAAAACAAAATTGATTTGGAATATCAGTTTAAAAATGAAAACAATGAACCTCACTTTAACATTGAGCTGTGAGGGGTGCTTTTTTCTTGTGACAAATAACATCTGCTAAAATCTTCTGAAAGAGTAACGTGCAAAAAACCTACGTTTATATCTATGCTGTATATACATCTTAAGTATTTCTCTGTTGAGCATTTATGTCACTATAAGTCAATCTTTAACAATGCAACCATAGCCCTGCTTTAATAATTTAGTGTAATGTTATATAAAATTTCCTGGTATAAATGAGCCCTGATTAAAGTCATTCACCTCTAAATACCCAGCTATCATAACTTTTTCTTTGGATATGATGCTGCAGTATCGTAGGAGTTCTATAATCAACTCTCTTCACAGTAAGCAATGGGAGCACCCTATGCTTTTAACCACCTCAATAATCATTTACTCATATACCTTTATATCGAATATATATGCCCACTTTTCATTTCATAATAAAGTTTCAAACCAACAAACAGTAAGTTGGATAGAACTGCATCTTTAAGAAAACGGGAAAAATATTCTGCAAGGAGGGCAGTTTCTTTTGAGAGCATAAAGCTGTCACGACAGGTGACTCATGTTGGGCTGCATTAGTCATGTCACAGCACATTATATAACCTGAGGCAATTGACAAAACATAAACTGACACATCATAACGTAGCTTGTCAGCAGTGATATGTATAAAGCTAGGCTTTTTAAAGAAAACACAGGGAGGAAAGTATTGTGGGTTTTATAAACACCACTTAGAAAAAAAAATGGTGTGAAACATTCTGCTGTGAGTTATATTTTTACAAGGACACATTCTGCTACACTCATTTTTTGGAGAACTTGCGTTTGAGTAAACCCATTGATCTCAAAGGACTGAATTCAGTTGAACTTCCAGAGTTTAATACTTTTCCATGACAGCAAATTTAGTCATATCTATTTAGCAATTTTATAGTTTTCCCTTTAGCTATTCCATCCTTACCTACTACTCGAAATGATCCCATATTGTTTGTTTTGCATACAATATAATTACACATAGACTTAAGCTTATGATTTGAAAGAGTACTTGCCAGGTACTCCATCTGGGGTCAACACATTCCATTATAAACCATATATCTGAAAGTCTCCAGAGAAGTGCAATACTGCGCATATCCAGCTAGTCGGGATTCAGTACTGGAACAGTTTTGAATTTGCAAACAAGTACTTTCACCACTTCACTTTCCTGCACACATTTGACTGATGAAAGCTTATATGTACACACACACGCAGAAAGGGTTCATTCAATCTATTCACGAACAGTTTCATACATAAACAAGAAGCTGAGGTTAATATAAGAGCAAGAAGTTTCCCAGAGCTTCTCACCACACCTCAGCAAGGCCCCAACAGAGTCTGACCTCGCCTTGACCACGGGACCTCCCCGGGAAACGCTCCGCCTCCCACCACCTTAGCCACGGCGAGCTACGTACCCCACGGCAGCCGGCCACGGACGCCGGGCAGGAAAGGGCGAGCACCTACCCGCTGCGCACCTCGCTGAAGCCGCCTGCTCCGCCGCCGCCCCACCAACGGTCGCTGCCGCTCGCGCCGGCGACGCCCCTCAGGCTTCCCGCCGCGGCTCGCGCAGGCGGGGCCACCGCCCGCCACAAGGCGCCCGTCGCCGAGCGGCACGCGGCGCCTCGGCCGCCCCGAGGCCTCGAGGGGGGGCAGGGCCCGCGCGTGCGCCGCCCGTGGCGCCAGGCGGGCCGGGCCCCGCGGGGCGGCGCGCGGGCGGCCGTTGGCCGGAGGGGGGCGGGGCCCGGCCGCCGCGTCGGCGCCGCGTGGTTTGCGCGAAGCCGGGAACAGCAGTGGAAGGCGCTGGGCAGGCTTCTGCTGGCAGCTGCAGGGAGCCACGGCTCCCATTGGAATAAAATGGCAGGGAAGTGATTCAACATCAGTTGTACTGGCAGTAGGGACACCTTACCACGGAGCTTTCTGTTACGCTGGAGCAGTTCCCATATTTGTGCTGAACCAGGTGTTGTTTCTGCCAACTCGTATCCACTGAAGTACAATGACAGACACTATGTAGGTTTGATGGAGAGGTAGAGCCTCCCATCTGCTGCCTACAGCACTTGTAGATGTTTCTCCACAGCCAAAATCCAAAGGGATCTTGATGAGGCATAACCACGATATTTATCAGATGAATCAAATGCCACATCCTAGCCAGGCCAACAGGAGTTGTGCTAAACCAATTTCTGGTAGAAATAACCCCTATTATATCCTACAGCTCAGGAGTACCCAATCCAGCATTCCTGTGAGCCACAGAAGGAAAGTTTCATACAGAACTGCAATCCACGAGATAGACTACTTATGCCAGATTAGGAGCAGCTGCCCTGGTGAATACAAAACAGTGCATCTACTTATTCCCAGTTTTCTCCATGCCATAGAGGAGAGCACTCCCTGGGATGTGCGCTGGAAGGCAGTTTGTGCAAGTCACAAGATCTGTACTGCATGTGCCAGAGCAAGAGTGGCAGATGAGCCGGCAGAGCTCAGGGCTGGGTACAGACCGAGCCTGAGAGCAGCCAGGTGACGTCAGGCTCAGCGCCCGATTCGGACGCACTGCCGCTGCCAGCCGAGGATCTGCGGCCTTGGGTGGCTCCTGCTGCTGGTCGCGTATCTCACGTGTTCAGGCCATGAGCCGCTTGCAGCTGTGAGCCCCTGGCCAGCCACACCTGGCTCGGCAGTTCCACACAACGCGTATGCTGGAGCCCGCAGCTCTGCAAAAACCTCTTTGACGGATTCTGAAGGGAATGACCACATTTCAGCTATGTCAGGGCATTCATTACAAGGGTTGCCTCAGATCCTCTCATACAGCTCAGTCGGCTAATAAGGGTAGTTAATCAAAAACGTACTTTGACAGCCCCAGAATTCCTGCTGTTAGGATGAAGAACTTGAAATAGTTTATTACTATTTCAGGAATCATCACTGAGTTTTATGAACACAGAGAAATGCACATAATTAAAAGGTGGCCTCGTGGCAGAACGTTTTGTATCTGTATGTATATGTTCACATAGAAACGGCTTTTGTATACAAGCCTTTTTATCTGTAAATGAAAAATCTGGCTTCCTTCCTCCAAAGGATTAAAGTTAGATGCTGAAATATGATTAAAGAAGAAAGTGTATACATGCAGATGTTACCCCTGTTCAACCCCCAAATCCGAGCATACGTATATCTCTAAACATTAAACATACATCTGGTTACATTTTCCAAACATGGAAAAATACAAGACTATGCAGTAACATATGAAACTACTTTTGAAAGTACACCTTACATAATAAGTGAGAGGCAGGGCTTGGAAAGTGCTTTTACTTGGTTGTTTACATGATCCACTCTTAACATGCACAGAGTTCCAGGACTCGGTCATCAAGTTCTGCAGAAATGTCTGGGATCAGTGAAGGGATGGTGCCCACAAGCAGTTCATGATATTTAATGCTGAACCTTTGGTGTATTCTTTCCATTTCCCATACAGTGCACTTACCCCTGTGTGAATACAAATGCTTAACCAAAATCCCAATCCAGCAAAAGTTTGGGGAGAACCTGAAATCAGACTGAAGTTTGTGGAGGATATTGCTATTTCCAGCGAGAAGTCATGGCACAACCATTTCAGATTATGAAGACCAGACCATAACCAGTCTGACCAGGCAGAGATTTATTTACTGGAATATGCATGAGATATGGGCAACCAGTATCATAATTGCCCAGTGATACCCTGTATCTCAGGCCATTCATTCAGCCAGCCTCAGGCCACCTTATTTCACACACCAGTTCACAAAAGCAGCACTTACTGCTTCCACGAGTGATTTTTTTCAGGGAACTTTTCAATATTAGACTTTCAGTGAGCTATGTAATTATGCTAGTGAGTCCAAGGTTTGCACCTACAGCCTTTATGCTGCTGTGGGCTTAACAGACATAGTGTATTCAACCCACATGTCACAGGTCGGAAATTAGCATCCCAAATTACAACTGGACAGACAGGAACCATAACAGGCATCCTTCCCAAAAGCGGCAAGCTTTTGAAAGGGAGGAAAGTTTTCAATTGTTGTAGATTACTTAGAATATGGTACGCAGCTGTTAACATGGTAAGCAGTGGTAATCACTGAGGTAAATTAGTAACTGGCCTTCTCATTTGCAGTACTTATCACAGATCTACATGTGGCTGGATCTGCATGCTCCAGCTTTTTAACTTTATGAAGTGAAACTTTTTTAAGTGAACTTTGTAAGTCTGGTGGCACATTTTAATATAGAATTAATGAATTCTTAATGACAGTAGATACTCTTGTGTTTACAAGTTGCATGACATCTCTTTTGTGTTGTTTCCACTTAAAAGTATAAAGAATAGTAATTTTTAGAATTACAGTTTGTTACATGAAGAACTGTAGAGTTTTATTTTCTAAACACATTTTTCTTGTTTGCTTTTAAGAACCCCCTTTTTTTTTCAAATCAAGAATACCAACATGCTTTGTCCTGAAAATTCTCCGACACCCACAGCATAGTGACTGCTGTTCATTTTGTCCAGAATAAAAGAATGCATGGTTAGAAAAATCATATCTGTAAAACATTACTTTAGAATCAATACATTTAAGATTCATGCTGTTTATAGCTAATACACATGCATCTATTGTGCATTTTCCTCATCCCTCCATCATGTACTTGCACACAATAAATCTGTACATTTGATCATCTGTACAATAGCACACTGTTCATTTCCAGTCATGCTGATGCAAAACTTGAGCAAAAACAACCCGAAATAAAACTATGTCACCCTCACACAAGTCTTTCTCATTCTTTATAACAATAAGAGAAGTCCTGGAGAAAAATAGTTTTTTTATTTTTTATTTTTGGTATTTGACCTCATAATAGAGAAGAGGAAAAAAAGCAGTGGAAATGTGATCAGACCAACCTAAGGGCAATGTCTTTTTACTCATCAGGCTATATTTAGAGCTGTCACTTGTTAAGAACACTGTCAGCTAAAATGAATTTACAGAAGAGGCCTTGCCTTACACACATGGCCTGAAGCTCTGATACTGTAACATCACAAGCAACCAAAATAAAAGGAACGTGATTGTACAGTCTCATATTGGCTAATTCATAACAGTTTCATACAAATTTTAGCAGTTAGCATTAACATGCTTGTTGCTAAGGAGCTCCCCTTCCATTTCTTTCTTAAACCATGTGTCTGTTCTTGCTTAAAGTAATATCTGTACTAAAACACCATGCTCTTTTTCAGTCAGAATACTTATTTCAAGATGTCAACAGCCCAAATCAAGAATTTCTACAATAAAAACAGTACTTAGGCACAGAAACACAGGGCTTATTAAGTTCTTTTTTTTTAATACAGCAGAACTTAAGAATGCCGAAATTAAAAAATTAAAGATGTATTTTTAATCTTATCTTCATACACCACTCTCTCTCCTGTCCCAGAATTATCTCTTTTCCTGTTTGAAACCTGTGGATACCTTTCAGTGCATCCAAAATTTGCTCAGATGGCAGGGGATGACACTGTACTAGCCATGGCTAACTCTGGGGGACTCTGGGTGGGTTAGTTCCCAGCTAAAGTGAAAGGCAAAGAGAATACACCTGCAGTAAAAGGGAGAATGAAGCAAAGTCTGTGCCTCCAAATTTTCCAACATATGCTGAATGTCTGTGAGGCCTTATGGAAAACCCAGTCTCAGAGCGACCAAAATTGAGATTCTCCCCAGCCAAGCTAGCCACAAGTTTCTATGTTAAGTGAATATTCCTAAATGTTATCCTTTTAGGTTCCTGGTGTTTACTATAGATGATGCTTTTGAGGATGCTTTCAGAGAACCAGGAAATACTTAGAAGATTTCACAGAATGCAAAAAAAAAAAAAAATCATTTTAGGAAAGTAATTAAAATTATTTTAGCCTACTAAGGATAAATTCTCTGCACACAAATCTAGTTACTTTGAATTAACATGTTGGGTGGCAGCTTTAAAATCCAGGAGGATCAATGACATTTAGTAACTGCAATAGTACTGACCTACTATCCTATAGTAATAACGGAAGCGTAAGATGCATCTAGAGATCAAAAATGCACTCCTAGTGGAACTTTACTGATATCAAAATGAATTTGACCGTATACTTCTGTCTAGGATCCTTTCTATCAATAAGTGGACAGGATGTATCCTTTAATTGCAACAGAAATTAAAAATTGAAATCATTGCCAAATGCACTACTGGTTTGAACACTGTGAATGCTTGGAATGTATGCCAGAAATGCACAGTGCTCATTTGAATTGCTGAAGGCCTTTGACAGGCCATAAAACAAAAACAGAAAAGTCTTTCATGTATTTGAATTAGGAACAAAAGACAAAGACATGGACATAACATGGACAAAGACACCCCTTGCAACACAAACTCATAGGAACAGGAGAAATTACATCTTCCAAAATCATAGTTTAAACTCAGTGTGTTTCCATTTCTTCCTCAAGGCAGGGGAAGCCCATCTCACCAGTCTACAAGGTTTATGGATTTTCAGTGGGATAAAAGGGACTGGACACGTACTGATGTTTCAGTTGACAAGGACAGAGTAATTCAGCATAGCCTTGCTTGTTTGTCAGTCACATGGTGAGGCTTGAGAATCTCACCCTTGGTGAACAGAAAGCTGATGAACTACTGAGCTCATTGATGATATGAAACCAGTATATTTGACCCAATTGATGTGCCAAAAAACTTATGTTCTTGTTTTCTGGAGAGGGTGTTTATGCAATAGTTGACTTCCAAAATGAAATAAATAACTCACTTGAAATATTGTTCTTGAAGAAAAGATTATGTCATACTGAGCCCAGTTCTATATATTTTCAAAACCTCATGGAATAAACTCAAGAGTTTCACTAAGCCTGTATCCTGACATGAAGTTTAATAGAGACCAGAATATGAAATGATAGCATTTAGTCATGCTCTGAAACATGCCATTTTTTCTTAGTGACTTCAATACATATATTCCTGTATTTCCTATACAAGAAGTAGAGCATACCACTGAAATAGCCAAATTTGGGGAGTATTAAATGAAAGATGTAAAGATCCCCTGTTTGAGTCCAGGCTTTTCAATACTTTCAAAGACATTCAGACTGATAGGAATACTCCCCTAATTTCTATGGGATTTGGATCATGGGAGAATTGCCCTGGGGCTAAGAACTAGTCATCAATGCAGAAGACAATAAATGCTTAATAGCAGAAGTTCAGTGTCATACAGAAATATCTCAATTAACTCAGAATGAGCCACCTTGACTACTGCAACTGACAGTTGCAGAGCAGGTATTCCTCCAATTTGTATGAGCATGGTAACATAGCTATACCACTTTCAGTATTCAACCTAGCTCTTTTAGAGCTAGCTTAGATAATTCAGCATATTATTACATGGGCAGACATCCCAAACTTGATAGCATATCTACTGAAGATATACATACCTATTAAAGATGGCCTGGATGAGTTTGTGGAAATCTCTTACATTTTCCGTCTGAAACCAATGGAGAGAGAAAACTGTACCCGGTAGGAGACTGAACAAATCAAGTGTAAAGGAGAGGCTGAACAGAGAAAATCTTATTCCAGAAAATCAGTAAGGGTGACTAGGAACTAAGGTATGTATTGCAGTGCTAGTCTGCACTTTCCTTGGGTACCTGCAGTGCAATCAAGAAGCCAGAAAATGCAATGTGTATACTCATGTATTCTTCTTCAGCATTATTCCCTAATGGTGGTTCAACTGCTTAATGTCATCTAGATTTTAAAATGGAGCTTTTATTTTTAGAGACATCTAATCACCTACAAACTTGCAGAAAGGATAATTTAGCAAATGTCTATACAAAGTATTAATAGATTGTTGAAGGTTGTATGTTCATCCCAAAGAAGTCAGACTAACTAGTACTGTGTTCTGTATTTTCACATCAAAGTATCTTATCCAAACATTTCATCTTTTATGTGCCCTTGCCACTTTGGTCAGATTTTTTTAAATTTAATATAATATAACTTTAGGGTAAATAATGCATAGAATGCCATGCTATTTATAAATAAAACATCAACACCGTCCCAAAACTCACATTCTTTTGTGTTAGCCACATCAAATATCTTCCAGATTTTCCTCACCTGTGTCCTACAGCATTTCAGAGTGCAGAATGATGGACTTATTCTCAGTATGAGTACATCACAGAGTAAGGCACAGGTAGAGACTTTTGTCACCAATGATATCCTTTTATGTAACCCAATAGGACTATTTGTCTCTTATTTACAGTGAAAATGTTTAATGAAAGAGCACAATACAGATGAAAAAGGCTAGGATCAGTAACAGATTAACTGGTGTTTTGCAACAAATGCTGTATCTCCAATATTTAGTATATCTGTGCTACTCACCCATCCTCTACTGTCTTTAATGGGGATTAGGAAGCATAGGAGTCAGCTTGCTTCTGGACCTAATATTTTCTATTGTGTAGATCAGCTTTATGCCTTGTGTCATGGCTTCAGCCATGCTGCAAAAACCCTGAAAAATAAATATCTTAGGGATTTTGTGACCTTGTATGGACTGTCAAAACGAGGCTTCTTCCCTCTGTTTTAATGAAGTCCCCTTATACATGTTCACAGCGCAGTAAGTCAGAGGCCTAATTTAGAACAACCCTCTCAGGATTTTAGTGGGGAAGTTATAAAATCTTCAGCTTGTTCCAGCAAACACTTTTCCAAGTCCAAAATAAATCAAGATAGAGTGCTCTCCAAACTGTTAGGTTTTTTTCCCCTAGAATTTTCTATCTGGGGCATACAGTCATCTAACATCCTTGGGTGTGATCACAGCTATTGATTTCAGTGCTGAAAGTGACAGAGTAAATGGTAGATAATAACAGCAGTGCATGAAACAGCAAGAAGGGTAGGCCAGGTCAGTCTTTAATTGGTAAGCACATGCTTGTTGAGAGTAACAGTAAGAACACCATTCTAAAAATGGTGAAGACGACATGTTTATGGTGAAGAAGTTTACATCTAAAAAAAGTGATTTCCTGACTGAAAAAGAAATCAGTTATTAATAAATATTTGTTGAGCTGTTGTTTGCATCCATGGCCACACTCAAGAAGGTTAATCTAAATTACAGTAATTTCTAAAATGGATTATTTAAACACTAATAAATCTCTGTGTATACTGTCATTCAGAATTAAGGGAAAGATTTGTTTAACAGATTTCAAAACAGCCAAACTAATGCTCTAGCAAACTGCATGGCAGTCTCAGCTCTTCTCCTTTTTCAGGAATCAGAATTCTTCTGGGGTAGAAATTTCTAGGTTTGAGTTTTCAGCTTTGCTTTTAAGAGAGGAAAATAATTCTTAACCGTTCTGTCATAAAAGAGGTGTTTGATTTGTGCTATTAATGGTGGAAATTGTACTGTTTCTAGTTCCCCCATGTTTTGTCCCAGGCTTTCTCCCAGAGGTTGACAGATGCTTCACAAACTGTCTTTGATGCATCTGGTATTTGATCTATTGCTTGCTCTAAAAATTAGGATCCAGGTTCTAAAATGGTGTTATGGGCTAAGCAGGATCAGCAGAGGGACTTGCAGAAAGGTCTGATACTCTCAGTGGACCATACCACAAAGTCAGTTCTGCACTAGGTATACTTGGCACCTGCTATTCAACTTCAGCATATTGGATTATAGCAATGGGGGCTGAAAGTAACTGATTATGGATTACAGTGATCTCACCTGGAAGAAAGCACTGGAGTTCACTGGTCAGCTGGAAAGATTTAGTCTTACTATTTATATTACCACTTTTATTTTAGCTATGATATACTTGTGTAGATGTCACCAACCCTCAAATGAATAAACTTTGCTATTTACGAATTCTTTTATTTATGCATAATACATTGAAATGGAATTGATCTCAGAAATTATGTTCTTTGATCCCTTCAGAGCTTCATTATCTAAAATACAATTTCTGTCTAAATTTTACTATGCAGAGATATACAGAATAGCCTACACATTAAACTGTATCCTGTTTTAAGGCTCATTTATTTTATTTTATGATAAAATAATCACAGTTAATAATTACAGTGGGATTTTAAAAAGTAAAATAGTAAAGGGCTTTCATTATGCTCCTGTAATTAAACTAGCCTTGCTTACAGAAAATGAAGGAAAATGAAAAAGAAAAAAAGCTCAGGCACCTAGTGAAATTGGTTTGTTCAGGACAGTGTTCACATTTCTGTTAATTATGCTGCATAAACACAAGCAGCATTGATTAGATACATTCTGCTGAACATACTGTAACAATGGCATCTAAATGCTTTATTTTATCTTTATTACCTCAGGGTAATGAATTGTAATGTAAAGAGCTGATGAGTAATTAAACTCATCAACTGTGGATTTGGAGATATATTTAGTATCATATGATGGAAAATGCTCTCAGGAGTAGCAAGGATGTATTTTCACAGCATATATTATATTCCTTAATAGCTCTCATGAGGGAGCACTTCTATTTCTGTTTCTAAATGCCAAAATTATGAAAGAACACATCTATCTTCATTTTTTATTTCTTCCCTGCCCAAGACCAGGAACTTTAGATAGGGCTTCTTTCTAAGCTAAAGCTATTTTCTCCTTGCTGAGTACCAGTAGGATACAGTAGGTTTTATGTGCACTTCTATCACGTACATGTCATCCAATAATGTTCTTAAAATTGTTAAGGTACATCCTAAAACTAGTTATGGTTTTCAAGTCCACTATTTTTATTGCTCCAAAGTATCTCTTCCAATTTTCAGTCTAAATTCATCCATGATCAGTTTAGACCTCTTTGTTCTTATGTCAGCCTTTAATTTAAATAGTCATTTTCCTTCCTTCCTCTGAACAACCCATTGTAATGACACAGCACAATCACACGCCCTCTTGCTTCCAATACACTAGAATTAAACAGGTCAAACTCCTTTAGACTATACTTAGATGAAATGCTCTGTTGACCACAGTGGATCTTTTCAGAACATATTCCACTCACCTATCTAATAGTTCACCTATCTAGTAGTGTTCCAAGTGTGATCTGGCTAGTGCTCTTTACAACCCCAATGACATCTCCCTCATCTCAGATGGAAATATCTGCATTCTGTGTTTTGGGTGGGTTTTTTTTAAAGCTATGGAAGATTGATTGCTCATGGTAATTCAATGATCAATTAATACACTTAGGTCTTTTTCTTACTGAGGAACTTGGAGCTTATGAAAGAAAGCGTTTACGATTGACTATGCTCAGCTATGCACCATCTATTATATTTTGTCCCAGTTCTACCAGTGGAATTCCTAAGCTCATCCAAATTTGATATCCCAATCTTCCTTTGCACTGACAATGCATTCCGCATCTGGGTATTGCAGATACTAACTTGGATGTCGGATGCAGCTTGTTTAGGGCCCTAGAACAAGTGTATTACAAGCCATAAACATAGGAAATGGAAACAGTAAACTGTAAGCAGACAATAGGAAATGGTGGAAAGTAGACTGACACTGCGGGCTGCAAAAAATGAACTGCAGCTACCACAAGCTGTAAACAATGATTTATCATAATAGCAAACAGAAATCGACAACAATAATCTGCCCCTTTGGGCACCCTCCCAGCACACAGCCATAAAAGAATAATGTAGAAACAACTTCCTAGTCTCTTAAGCAAGAATGTCAATGAATGTTTAGTTCTATATCCTGACCCTCCTACCGAGTGGGCATGAAGCCCAGTTACAGCTACACAAGGAGCAAGCTCACGCCTGCTGAGCAGTACTGGCACAGAGCCTGACTAACAGCTCCAGAGCTGCCCCTCAGCCCCGCGCCTGCACGCTCCGGACCCCTCACTCCATACCTCCACCTGAGCACCACTTCAGGTGATGTGGAAGAGGCTGAGCTTTTCTGAGTGACAAGCATGGGGCTCCAAGGGGGAGACTGAAGAGACAAATCACCACCCATACGGGAGCTGGCAGTTCCTTTCACTGTCACTTGAACCTGATCATCATGTACTTCAGCCTCTTCATCCAGCCTAATGCTGCCTGCGTACTGCTTTGGGGCCTTTTCCTTCTCTCAGTTGAAGTCAGCCACATGTCTGCTGCTCTCTACTTTCTGTACTTGAAATGAATGATTAACTGCTTCAGATGTTACCTACCTCAGGCTTGGAAATCCACCTCAAGTTCCAAGGAACCAGCTAAGCATTCACTCCTCATATTATGCCTGTGTTCCAGCTTCCACCTCAGAGCAAAAATCTGATTGCCTGGTGATTCAGCAGTTCCATTCCAATATTTGCACTTTGCAAGAAACCCCATTGTCCTACACCGTTTCAGTCTATCTTTTACATTTTGGTAAGCATCCAGGCAAAAGCGCCTCCTGCGTCAGTGGGGCACTTGTGCTGCTCCGGAGCCGGCAGGCATGCTGCTGAGGGGTGAGACTAGCACACAGCTTTGCCTTTCCTTGCTGAGTCACAGCGTGTCCTGCAAGGACAGCGGGTCAGTTGCCCTTACTTTCAACAGAGATGCAATCAATATATAATCATACTTAGCCATCCCTTGCAAGAGGCTTTAAAATCTACATACAAAGAACTCTATATTAGTGCTAAAAATATTTAATCCACAAAGTGTGTCATGTACATACATCTTCTATTCTGAAATAAGGAGATATACCTTACTGTATTTTCCATCTTTCTTTACACCTTTCTCATTACTTGTGCACTAATCTCTCACAGGTGTTCAAGCTATTGTCCTATTCTTCCATTTATCTTTATTATTTTTTGGTTCTTATTCCAGCTCAGTTTGGAACTGAATAATGGAATAAAGCACAGATCATTCTACAGAAAATTACTAGAAGTGTTCTATTACTGCCTGATCCTGGCCAGTACAATCAGTCCGTGTTTTGAAATCACCTTACCTGGGAACAGATCCAATTCATTTCATAGTGTAACAGATGAGTCCTTTAATGGGAGACAATATCAATATTTACAGTTTGTGTATGATTCTTTATTCCTGAGACGTTTTTGTGATGTGCCACTTAAGGAGCCCTGCTTAGGGTTCTCATTAACAAAATGCACGGGTATCTCGATTTCTAATAGACTCATCATGTAGGTGGAAAAATAAAGTTAACCTTCTCAGCAGTGAGTCTTTCCAAATCAAAACACTATTTTTCCCTAAAGAAAACATGTATTTGCTAATTCCTCAAGCAGACAGTACTTCATTTCATATCTTTACATGAGGCTGAAGTAATAACATACACTGAAGCCACACTGGCACTGAAAGATTATTTTTTGCTTAAAACAAAAACAAAAGTATTTTTTAGTACAATTATCAAGAATGATTTTGTGACTCTTCCCCTACTACATATAAGAAAAATGTAGATGAAGCATGAGAATGGGAACTTTGTTCCTCTGCATTCAAATCCTAGCTCTGACAATCATTTTCTTTCCTCAGGCATATCATTTAAAACTCCTTGGATGCATTTCTCCATCTATGAAATAAGAATAAAAATATTTAATTGCCTAAAGCTTTTGCCATAGATTAAAGGCCATGAGAACTATTACATGTGAATTAAAAGGAGCTGAAAACAAACAACAATTTTTAACTACATGATTCTAAGCCAAATGCAGTCCAATGGTAACCAGACATAATCCAGATAAAAATCATTGGATTTCACTAACAGCATCACAGAACCCTTTTTAAATTGTATAAATTGTCAGAGTAACACCAGAAGCTGGCACAAAGTGCTCAGCTAATTAAGCAAGTTTACTGAAGTAAGATTATAAATTGATGTGCTGGGTTATAGACATACAGCAGAAAAAAGCATGTGTGCCTGCGTGTGAGATAACAGAGTTAAAACATCTCTGAAGTTTTATCACAATACCTACGTCTTCCCATTCTGTCACCTAGTTTTCCCCTTCTCTGCAACTTCTCTGCAATGTCTCGCACATTCCCGGACTCCTAATGCCCCTTTTCAAGGGGCAGCATTCTGCATCATGGCTCATGGTGAAGCACAGATACGCTGAGGGGCCAGCTGGGCTGATAGGATATTCACTGCATCTCAGTCAAAGGCAGGACCAAACAGCACGTGGACTCAGCAATGGCTTGCAGACCACATAAGCCTGGGCTAGATTCTTCAGTGAGGGCAATCACCGCAGTTCCACTGAATTTTGCTCCATTTTATTTTAAAGAGCCTTGTTAATTCCAGCTAGCATAAGGTCTATTTACCTACTTTGGTTTTTAAAAGGTCACCTTTCCCTGTGAAAAAAAATTAAAGTCCCATTTTATTATAAAAGCTTTAACATGGAAAAATGAAAGCACTGGACTTCTGTTCAGGTTTTTTACCTAGTTAATGACTTAAAAATACCTGGCCAAAAATTCTAAGAATTAATGTGCAAAATATGTTTTTAGTATTTACACTATGTTTACAGTAAAAGACAATGAAATCAAGGGGCAAAAACAATAATGAATGGTTTCCCTAAAGCATCATAATGTGTGAAATTCAGAGACTTTATCTCTTCTGACACAGCTTAAATTTAAAAAAAATGGAACAGTGTATTACATAAATCTAAGAGATATCTGCATGTAAAAATCTTTAACTGCAACTGCAACCCACAACTATCCAAACCTCTCTGAAAAACATATGTTTTACATAAAAGTAACTGGCATTATGTTAGTGTGCAATGAAATCTCAGTATAAGTCATACTTAATTATACATTCAGGGGAAAAAAGTGAATATTTTAACCCACATCTCAGATTAACTCTAAAGAACAAAAAAGAAAAAAATCTGTCAACCCATTGTATCCCTACAGTGTGTTTCTATATAACCATAATAGGAATAGGCAGCAAAAAAGCCTTATTCTTTACTAATTGAAGGATACATCAAAACTCTAATTAAAATGTTCTGAACTTTGATGATCTACTCAAAAGTGAGATGGTATGCTTTAATACTTTGAAGCCCAGCTAAGCTGTCACCCTAAATTTAAGCTGGTGCTTCAGTAGCAGGACAGCATGGAAATTAGAAACTTCTGTATCAGCTGTCAAACTTTCCTCTGTATTGTAACCGGGGATAGCAGAACCACTCTACTGATCCATGCTGTTCTTTTAAATCATTTAGATTCTTTAAAGTATCTCAGTAATCCTGTATCTTTTTTAAAAGGACAGCTTAAATATGCATTTAATA
The DNA here is from genome assembly GCF_036417845.1 of Apteryx mantelli. NCBI lineage: Eukaryota > Metazoa > Chordata > Aves > Apterygiformes > Apterygidae > Apteryx > Apteryx mantelli. Next base: position 34,306,583 of record NC_089981.1, on the reverse strand, counting down.
CAAGTGCCATAACTGTCGTAAACCATTGAAATTTATCTCCTTTGAGACACAAGACAGAATAATTTATTCACCAGACTACCACCCAATTACTGACCATTTGTTAATGGAGTCTACGCATCAGTTGCCTGTTCTGGTCAATAGCAGAATGTGATCCTAATGTCAATGACTTCTTAGTTACTTCTACAAAAAATTTGGTATTCTATTTTATTTTGTTTTATTAACAAGTTCCTCATTATTTATGTGATTATAAGTTAGGAGATTTCACTGTTCTTTTGTTTATCACAGTGACTAATTGCTTTTTGTTGCCCTGAGGAGATTAGAAAAGTCATCTCATTACCTACATTCATCATGATTTGTTCAACTCATATATAGAAAATAAAAACCTTACTTTCAACTTTTGTGGAATATATGGGCTATTAAAGTAGAATTTGCTTCCGCTGAATTAAAAATTAAAGTATTATTTTCTGAAGTCTAGAAACCAGAAGACATAGCCCTGTTCAGAGAAAACTGTAGGCCTCTGCTGCACTGGAGATCCAACTAAACAGTCCTAAAAGGTCCTTCTGGCATAAAAAGCTATTATTTTCTTAATTTAATTATACAACTATAGTATTGCATTTTGCATCTGAGAGTTAGCTTGGACTTACGGCTTCTAATCTATGACCCAAGAGAACAGAAGTCATCTTTTCTCCTCCAAAATTCATTCACACTCTCTGAATCACTCTTACTCATTAGTAAGATGTTCAAAAAATCAGTACTTGTGTTGGCCTAATCTGGCCTATTTAGAAAGGTTTGAGATTATCTCCTGACCTTTTGGGACCTGCAGGAGTGACTGGAATGTAAATCATTGATAATATGATTGAATCATGCTCGTAAAGAGAGGGATTCACATGAATGCAACAGACACTGCACTGAGTGTTAACATGTGGAGATAGCATCCACAGTGATAGGGGACGATGAACAACCACACGGTTTGGTTGTTTCTTTAACAGAAAAGTGTTACGAAAACCCTCTTTTTCTTTTCCTGGTCTCTTCTAACACCGGATATTACCCCTTATTTATTGTTCTCTCATATCTGTATGCAGTCAAGCCATAATTAATGAATCACCATTTGAGATTATATCTGAATAAGATACCTCCCAACTTCTTTTTGCTCATTTGAAATGTTTTAGCTTCAGCAATTCAGATTAAAAAGAAGTATAAAGAAAAGCTTCCCACTGAATAAACAGAGTGAAAAGACAGCCATAACAGTAGAAAAAAAGAGAAGGCTATAAGGAAAAAAATCCAAGGGATAGAAAGAAAAGCGATGTATTTTAGGAAAAATGCAGAACAGTATATCCAGGTCACTGGCTGCTAGGCTTTTTATGCACCTCTGTTCTTAATGGATTGCGTAGATCATATATCCTTTTAACAAGTAAAATAGTTTTGCATTCTATTGTCATATCTAATCACTCCTAAGGGGGAAATGGATTTAAATCTGGAGAAAGTTTTGCAAACCAGTACTATTTTTGCAGACTAGAACTATTTTTGCAGACTTTCTGAAGATAAAAGCAACTTGAGAGGTCAGATAGTCATAAAATGTGCCCATTGTAAATATCAGGAACATACTAGCTGTTCCATCTTCTGAAAATAAAGCAATTATTTTTGGTTGTTCTGCACTGTCAGTCAAGACAACAGACTGCTTTAAACATATCTGAATAAGCGCACACACACACATATATATGTATATATACAAACATACATACACTGGCTTCAAGGATTTGATCCAAAGCTCAGTGAAATTAATAGGAGATTTCCACTGATTTCAATAGGCTTTGAATCAGGTCTTAAACCTCTCGCTGTTGTGGACTTGGGGGACATTTTTGGATTTCTGGCACTTTAATTTTACAACAATGCTGGATGGATTTTAGTTAACATAGTTTATATAAAAGGTCACTGCCTGCTGCAGGAAGCCAGCAGAGATGGACATGTAGGTTTAAAAAGACCTGCTCTCAAGGTGTGGCTTGTCTCACCTTTACTGAGTTTGAATTATGCTGCAAAATGACAAAGACTGGGCAGTGTAAATCCAGATATAATGAAAAATGGAAGAGCAACAGAAAAAAAGGAAGATACTAATGAAAACACATACAGTAACATGCAGTAAGTATGACCTTACTTGAATAAGTCTCCTAAACAGCTACTCAATATTAAATGCTTGAGTAACCCTATGAGCCTTAATGTTTCATGGTTTTCATACACAGAGATGTGCATTTCTATAGTGCAAGTAGGTAGCATAGTACTGAGATAGATTTGCCATATTTATCAAATAGTGAGCAAACAGCAATTCTTGTGACTTGCAGAAATTCTCACTATAATTACTAATAATCAAAGTATATTTAATAATATATTTATTATTTATATTTATGTTATAATTTGAGAGATTAATATTTTTGCATAAACTATCTAACCATGGTAGAGAAAAGGTTATGCATCCAAATGCTGATTATCTTCATATAACATAGGTTTCTCAAGGATATATGATTAACTGGTTATTTGTGTTTGACAAGAATTTACCTCTTAATTATTGTTCAGATTTTAAAAGAAAGTATCTTCACTTATCCCCATAAACCTGTATTTTTATAGCTCAAAACCTTAGAAGGAAGGATCTCAAACACAGAACAAATATTTATGGAAAGATTTTTAAATGGCATCATTTATTTTTCTGGATGCATTTAACATTCAGTCATTCACTTTTCCATTCCATCAGATGACAATGAGACTATACAACCAGCTATGCTAACGTGCTTTAAGATAAACTATTGTTAACAAAAAACAGCATTAGACCATTCTTCCCTTATGGAGGAATTACATATATACAACCTAAAAACTGAGATGCTAACTTTTCCACTTAAAATGGAAGACTCTTATAGAAACATCTCTCTCCATTTTTCACTCCCATGTGCCCCTCTGAAACCAGCATCCCAGACAGCTAAACAGCATCATTGTAGTGAAAGCACTGAACTCTTTCTCATACTGCACTGACATAATGCCCTCCTGTGACTTAGGGCTAGATTTATCATTACATTCTTTAGACCACGTACAAAGGCCAATATGGAGTTCTGCTTACAAACTGTTTGGGTCTCCAAGACTTGTCTTGCACATGACATCACATATCTTCTGTCAATGTGTAGATCAAGGAGTGATGGCTGTATTTGCAACCCAAAGTACGTGTGAATGAGAGAAAAATGTGATTATTCATATTTCCTAAGTGCTTCAATAATATAATGTTAGGAAAAGTCGGAGTTGCAGACAGTTGCAATACAGTACAAAATGCTGGGAGGAAACAATCTGAAGAGTGCAGGAGGGAGAGATTTTTTCTCTGAGAGAAAAAATAAGAAGGCAAAAAAAAGAATATCTGTACAGCTTAAGCATGGGCAGATAATTTGGGGCAGTCTCCATGGAGGAGAAAATGGGACTCTACTTCAGAAAAAGAAGCTGATTTGTTCCCTGCAAATGCATAACACCTCTTGTAGCATCCCAGTGTGACTGCAAATCCATAATCTACTGTTACCATATAAATGATAAAATGTACAGCTAAGGGGTATATAAAAGGGACAAGACGATAGTCCTATATATTTCAGCCTCTCTGTTGTCTACTACGCTTTGCAGTGGAAGCCCTATGTTCTCTGAGACATGATTGCTGTTATCAGAGGTAATTCTTATGTTCAAGATCTACAGCAAGATTCTTATTTCCTCTCCTTTTTGTCTACTCACTTGAAGACTCACAAGAACCTGTTCCTCAAAGATCGGCTCTGAATGACTTCCCTAGGAATGTACCTTTCATTTAAATTACTTCACTGTTTTTCTTCTACCTTTTAATATGAAGCTCTAAAATGATATTTTTGAAAACTTCTCTTAAGATTGGTACGCTTTTTTCCGCTACCTACTTTTAGGAGTGCTTTTTATTTTTACTTTGCACAAAGAAAAGTGAATAAACTATATGCCACTGTACCAGGGAGACACAATGGGAGTTATCACAAATTCAGGCTATCTGTACTACAAGAGATTTTCCTGTCACTTTACTACTGCTATATGCAACAGAAACAAAAACAAAAACAAGCTTTTCAGTGTTCTGCAAGAAAATTATCATGATATCACCCTGCCTTTCAATCCGAACTAGTGAAGATTTGCATTTTATTCTATTTGTCTGTAGGAGAAAATAGAAACCTTTGCAGAATTCTTTTTATACCATCTAACAGAGTTTAAGAATGATATTTCTTTTTAGAATTATAGTGGACAGTTCCAGGATGGGAAAAAACACAGCGAGAAAATGCTGTGCACTGCATTCTGTAGTTTTGGAAAGAGTCATTTTTGTAGAGCTCTGCTGGTGGTTTCCCCTAAAATCAGATATCTATAAATAATTTCAACTTTAATAGAATTACCAGAATAAAGGCATGATTATACACAGCTCTTTTTCACTTAAACCAGTTTAACTGTTACTCAGATTCCTTGTGCCACAAAAATTTTAGTAAGTTGCCTTTCCTCTTTCTTCCATTAATAAATGTACATAACGTGGAGAAAATAAGAGAGTATTAATACTTGTGCAAAATGTTACACTAACAGACTGGAAAGCAAAATGATGTACAACACTGAGAACAGTAACAGTGCACATTACAATCTGAGATCTAATGATAGTCTGTATTTGGTTCATTCCAATTCAGGGTGTTCCAATGGCCTTTTTAGTCCAAATTTTAACAAATTCCCTAGTGTGTCTGGTCCTAATGGCATCAGTAGCAGCGGCCAGGATATGTCAGCAGGATTTTACACTCGCGATTTTACACACTCGTTAGCGATAACGGAACCTCATTATCCATCCTACAGATTTAGTCTCACAGTTACTTTGAGTTCTATGATGATCAAACTTCTAATTTTATCACCAAAGCATTATTGAAATAACATGCATTTACTCCAAAATTGACATTTTAACATAGTTCATTTATTGCTTTCAGCCTATTCCTGGCATTTTTTTAATCTCAAATTTGTTATTTTTGTATATTACTTTATTCAGTCAATTTGTTGTGTGGTTTAACTTTTTTCTACTTGTTTGATATCATTCAAAATAGTGTCTATTAAATTAGATTGAGATGCAAATAAGAGGACAGTAAGACTTAATAACTGAGCTAAATACATACTTTTGGCTGAAAAATGTATAGGGAAAATAGAAGCTATAAATCCAATCACTTACCATATTGAAAATCAGCCATAATAGAAGATCATAAAAAAGAAAAAAAAAAGTTATATTAACAATTTGAATCAGGAATACGTCTTGCTTTGGTTTGGTTTGGGATGGGTTGCTTAAGTTTCTGCAAGTATGTTTCATATGAAACATGGCCAGATCATATTATTTGCAATCCAGAGCACCCAGTTTCTATCACATGCTCTGCTGTGAACGTGCATTAATACCTTGAGCACATCATGCAATTTTTCTGTTCTTCCCTTTGTATACCACCTACACATCATCGTTCTTGTTGTGATGGATTCAATGCTGCCTTGTAAGAAAGTATTAATACTTTATGTTGACCTGCTACAGAAAAGATGAATGTCTGAATAAATTCATTAAGGTTCTGTCTGGTGAAGCAAGCAGGAAGAAAATGATTGCTTCAAGACAGGCATCTCCATACAGAGTCTTGTTAAGGGACAAAATCAGAACTCCATCTACATTCAACCTATAATATTAGTTTTGACTAAAGAATTAAGAGCTTACAAACAGAAGAACCCAAAGACTTGAAACAAATATTTAAAATTGGATACTTTCCAAGGAAGAGAAGTAGTTGTTCTTTTTGGTAATTAGATTCAGATATAGGATCCTAATGAGACTGCTAAAAAAAGCTTCACTTGCCAAAGATGCCATTTGTTCATGGCAAGATTTATGGTAAAGTAGGCTTGTGGGCCTGCTTGCAAAAGGATTGCTCCAAATTTTTTTTTTTTTCTCTCCACTAAAAGCTTTGGTTTGAGTATTAAAATAAACAGTACTTTGATGTAGAAAGCCTCTTGCTACATATTCTACTAAGCTACCTAAGCCTGTGCAGCAACAGCATTTAAGGTACTCTAGCAGTCTAGTCAAGAGATAAACAAGAAATGTGCTTTTATGGGTAAAGAGTTCTTTAGATGAAAACTTGGCTGTTGAAGAGGTTAGGTAGATTGCCTGAGAAGATTTGAGCATCAAGGTGAAGAAGCCTGGAAAAAGCAATATACTGAATATTTAAAAATGAGGAGGAAGGAGTGGATGTAGAAAAAAATTGGGGGTTATCAGCCAGCCATTGGAACTTCAGTCGCTGTAAAAAAATACTACTACAAACCATCAAATAAACTACTTGAAAGCGACCAGAAGAAAACAAGGAAACAATACAGTCAACACGGATTTGTCAAACAACCTAATTTCCTTCTGTAAGAGAGTAACAGGTCACGTGCATGAAGGCACAGCTATTGAAGTATTTTACACAGATACTGTCTTACAGGGCACACCAGTAAACAAACTAGAAAGACAGGAAGGCCCTACCTCATTTGGAAGTCTTTAGATATTACAGTTACATGAAGGGTAGATTACAAACAACACTTTCACTCACTCTCTAAATCTATTTGCATGTATATTTCAACAGTAAAATTAAATATGCAATTAAAAGCATAATTTTGTTCCTCTACAAAATTCCACTCTTTATTTTAATGATCTGGGTTAAGTTTCCTAGGTTCTCTTTTCCCTCTGAAAACTGCAGTATGACTAAAACATGAAAAAATCAGTAACAGAAAAGGTGATAACATTACTGACCAGGAACTAAGGCTACCATGGTAATGACTGACTGAGTCATGGATGTAGGGCAGAATTTAGTAAAAGGAGCTTAATCTCAGAGCCCCCCCCCCGACACTTTTTTTTTTTTTTTTTTTTTAAGGAACCTAGCTCCCAAAGATTAGACAGTTTGCCTAAACCTAAGTCCTGCACGGTGAGGAAGGGGATCTCACTAGCACCACCACCAACTCCACCACCATTCCCTGCTGTGGCACCCACATCATAATTCAGAAGACAGGCCAGAGCTGTTCACCCTTTCTCCAGCATCACGGAGGGCCACATTCATTAAGTTGTACTGAGCTCTCAGTCTCTACCAGAAGAGCTAATTGTTATGAAAATGCCAAAGGTCATCAAAACCAATGTTGTTATTTCCACAAGTGTCTCTCTTGTGATACCAACTGGCTAACTTGTCTCCATAAAAAGAAATTTAAAAGCCCCAAAAAATCCAACGCCCCTGCTAAGTGACAAGAAATCCCCAAATGAACCAAACATTGAAAATAATCTGGAGAATTATTTTGTGTCAGAAACCACAACACTCAGGAAAAAAAAGAACAAAAAAGCACTTTAATAGACTTTAAAAAGCGTTTTAGGATAAGCAGGCCAAAATTAAGTAGCTCAAGTGTAATTCAAAACTTGCATAAGGTGGTTGGAGGGGAAAATATGCTACATTTGGTGTACAGCTATCAATCTACTGTTTTTTCAATATGTATCAACTGCACATACAGCCAGAATACATAAGCCTTTGCTGTGCTTATATCCAAATGAATGAATTGTAAGTCTATGTAATACCCATAAGTATGAAAAACAGACATTCATAATCCTGACCTGAAGTGAAACCTACTCTCCACCCACATACAAATGCTTCAGAGCTGAAAACAGTTTAATTTACTTCTCCAAAGAGAAATCAAACACCTATTTGACATGTTCTGAGTGCTCAGTTTTAGTTACCAGTGGAAGAATCAGCTTTCCAAAAATTAAATGAAAGGAATTGTATTATTAACTATCACATGAATGCTTTATAGTCTGAATCTCAGATAGAGAGATGGTTTTCTCCTTCAACAGGTATACATAACATGGTCGAGCATTTGAAGTAAAATCCTTGATTAGCCACACTGCTAAAGCATTTGTCCACATGCCTAACATCTCTCACTATCTGCAGTAGGCCTGAATGTCATTTCTACACAAATTATATAGACTTGCACTTTAAGTCTTCTTTATGGCTTCATGTCCCACAACACAGTAAATCCAGCTTCCCTGCTCCAGCCTCTTTGTCTGCCCTTTGTGTTTCCTTTCTCACTTTCAGCTTTGTACCTTTCATTCACTCCCCTATGTCCATCCTCCTCTGCCACAGAAGTCTCCTCTCTCCTTTTTCAACTCTTCTTGCAGATGAAACAAACCTCCTCTCCTTTCTATACCTTGTCAAACCTTACCCAACTTTTACAGGTTGTCATACTGATCTTTACAGCACAGAACGTGTGGTTTTCAATGCAGAAGGAATTCCTATGGAAGTATAGTTTTCCCAATACATATTATTACTGCTACAATTCATGCACAACCCACAAATTTTTTCTTGAGTACATTTCAGAGTTCTTACCATTCATTACATTCACAAAATCATCTTCTTACTGGATTTTAGTGCAAAGATTTGAATTTAAACATAGAAAATATGAATATTTATTACTAGCCTCCTTCTGTTCCAGTTGTTATAGCACTCAGTTCTAGACACTTAATTTTTCAGATCCCCAGGTTTTGAAATCCCTGGTACATCAGCCATGACAGAAGTATTTTAAGAGTACTTTTTAATATACTCTGTTCCCCATATAAAGCTTCTGATGGACCATCTGCAAGAACTGTGATGAATCCATTCATTCCTTTACCTGTTTTATAAAATCCTGTCCGGTTGTCAACACACTGTGTTCAGGCAAGTCCCCTAAGGATTTTGCATGATCAAGAATGCCAAATATCCAGCATCTTTTACAAGCATTTATTTTCCTTGCATTTCAGAATTCCTGCAGTCCCAAACACCACACACAGGCAAAGAAATTATTTTTCCATCTATCCATTTATCCTACAAAGAGCTTTCCTCAATGAATTGTGATTGCTATCAACCTTGTCATAAATTTCTTCATTCTGCCTAAAGGACAATTTCTACAGGAATTTAAACTAATACTAATACAAACAAGTTTGCAGCAATTTAACTGTATCCACAAGTCACAAATATAATAAACCAATCTACAGCAGTAGCTCATGCATTTCTGTGTATATGTATCCACCCACTTCTCCATTCATTTTTTGGAAAATCTGAAAATTTCAGTCTAAATCAGTATGTGATTGACTGTCAGAAGTTTCTTCATTATAAACGCTATACATACAGCCACTGTCAAAATCCTTTACATATTATTTTAAACTCTTTGGAATGGCAAAACTATGAGAAAGTTGAAAAATATGATCTATTCACTATTGCCAAAGTTTTTTAATGTATGATCAAGGAAAATTAAGAACTGCAGAGCAATGCTGTGAATTAACATAGTCTATCACTGTGGATAGACAGACTTAGCAGAAGATAATGATCATTATAATGATATCATGTAAACCTAGAAGAAAAGATAAACATTAAAGAATTAGATGTTGAATGATGAAGTGAAGTTGACAAAGAAGATCAAAGTTAACAAGGCTGCAATGTAACTTCTTTGGAACTTTAAAATAAACTTTAAAATAAATGGTTCAGTGAACACTAGGATGAAGAATTAAGTAAACTGTGAGCTGGGGATCTTGCCAGAAATCACTTGTATTTAAGCCTGAGTTCAACAATTTACCTGGAAAACAACAATTTGAACACCTTCCAAGTACAGAGTCTTAAAACAGCTTGTAATCCACTCCTTATTCATTCCAAAACACGACAGCACACTAACGGCTGGAGCCTGAAGTGTTTTAACAAGTACCACTATTACACCTCTGCTCGTGCCATCCCTAAAACATTCCTGTCGTCCAAAGCAAAATAAAGAGCAAGCTGAAGAAAAAATATAGGTCTTGAGCCAAATCTCATAAAAGTGAACTAAACGGTTTCATTGACATCAATGACTTCAGTTTGGGTCCATTAATTTCAATTAAAAGTATCATGAAGTATTACTTGTTCATTTATATTGATACAGCTATGGAGCTATGTACTTGTTGATTGATATTTAGCTCGATTGTACACTCTCAGGCTGTTTTAAAAATTTTTATAGATTTTAGTTTAAAAATAGTAAGTAATAGAATTTATCGTAGGATAGAAAGTGAAATTAAGTAAGGAATTGTAAAAACTTAGATTTTAGATGAATATTATTCCATGTGTTCCCAAAGCAGAGTGCTATGATGCACTTCAAGTGTTTACTTAAGTAATTTCTGCATTAGCATGATAGATGTGATAATTGTGACCAATTCTACAGTGGTAAGAAAAGGCCTAGGCCTTTTGAAATAGTCAATAAGACAGAGGAAAGAATATGTAGGCTGAAGATAATTATCTCAAAGACTTTTATTGAATTCAAAGAAGCTTGACAGTATACTGTTTTGCTTTAAAAATAGTGAGAGTAAGGGAGAGCTCAGAACATGGCTATAAAGCACTGCACTGTGAGCCTCACAGCAATAACAGTTTTTTTAGGAATATTAGCATTTATGTTGCTCATGTGATGTCAAGGATTTCCAGCCAAGTGGAAAAATTCAACAGCAAAACTGATCCAAGACAAATTCAATAAGGTATCCATTTACAATAGGAACTGTAACTATCCACTACAATTTTTCAAGAGCTGTGATAGATTCTCAATCTCTGCAGTCTTTAAACTGATATGGGATTTTTTTTTCAATAAAATATGTTCTAGCTCACAGACAAGTTAACATGTATCAGTATGCAGTAATGAGATCCTTCTTCTTGAGGTAAGGGAAGAGAGGGAGTGAGGAGAAGCTACTTGAGCTGCTGCTTATTGTACAGGACCTGCTGCATGGGTAGATGCCTTCTCTCCCGAATGCCTCTTTGGAATTCATCATCAGTATGCAATTCTCTCTTGGAAAGGCCTTCAAACCTATAAACATTATTGTGCCTTGCTCATGAATCAACTTCTCCATACAGTACATAGTTTTTCCTACATTCAGTACTGTGTGTATTATTCCATGATGGCTCCTACAGAGGACATAATATACTGAAGACAATTAGTGTCACACAGCATGTTTATTTTTACATGGTGCGTTGGTGTGTAAGATGGTGTTCTGTACACTCTAAAATCAACATCCTTGAAAAATTTGCATGATTACTTATAAACTGGAAGAAAGAATAATGTGTAATGGTACTAATTTTGTAGCAATGTCTGTGGTCTCTATTGCATCTCTGGCATCTATTATTCTGCTTTCTGATGCAGTTAAAAAATAAATATGTCAATGATTAACTTAGGATGTGATGCTGCTTCTTTAAAAGGCTCTTAAGGCAAAGTATTGAATTAAATTCATTAGCCTTTACTGGTTTGCACTGCAAAAGGTCCCTTATGTTTTAACAAGTTCCCAGCAATCCCAAGGAGATGAAGTTAACAAGTCCTAAAATAAACACAAACCACAAGAGAAGGCATCTAAATGCTACACAAAGTATGAAAGCAAAACTCAGAGTGACAGCGATTTGTCACCTGACAATCTGGTAGTTGCTGCATTTGAAATTAAAACCTGGCAGATTCCCAACTGGAATCCAAAAGCTAGGACCTTCAGCTGGGAAGGTGGTGTCCTCCTCCTCAATATACTGTCCCAAAGCCTGCAGCACTCTCAGCTATCACAATAGGATATGAGGTGAAAAAAAATCCAAACCCTCCCAGGCCTAGATCATTAAAGGCTTTGAAGAGTCACCAATACTCTGATTTCCACATGAAAGTGAATAAGAAACTAGTGCAGTGCTTCATTACTGACATAAAATCTGTAAAGATTGCTGCTCATGAAATCCAGTCTTTCAAAAGCTTTATTATAGCAAGCTGTTCTTTTCTACTGACTCACTTTAGAAGGGGAGCAAACATGAAGTTTACTTGCCTGCATTTCTCCAGGTTGACTCCTCATCATAATTTGAAACAGTAGGAGTGTGTGTCATTATCTACTCCAAGAAATTGTACATGTTCTGTACAAGGAAAATAATACATTACCATTTCATTGCCATCGCAAGGCAACTGTAGGTGTGCATAGAAGATCACTGTATGGCAGCAGTTGCTTCTTTATGCAGTGTTAGCATTTAGTGGCAGGATGGTTTGAAAGGTAATCTCAAGATCCAAGAGGATGGTTTTGTGGTTCAGTTGAAGTGCTGAAGTTTTGTATTAACTAGGATCGTGGGTTCAATAAATGTTAGCTAACCCACACTATTTCTGTGGTATTCACGTTAAGCATAACTGTTTTACTTATAGAAAACTTCTGCAGATGTGTTAAAGACTTAATGGTTTAGTGATTCTAAAGATCCCACATTATATTGTCCCTTGTCATTTTTTTCATGCATGCAACACTTTCAGGTTTCACGTTAGTACCTGTTCTTTTCTTTAGTCGGACACTTCTCTAGACAGTGGCTCAACTCACCTTCTACCTGAGGAGGGACAAAGCTAAAAGCATTCTGCATTTGATGAAGAGCAGAAATGAAGCCTCAATGTTTCCTCTTGCATTGCTGTAGAACAAACGAAGCACTGCCCCAAATCCATCCTAAGAGCAAAAATTAACATAGGATCCTCCAGGACATCTTACAAAGAGAGCAGGACATATGGCTTTGATACAACATTGTCTGCTGAAAAAGACACAGAACTGAAGGAAGCATAAAGTGCACACTCCACAGAACTTGGCCTGTTGCAATGAACCTGCAATCAGGTGTGTGTCATCACTGAAGCCAGCTATGCATCTGCTGCTTCCGGGATTCAGAAACCAAGGAACAGAAGACTATATTAGTTGTACGCTGCAAAACTCTTCTAAATAGCTAAACCTCTTTTGTGTTTATTTATCACATTTCCATGGCACTAAAATATTGCATCTGATCTGACCTTTTTTCTCCAGAAGTTTGAAACATTCCACAAATGTGGTAGATAACATCACTTTTTAGTAAAATAATTGTATTGCAAGTTAATAACTGAACAGTTTACTTTTTTGCATTGTCACAAGTTGTGTGAGAAGAGTATTTGGTTGGATTCTTATTATTCCAGTGAAGTAATGATGAGTTCTGCTATTTTGAGCTTGAATCTTTGAACTGTTTATCTGCAGAGGTGATCTTCCACCATCCAAAAAAGAAAGAAATGACTGAGAATTATCTTTCCAATGTTTCCTGTAGATTACAGTGATGTGGACCTTGATGACAGATTTAGGGTGCAGAATTAGCCCATCCCCAATGCAGCTAAGTAGTCCACAGAATGCAACAAAGAACATGATCCACTTCAGCCTTCCTAATATTTCAGAGATAGCCCTGACATGCTCCAGAGTCTACAAAACCTGACTGATTCCACTGTTGCTTAAGCCTCTTTTCTGCCTCCACAGAACTTTGTATTTGCCTACCACACATCATATCAACTTAAGCCTTCTCTTCTACCTTGACTAGCATCTAGTAAAAGACACCTACACAGCAGTCAGAATAGACAGGCCCAAGGGATAAAACATGCCTGCTTCCTTCCATCGTTCACCCTTCCTCACTCAATATTAATCTAGCAAAAGAATAACTTTATCTAGCTTCTAATTAGGCAACCTGCACTTTACTACCATGCAATCATATGCAAGCTTTTCTTCTCTGAAAGATAAAACCTTTCATATATTAATTCAGGGGTTGTTCTTTGGTTTGGTTTGGTACGTTTCCCAAAACACTCTTGTATTACAGAAATCATAATATTCGAAATAAAACTGTAAAATTTCAGCTGCTCCCCTCAGGGTACAAAACCACTAAAAAGAAGATTTCATAGTCATATAAATTATTCATTCATTCAGCATAAAATACCACAGAGCATATCAAGCCAGGCTGTGTGTTCAATGGTTGTAGAATTTTACAGACACCAGCAAGGAAGCAGCTCAAGAACACACACTTGGGTGCCTATAGCAGCCACCAATAATATAAAAATCTCTAAAATATCAACATTTCTCCAGATATCAATATTCATTCATTTTCTAAGTATATATGATATCATGTTGCTAAAAAATGACTGGTGTGTTGGGGAAAACATTCTACAACGGACAGAAAGGAGGAAAAGTAGCTGGCAACAGTCTAAGGCAAATACATTTGGTGGCTAAAATATCCATATTCCAGGAACAGGAAGGTAACTTGCAGATTATTTACATGAGGTGGCGACAGCGTGATTCTGCCACAAGTCAAATTGCCTGTTATTCTTAAGCACGCAATTAATTTTTTAAAATGTCATGCTAGGCTGACAGACAACTATGGGAGAAGTTTAAGCACTGGATCAGGTGCCAGAAAATGGCAATGGGATAGGAAATGCTGAGTCACTTGATTTTAGGTAGAAAGATTGGCAGGAGAAAAATGAAAACAAGAGAAAAATAAAAAGAAAAGTGTAGGATGTGACATGACTTTTCAGGGCTGACATCTTTTCCAATGCATCTGCATCTCAATTATTTTTTGGAAGAAGGGCCCGTTCCCAAAGTTGAGCTTCAACTAAATTAACAAATGTGTCTATTTTGACACCTTTTGCTTGTCCTCTTTTTCAGAAATGGATTATAATATCAATTCTTCTAGAAGTTTAACCAAGGCTTTGCTCATGAGTACCAGTGAGATCTTATTTCAAAACAGAGCTAATATGAAAAAAAACTTAATTGTCTTGTCACTTTCTAAAAATTAAACAAGTCACCTGTCTCTCTATAGGCCCCTACATGCCTTTAACTATTAAATAACCTATTCCGGCATCTACCAGGCTAACTACTTCTGAAGTACTTCAGACTATAGTTTAAATATTTCTTAGCCGTTCTTGGTTAGATAATTATTTAACTATACAATTCCTTCTGAAATATAAAAAAGAAAAGTCATTGTGGGGAAAGGAGAAAGTTTGTTCCCCTTAGTTTGAGGAGAAGAAAAAGAAAGGATTTTTATTAATAGTTTGAGCTGTCCAAATTCAGTTTTAAAGATCAACTTTTTTCAGTATTAGAATGATCAACAACTTTAAAATTATGGTCTAACCTCAAGAAATTTACCTTATACTATCTATCATAACCTGCCTCCCTCTTCTGCCATAATTTTGGTATACTGAAATTACTGCTGTATTGTCAGGGAGTAGCAAGGGTCCCCTGCTCTACAACGGAAAGTGAGATGGGCAGGTGGGAGCACTGAGCCCACCCACAAGGAGCCGGGATATGGGGTGGCAGCCTGGGTCAGGATCAGTGATCAGAGGCAGGCACCGTCCAGCGAGCCCCCAGCAAGCCCGCAGTGACGAGGCCAAGCCAGGAAGCCGAGCCACCAGGTCCGTGACAGGACCAGACTCGCGGAGGTAGGAGACTGGGTGCAGACGCAGCTGCTGCGCAGCTGCAAGGTAGCACAGGCTGGGCCCAGTGGTAAAGGCTCAGCTCAAAAGCAGTTCCCAAGGCCAGCAGGGGCAGGCCCTTGCTGCTAGCTGTCTTCTCAACAGCTCCTATCAGCAAAAGCACTGACGTTGGACTCAGCCAGCTGAACTCTTCAGTTTTGCCAACTTAACTCCTAGAAGGGGGATGCATGCTGGGCCCTGGCGTTATATATTTACTTATTAAGAATTAGCTACTTAATCATTATCATTGTACTACCTGATCCAGAGAGGAAATCCTGCTAACATTATCAGAACAAAAAGCAGAAGCATATTTAAGATTGCCATCAACTTTAAAACTCTCCATGTTTGACTTGCTCAACATTTTATAGAAATGGTCTTTCATTGCTGAGATCTCTTTGCTTTAAAGCATGGCACTTAGGAAGGTTCAATGACAGTCCCTTCTGACATCTGCGAGACAGAGGAAAGTGGGGAAAAAAACTGTAGTAATGTGTTATAATCTCTGAGCCCATTTTAAAGAGAAGAGCCCAGTCTGAACATCTGAAAGGTTGAGACTAAAGCAAGTCAGTAAACGTCAGTTATTTTTCCTGGCATTGTTTCCATAATTTAAAATTTACTATGATCATTTTTCTTTCTTTTTTTAAAACTTAGTAACAAACCCAAGGAGTACTACTAAAAAACCCACCAGCAAATTATTCAGTGGACTAAAAGCTGTGGTTTCTTGGAAAACACTGCTTTGGATAAAAAGCCATGTTTTCCTTTGAAATAACTGTTAAACAAAACTGGTGCAGACCCTGGCTTTACAAAGACTGCTTGGGACTGCAGCATAGCTTCAGAAGGGACTAAAGACTTCTGTACAGTACTTGTCCTATAATATACTCCATATATACTTGTGCATAGTACTTCTGCTACTACTGCATTCTTCCAGACCCAGGCTGGCTCAGATTTACCAAAATTTGGTATTTTCTGAAAAACTTCAGCTGATAGAGCACATGAATCAAGGGTGATAAATACTTCCTCCAGCTAGCAAAAAGATGGGAAAAAAAGACCAACATACAAAAGTTAAGTTCTTGCCTGTTAATTTTTATTCAAATCTATATTCGTTGAGTTTGTCTGCAGCTACTCAAGTTTAATCCCCCAGGTAACTCTGGAGTCGGATGGAGAGGAATGAGGGCAAAATTTTGGCCACTGACTTTAATATAGGAACCTCAAGGCTTGTAGAGATCCTGCGACTACCAGAAGATAGATTTCAGCTATGCTGAATGTACAAAGGTCTCTCACAAAATATAACAGATGGACATAACCTCTCTGCTTTGGATTCTTTCCAGTAAGGAATTACGTACCTATTTTTAACCATGCTGGCTCAAAATTATAAAGAAATCATGACTGAAGTTTTATATTTGGAATCCCCCTAAATCTTGATTCAGCAAGACATCTAGGCATGCTGTGAAGCCACAGTGCTCTCTTTGGTCATCAAGAAGAACTATAGGTTGAAGTCTGGATACTCCCTTCCAGGAGCACAGGACAGAGCTCAAGGCCATAGAAAAATAATTCTGTGGGTGAGGGTCCAAAGCTTAAAACCACCATTTGAGGGGAAGGGAAGGCAGTCTGTTAGTTGGTGACAGAGAATTTCTTCCGTTCAGGAGTGCAAAGGGAAAACATCTGTTTTTTTTGCTTGACTGTCCAGGTTCTTAAGCTCAGTCACACCTCCAGAATGCCACAGTCCCCAATAATATTGCATAAGCATAACCAAGAAAAACATTCAGGGCCAAAGGCTTTGGATAAAAAGTCAACATAAGATACAAACTAAGGATAACAATCAGCACAAAAATAATATGTTCTGTATTTCCCTCATGCAGCATCAGAACAGAAAGTGTGATGAAAATCTATTATCTATACATTCTGTATAGATACAGATGTATCTATACATTCTGTTAGGAGTGAGTATGGAAAAAAATGTTTCTCTATAATCCAGGATCCTTGAGGATCCATGAAACATGTATCCAAAACCCTCTGGATAAGAGTAAAAGAGGGATTGTGCCTCTATCATCTCTCACGCTCCAGAATACTGTCAACCCTTTTTCTGAAAAATATGATCATGAAGCATGCCACAGGGGACATAGGTTGCATCCTGATTTCTGTAATACAGATGTAAATCTAGAGATATTCCATTGACTCCTGCTGTGAAAAGAAGAAATGATTGCCTAAAAGTCCATGGAGAAAGATTAAGAAGCTAAGAAAACAAGAAAGAATAGTAGGAAACTGAAATAAATTACTTGAGTATCTAAGACAAATGGCGCTAAGCAACAATGAATAGGTATAACACAGGCTTAAGAGCAAAACAGTTTTACGTTAAGAAAAACAGTTGATGCACTGGAAAAGTCAAGCCTGTTCTAATGATGGGTACATCCTTGGATTATAAACTGGAGTTAGCAACCATGTCACACAACAGAACTACTGTACAGCTGCAATAAGGCTGATACAAGTGTTCATCCATCTACTTTATAACCTACTAGCAGTGTAAAAAACAAAACTTGCTCCTATATCCCTATCTTTTGCATTATGTGCATAGACCTGAGAATTTTTTTTTTTTTAATCTTAGACAATAGAGATTTTATTTCTCTGACATTATCATGAGGAAGGCTCACATAGTGCTAGCAAAGAGGTTTTCATGTTTTCATAGATTCTATTTATTTATTTTTTATTAATGATAAACATGCCAAGTCACTTTATAGACAAGGAAGAAGATTAGGCTACAGTACAGAATGCTTACAAACTGACAAAGATTCTGCAACTCAGTGCATTAGGATTGCTGTGTTTGAACAAATTTGACAGGGCAGAGCTCCTCACCTGCACAGAATTTGTGGGATAAGCACTTACTGATAGTACTGACTTAAAAGATTATTTTAATGTTAAAAGAAAATCCCAATGCATAATCATGACCTAAACAGATATGGCTGCATGATGGCAGGACACAGAAAATAAAAATGAAGGCATGCTAATGCCCTTGTAAGAAAATAATGGAACATATCTGGACTATTGTATAAAGAATTATCCTTTACTGTAGCAGACAAAAATGTTTAAACTGCCAAGTTATACACTTGCATAAAGAACCCAACAACATTATGGAGTAACAGTAGGAGAAGCACATTCATAGCAATGACAGCACATCAATTAATATTCCCTCAAGTATATAGCAAATCACTCAATGGCAAATGTTGCTTTCATTAAAATTAGAAATAATTAAATTCTTCATTCAATTAATAATATTCCACAATCTTCGCTTTATGAAGCATATGCCCATTGCAAATCATTCACTCTGTCAGTTTAAATACACAGCTTTCCTCAACGGCTCTAATAATCAGTGGCAGACAAATTAAAGAAAAAGAAAAAAAACCTTCCTGAGGCAAAAGAGAACACAAGCACAGGAAATATAAAAGGGGGGGGGGGGCTAATTAGCTTTTAACATTTACGCACTGAAGGAACTGTAGCACTGGACACATCAAGTATGACATTATCTTCATGTTATGTAGAACTAAAAGTTAGACAGAAATGGTGTGTATTTCATATGGTTTAAGAGAGAATTAATAAACAGCACTATCTGCAGAATACTCTATTACAGAATTTTAGGTCAGGACTGGAGCTAAAGTTTCATTCAAAGCAGGCTGCACAAAAAGACAGAAATCACTGGAGCTCAAAGGGCTGACTGAGGGCCACCTAGCTCCCTGCAGTTCTTACTGTCTTCAAGACCACTACAGGTCATCCACTACATTACAATTTGAATAAAATCAGGACCAAACAACTGACGTGACAAACTGAAATACATGCAAGCTCAGAAGAACTGTCACACATGAATTTGACTTCCCCTTCCCTCACTGGCTTTGCAAAACATCTTTTTCATGCTACCCCTCAGCAGTGGTCCGAGAACTGAAACTGCGGAATGATGGATACCATTCCTCTGTCCTCATATGGCAGTAATAGGAAAAGCAAGCTATAGGCGAGCACAGGCTACAGAACTCAGAATAAAGCAATCACGGAAGACAATCGAAAAGAAAACAGCAATTTAGCAGAGAGTCAAAAGAACTGTGTGAGCTAGACACAATGGGAATAGTCTTAGCATCCTGCTAATATAACGTGCTTTGTGTGTGCCCGTGTACATATGTGTAGTTACGCTGACGTGCTATGTTTTTCCATTCGTTTTCTCTCTTTCTCATCCTGTTACTCTTTATATGCGTGACTGTGCGTGTACATGTAACCAAACTGTATATTTTGGTTCTTCACACTTAGTTTCTGTCTTTATTCTACTTCAGGATTCTCAGCTGCAAGTTAAGACAATTTTTATCAAATATCTGTATGTGGGTTATCAGCACTGTTCCACATATATGTTCGTACTTTTTATAAGTCCTGTCTCAGTTAGTAGGACTGCACTGATAAAATTGAGGGAAGAATCTTAACCTGGCTGAGGCTCTAACTTGTTTTCCAGTGGTTCATCTGTGAAGCAACTGCTGACTTCCACCATAAACAGCTTTAAACTGTCTTTCAATCTTTTAATTAAAATACCCAGCATTGCAAATATCTATCTATAAATATAAAAAAACCTTTTCTGAACAGACACCCATGCCTACATAGGCACACAGACTGCGTAACCAAGATACTAAGATGGCCCCATCCTTATTGTCTTATTTAAAATGCAGCCATTCTTACTTTATACAAGGTGAACTGGCAAACACAGCAGTAAAACAGTAAGGTTTAAGCTTACAAGGCACAGAGTCACACAAAACTACTGGATTGTTCTCCCTCTCATAGCTACAAAACTCTGCTTATATGAAGTAACAGGCAGGCTCATGGCATGACAAGCTTTCCTCTTCTCCCTCCTCATGCATGATGACTCCAAGAACAACACTATAAAAATTTTCCTATGAATTCATATAATATTGAAGAATTTTGGTTCAAATATAACTGTCAATAAGCAATGCATACAGTGAATAATGCTGTAGTCAAAATCCTATAATTGAAAACATATGGACACATCAGCAGTTTTTAATAAAACAAATGCATGAACAATTTTTTGTTTAATGGCATAAAAAGTAACTTTACAAGAAAAACTTAACAGTCTAAAATAAGCACCTAGGGCTCAGATGTTGTTTCCTTCCCTTCCACTGATTTTATATCTCAAGCTCCACTAAAACTTTGGTGTTTGTTTCTCAATACCACCTGAAGAAATTATAACCATTTATTAAAAAAAAACTATTGAGATAAAAATAAAGAAAAATCTTAATTAAACTTTTAGTCCAGGCATAAGAAAAATATGTTCGGATCCTAGTCAGGTTCTTGGTTTTAGCTTCTTGGCTCTAGGGGTAATTTTCCAATATATCCTTGATCATCCTTGTCATTATACTAAGCATAACAATAAAAAGTATTCCTCCCTTTAAAGCCATCTATGAGGCTCATGAACAGACAGATGGATAGATTCCTTGGAAGTAGAGCCTGGATCTTCTCAGTCCTCAACTTTTACCAAGGGATATGTTTTCTCTCTTAATGAGTTAACCACCTGTTTACTTAAGCAAAGAACTAGATGTCCTAAATGTTCTGAGCATGTGGGAAGGATACTACCTCCCAAGATGGCAAAAGAAGCAAATAAGAATCTGCTGACAAGCTGCTCTGAAACGGATTCCAGGCAGCCTGTCTTAGGATGAAAACTTCACTTTAGTGAAAGGCTCAGTGTCAAGGCTACACATAAATTCCTTTTATTTACACAAGATGTCAGTTATACAAGCAGGATTCAATAAAAAGTGTCATCCTAAATTCAGGCAAAAAGATCAACTCACTGATGCTTCGGAAAATTTACCTCTATTCTAGCATATATTGAGGGAAATACATAGGAACTGTATTCATGAATACAGCCAGACACAGCAGTAGAGATGATGCTGATTTCCACTGTTAACAGACTATTAACACTATTGACTATCAGGATCTTAACAGGAAAATTCTCTAAATGCTTTTATTTTAAAAACTTAATAGAAACAGTAAAACGCTAGTCAGGAAGCTAAATTAATTTTGGTCCACTGAAATAATAGTTGTACCGTTTATTTCATTCCTGTCAACAGATCCAAAGTTGATAAGATCTATCATGCAAACAGAACCCTAAGGCACAGCCAAGTTAAAATTTGAGTAGAGGATTATGTTCAGTCCACTATTTGATTAAGTAAATCCTGGTTTTTAGAGCTGGCTTCTTTCAGCAAGTCATTCCAGACCAATGAACTGCTGAGAAATAGAAAGCTTTTTCTGAAGGCGGCTGTGTTATAGTTAAAAAAGCAAACATTTTTCATTCGTTGAAAACCACGGGTTTTCTCAATTTATGCCTCCAGCTGAACTGATTTGATTAAAGTTTTGCTCTATTTTCTATTAATTAGTCAGGACAACTTAAATTAATTATTAATCTTAAGTATGGAAGGAGTATCAAGAAATTCCATGCAGGCACTGTAAAAATATAAAATAAAAAAAGGTTTGGCCTAAACATTTTTCAATCTAAGTTAAAAAAGAAGATTGTAATGTATTATTGATTTAGTTTTTGATAAATTTTCAAAAATGCACTCCACAGTTTAAGACACTGATTTAAAAGCTGTCGTGCTCAGTGCTGCATAAAGAGCTCCACACAAAATTCTAGCTAAGGGCACTGGGTGTTATGTAGAAGGTTAACGCTGTGCAGTCGCTAGCCCGGAGCGGTCTTTGCTCTCCTCCTGATCACAAGGACAGAGTCTGTACATAAACCTGGCTCAGGGACAGAAAGGCAAAAGCTTTCTGTTATCTGCCTCCAGTGTCTATTTGCATAAAGCTAAATACAGTCCAGTACACATTTAGATATGAGTAAATTCTGAGTTAATCAAATTCCACGGAGCTATTCTTTGGTGTAAATAAAAGCAAAATCTGATCTTCGCTGCTAAAACAGAGAGGTATTTCTCACAGACAAGTGGACTGCTCAAAGTTCTTGGCGTAGTGTTTGCTATTAAAGCAGTTAAATATGCTGACCTAATTTGTCTTTGATGGTTACGTCACCTTAAGACAACTGAGGACAAATCTTACTTTCCAGTGCTACTGTTTCAAGCTGTTCTATAGCAAGCACCAGTAGATAACAACCAAGCAGATAACATGCTGCACTGTCAGTCAGTGCTGCCTGAAGGAAGGCTGTATACTTTAAGTCAGAATAAAAATTCTTCACCTGCAAATTGACAAAGTATCAATAGTAAGAACTTAAATCTGCTATTTCTGTAAGACAAATACACATAAGAAGAGGGAATACCCCACCCTCTTGTTGGCCCTCTCTACACAGATTCAGCATTTCTTCTTTCTTCTACTAGCCGTAGCTGTTTTGCTTTCTTTCCTTCTCATGGATGAGTCAAAACTCAAAGAACAGCTTTTCAGTAATTTTCCTTCATAGGTAGAATCTTCTTTATACAAGAATAATATAATTGCTGGGTACAGCAACTCTGCTTTATACTAAGGTAGCCGTACTATATTACATGTTGTTGTACATAGTTTGCTTGTTTTACCATAACGATTGCAACCAGAATGCTAACATGGTAAAAATACTGTCCCCAAGAGAGAATCTGTAGATAAAACTGACAGAACTGCAGTAGTGTGCTAGTGCAGTCTAGGAGTAAGCTGACATGCTGCACGTGGGAAGAGAAAGCATAGCTGGTTATTTACATGTATTACTTTTAAAATAAGAGGTACTCTTGCATACATTCTTAAACATCCATTTTTTCCCTTTTTATTTTATATCGAGAACTTGGCATTCAGAGCTGTGAAGTTTAAAAAAGCTGACCTTGAAAACACAGTCACATTTATTTTTGAATGTTAGTTTAGTTTCACACCCTGGAACTGGCTTCCTGCCTTCTAGATTTTGCTGAACATTATATGACCAGCCACACCAGAACTTGCTGCAAAGCCCTGTTCAAGCTGCACCAGAATCACCAAGGACCTATCTGCTTATCACTTGAAATCTGAAAAAAGTCTGTGTCTTTCAAAGCATTGCTCTGATGCTAATCACATCCACCATCCTTCATGGAAAGGATGATCTGGTAGCTTACACACTCTAACACTTTTGGATGCAGCAGGTCAGTTCCTTGCAGCAAATTTTTTCTAAGATCTTCCTCAGCATCGGAAGTAGGGGATTTTTCCTCCCACACAGGCTTTATGCAGTGAATCCACACTAGCGCTCCCACTGATTTCACACATATTTTAAAGATACCCACCTGGGGAGGACTTTCTGCAATGAAAAAAATGAAGCAGTCTTTCTAAAAGTTTAGCGTGCACTGCACAGAATAAGCACAACACAGTAGTCCCTCATGCCCTGCTAAGCGGTGAAACGTCTGCTCATTATACAATCTGTCGGGCTGACACAAGGGCCAAGGGGTTGCTCTGTGCTAACATCAACTTGTAACATTTCCATGAAACTTCCCTAATGACAATAGTACAGTAGCACAGAATTTTGATCAGCACTGCAAGAAACAAAACCATAAGCGTATATAAACAGTGCTCTACAGGGAAATGTGGGATTGGTATATTGATATAGATATAGAGAGAGTCGTGAAATATGTACAGTACTCAATGTAGGCATTAAGTTTATGCTTTCAGACTTTCCCAGCCACTACAGCCACTAAAGATGCTGGCCTAAAAGCACTCAGATATACATACTCAATTCCCAAACATGCTTGTTCAGACACAGAGCACTGTCTGAATTCCTGAGACTTCCAGTTAACTGCAAGATCTGTATGTTTAAGTCCCAGGCAGCTGTAAAAGAATCAACATCACACTACACATTAGCTTACATTTGCTTCACAGGTGACCCGATTCAGAAAAGCTTAATTGAAAAGTATTTTCCCATCTCACGGTTTGAATGGACCTTATTCTCACCCCACATTTAGCATCACATTTAATCAGATTTACAACTCCACTGTCTTTAACAAAATTGCTCCTGATAAAATGTACGAAGGCAATTCACAATTTGGGAATAAGCAGGTGACCTAGCATAATCAGGATGTAGTTCAGCTTACGTGTTCCTGCCTGTCGGGTGAGCTATTATAACTGATTATATGTACACTCTTCTCTCAAGCACGAAGTAAAACAGGCTCACTTAAACCTTCTTTGCAGAAAGAAGTTTCCTTTACAATGCTCACTACTTCTCCCTTCCTATATAACACATTCAGAGGCCAAACATACTTGCAGTGCCCCAACCTTCATGCTGCAGACACCCAGGAGAGCTGACAGGCCAGGGAGAAGTGCACTTGCTGCACCTCCGTTCTTTAGGTGAAGGAGACGTAGGTGCCCAGTGGCATTGCTCCAGAAGGCATCATTACTGAATGGCTTTGCCATGTCAGGGTGGCACTGCTGAGCTAGGGCTATTACCTGATTCTTTCTTCAGCAGTTTCAATGGTCTGAATATAGAAGGCATGCCTCAGAGGAAAAAGAAGTCTTGCAACACTTTTAAAATGTAACTTTGAAAACTGATTCCAAAGCATTTGGGCAGCATATATGGTGTCATAAAAGAGGTGCAATATGGAACTGATGCATCACATCTGTGAGAATACTGAAAGCAGCATTTTTATAAGTTTGATTCTGAACATTCAAAAGCTGAGTCCTTATTTAACAAGCCGTTATACTAGAAATCAGGGGTTTCAGATTCAGTTACCTTTAGCTCATGATGAAAGACTTAGCCTTTGCTTGATTTTTACCCCAGGTAGGCCGGCATGAGTTTATTTAAGTCCACTGAATTAAATGGAGTACCACCAATTTACAGCAGGTGATAGTTCAGGACTTTGATCATTTAGTAAAACAACATTTCTAAGTGTCTATTTATTTGGCGTAATAAAATCAAATACTATGCTATGGAGCACAACATTTTAGCTTGTCAGAATAATTCTTTTAAGTACATGAGGGTTGTAATTCTCCTCATAAAGACACACTGAGAACACTGATATCCATAGCAGGTATGAAAACCCAGCTCCACAATACTGACAGCAACATACTGCAAAGTCTCAATGTGGTAAACTACACAGTACACAGGCACAAGGCCACACGTTTATCCTTTAGAGATCTCTGTAAAACATATAGAAATATGAGAACACCATGTTCCCACTATGAACGGAAATTAATAACTATGACACCAAAAAAAGCCAAACAATCTTTTAGTCGTTTTACAGCTCCCCATTACATACTGTGCCAGAACCACAGACAGCCCAAGAAAAATAGTTACCGGAATTGGCAGCCAACAATAAATAACTTTCCGTGGGGTAGCATCAGTTATGATGTGATTTAACACTGGGCTGAAGTTGCTTTCAAAACCAGAAATATTTATAGATAGCTGGCTACAAACATTGACAACAATCAAACAGTCATAGAACAAAAATTATTAGTGTTTTCTGGACAGAGTACAGGCTTTTTCAAAAGCGGACGCATAGCTGCTCATTTCAAAGCATCTGGAATAACTACTGAAGCTGGTGTTTATAAGATCTCAACAAACTTGACACAAATGGAAAAACTCTGCTTTGAGTTACACACGTACAGCCACTGTGAAGAGCAGAATTTGTCCCAAAGGGTACATACCATGCCTAAGTACGAGAGGGCCTCAGAGCCAGGCGGGGTAACTGGACCCAGGTCTATTCTTGGCTATACTCTGCTAACTGTGTCTTCTCAGCATAAGAAAGCA
This sequence comes from Apteryx mantelli, assembly GCF_036417845.1. Taxonomy (NCBI): domain Eukaryota; kingdom Metazoa; phylum Chordata; class Aves; order Apterygiformes; family Apterygidae; genus Apteryx; species Apteryx mantelli. The sequence continues at coordinate 34,280,569 of NC_089981.1, read as the reverse complement.
TGGCACAGACTTTGTAAAAATAATCAAGTCAAATAAAAGAAGGTATCTGAAAACTCAAAGTCAGATTTTTGAGGAAAATCAAGGGGACGAATACCATCAAAATTTTAGATAATGAAATATTGTCAACTTTTACTGAGCTAGTAAGAAAAATTCTCATTCACTTGCAGAGAAATATTTTAAGACAGACAGTTCTACACTAACTTTACTCTGTAGCGTTACAGTACACAAACTTAAGCCTCAAAACATTCCCATGAATTTGAGAGATGTTTTGCAGCATCAGTAGGGCACCTTACAAAGCACCCCTGATCATCAAACATAGAGGAAACTTTTAAAGTGCAATGTGTCCTTTATGCTGCCATGATGCTGTCTGCTGTCGCTTGCTGACACAGGCTGTACCATAGCTACTCTGAGCGCTTATTATCCACCTTGGTGCACTGGGGAAGCTGACCGGTTGAAGCCACAGGCATGCCTCCCCACACAGGCTCCAGCACCACAAAGCGGCCTTCCAAACGATATTTTCAAATATCAAATATGGACAGGGTAAATTTTCATTTTAAAAAACCCCTAGTGCTATTGAGAGCACTGGAAGCTGCCCAGAGACTAGCTGCCAGTGTCCCTAAAAGCCGTAACTAGCCTGATTACTCAGGAAAATGATGGAAGTGCCAAACTTGCCAATTAGTAGCCATTTAAACACGACGACCGCAAACAGAGCGACTGCTTCAGCAACTGGTTGGAGTATGCCAGCACTGGAACGTCAACGAGCAGGAGAAAGCAATGCTTTAGCTTAGTCTGGGAAGAACAACGTACCAAATAGCAAGAAAAGACACACAAAAAAGGAAGAAATAAGACTGATCCTCCACAATTTCATAACAATGTCCAGCCCCACAAGGACTAAGTCACAGCATTAAGTTCCTATGCTGGGAAATGACTGATGCAGCAGTGTTTGAAATATTAACATAAAATAAATATAATTAATGCTGCATATAATTAAGCTGCAGTTTATGAAATAACATTTCTTTCTTACTGTAAATGCAGACGGTATCATAACAAGCCTATTACCAAAAGATAACACAGTTCAGTTTAAGAAATTTTACTTCTTTCCATGTATCTATACCGCCTAAACCAGACCCACCAATAAGGCAGGTGTTCCACATTCTTCCCATAACAAATTTCTAAAAATGATGTCATAAGCCAGTCAAGAACAATCAAGAGCCATTGCGCGCTAATATTATTCTGAATTGTCTTGTACATTACCCTCTCTGAATCTTTTTCATTCATAGGCATTTCACAGCAAAGATCACATCATCAGCTGAGCGCAATGAATTACTCTTCTATCATGCATGCATACTTCTTGCACAGTACTATATAAATACTATTTAGCAATAACTTCACAACAGTTTCCAACTTTCTTGCTCCTGAGGTCACTCTTCATTGCACTTCTGGTCTTCTACCACATACTTCCCCATGCATTTCGTGAATGACTTAAAGAGGTCACAATTCTCAGCACTGCTAGACCGGCTGAATGGATTTTCTCTAGCCTTACAGCAGAGCAACAAAAAACTAAATTTAGCCCAGCAAACCATATAGCAAAGGGCTGCTGTCCTCAAAGGATGCATTTTACTGAATGGATAGTGATCAATACTCCACACACGGACAACAAGCAAAGCATATTGATTCTTCCCTTCAAGTAACTGGATAAAGTGGTAGGGCATAAAAAGGTGATGGAAGACAAACTACAGGCTACTTTTCCTAATACCCATGAATTAATGTTAATGCATTATTTTTTACATTAAAAAATGTTCTGAAGTATAGGTTATGGTAGGAAGACAATATAGAAGTAATCTTTGCGATGCATGGAAATGCACACATATCATACAAAACAAGTTATAAAGAGGCTTACTATTAAATGTGTTACATGTTACATACTTTTATGCACAAAGTAACCTATTATCCAGCATAAGTACTGCAGCATTACATCCATTAAATGACTGAACTTCTCAGAGATGCAAGGAAGAAAAAAAACACAGTTCTGACCAAAAAGTTACTAACAATAAAGTATTTGTCATTGTATCTATCAATCTGTCATTACTCTAGCAATTATGATGTGATAATAACTAAATACTTTAGTTACTGATTAAGTCAGATTAAAATCTGGAATCACAGGCTAGAGCTTGATTACTAGAAGATTTTTTCCAATTCGAAAAATGGATCACAAAGATTTTCTTGAATTGGCCCACAGTCTTTTTTCCAATACCCATTCTTAATTAACAATCTGTAATCAAAAGTTATATTTACACCGCTAGTTAAATTTTCTGTAACTGAGTTCTATTCTAAAATACATACTTTGTGAATCTCTATTCATAAAAAAAATCAATACCTAAATGATGAAATATAATCTCTAACAAGATTTTAAATAATGTAATGACAAATGCTAACTCAGGACGACCAGTGGCATTCTCCCATTACATGACACCAAACATAGAGGAACTATACTTGCACTGTATTTCCATTAATAACATATAGATACTGCAATGGACTGCCTTTCACCCAGAAGTCTGTTCAAATGTGTTAAAACTTTCTGGCTAGCAGAATCAGCCACAGCAATCAGTGCCCATGAAACATCAGCTGAATGTTCAGCAAAACCGTATCAGCTGTACCTGGTTAACAACACAGGCAAGGACACCTATACCCAAATTGGAAAGTGGCTAGGATGTATTAGGATGTATTTCTGTAGCGTACGTCAGCAGACCTACTGAAGACAACTGAAAGGCTACTGCTAACCTCAATAGGGATTAAAAGAGGCTTCTAATCAGTATTGTACTCTTGATCATCAACATAAATTAATCAGTCTTTTCTACCCAATAGAGAATGAGAGACCTTCTTCTAAACCAAAGTAGGAATTACCTGAATCATAGGACTGCACTCAGTGCTTTTTACCATTCACTGTTTTCCCTCACATATTAAGGGTGTTTTAAAGCATTTAGTAGGCAACAGTGTATTGGCTTCCCATAATTTGTATTGCTTTTCTATTTAAAAATAGTAATTCTTTTCTTTTGCAACTTACTTCCGGATTTAAATTCACATAACTAGATAACACTAATATAAGACACTATTATTCTGAAAATAATTTCACAGTTTGCACCACTGGGCAAAATAATTCAGTAAATTTAGATTCTATCAATAATAATAATAACGAACTACATATTTAAGTCATCTTCTATCATCAGCTCCCAAGCAGAACATACTAGTGACTGATAGCACTAATCAGAATGCACTAAAGCTTGATATTGCTCTTCTTAATTATAATGATTTTGTCAGTCATTTCAGATCAAGTATTTAAGACAGAAAATTAAAAATACTGTAAAGACCAAAATGGATCTAACTTTTGGGGATTTTTTTTCCCTCATTTCTCTTGAAAGTCATTTTCTTGGATATCTGCATTTCTCTGCAGTGTTTACAACAGTGGCATCATAGCAGGAGAACCAGAACACAAAACTGACTAGAAACAAAAGTAGAAAAAGGCTCTTTAGCAAGAAATCAGATACTGAATTCATTTTTGTAATGCCATGATTTTCCAAATCAGATTTCAGTTATTCAGTTTAAATAGCATTTTACAATTGCTATTGAGTCTATTTATATTCTTTGACTACTCCCTTCACCATGCAGTTAAGTAAAAGAAGCCTGAAAAAGATTAGCAATGATATTCTCACTGGTTTACTGTAAAGGAAACGGAATATACCCAATGTAATTTGCTCTCTGCTAAAATTACACTTCCCTGGTTAGTTACTGAGTTTTCTTATTAGGTCACATATACTTAAGAACACTGACATCCCAGTAGTTCATTTTACTGACAGCAGAACACGCTCTCTCCACTTTCAAGGTTATACAGAACAAAAACATCTAACCTATAGCAACGTCTCTCCAATCACCTCTCAGCTACCCAAGGGCAACTCATTTAAAAATACATGCTGGTTCAGACTGAGAAAGAGGCGACACTCAAGACAGAGACTGTCATCATCAATACTCACTTTAGATTAGGAACGGAAAGTTCTAGCAAAAGGAAAAGAGAGGACTCCTCATCTGTGGACTGTCATTCACAGAGTCTAAACTTTGTTTCTTTCCTCTGCAGAAAATGCCTGGCATTTATGCGCTCAAATCCTCTTAGGACAAATCATATTGTTCTTCCTACATTTCTGGAAGAGTTGGCTGTGACATGATGAGTAGAAAACAAAAAGAACAACAACAAAAAAATCCCTAAATCTTTAAAGTCACACCTAAGTGGGAGTTGCCTAGGGTCACAGCACTCTCTTCTACAAGTCTGGAATCTTTGCAGAAGAAAACAGGAGGGAAGGGGCAGATGAGGGAGCCAGAGGCAGAGCATGGCCAAGCGGATCCCTGCCCTCCTCAGTAGCTCCTCAGAGAGTCCTTCTTCAGGGTTCCCCCCTGGAGTAGTAATATAGGTCCCTGTGGTCACGGAGAAACTCCGCAGATACGGAGCCCTGCACCGTTCCTGCAAGAAGCACCAACACTTTTGCAGAAATGCATCAGATGTGAGTGGTTCACTTTATCACTAATTACTGCTTTGGGTCCATTAAATTTGAAAGTAGCCCCAGTCTCTTCAGTGAGAGGGTGCAATATATACCATTCCTCATATAATATCTACAGAAAGATATTATAAATGGAACCTCCTGGAAATTATCATGGCATATTATAATCTAAGTCATTAATTATTTTTCCATAACTTGGGCTACAGTAATGTTTCATATTTTATGTTACTGATGGCCAGTCCACCAAAAAGTTTTCAGTTAACTACAGCGTACAAAGAGTGGTAAATATCAAAGTCTCAAAACCAATGCTATATATGATCAAGGCATTACATTAGCTTCTAAGGAATACAGCTTTAAAACAAACTCTGCATTTATAAAATAAATGGAAAAATTCCCACGAACTTCATAGGAGCAGAAGTAATTATTGAGTAGTATTAGAAGTCCTGTGATAAATTTAACCACAGCATTAAAAATCAGCAGTTTCTTCATTTAATAGAATACTTTCTTTGTATACATCAAAAATATAAAATATAACTGAACATATATCTCTCAAAACCGAAATAACTGTAGGTGGTTTGGAACAAGTAAATACTGTATTTACACAAGTACAGCATTCACCAAGCATTTGTCAGTATTATTCAGGCACCGAGCAGGTTCCCTGGAGTCTAGTATGCTGAATACATGCCTGCATAACTATGTCTTGTTTGCATGACGTGGTAGGAAAAAAACACATCTAATATGAAAAACACACAAATATTCGCATAAATAAAAAAATATCAAGAGAACAAGACTGTGCGTCCCTTTCACCACAATGCAAAAGTAGCCTCACATCAGTAAAATGCAGTCAGCCTAAAATTTCAACTATATCTGACTTCCAGAACATTAAATAAGTAAGCATGCATTTATATATGTAATTTCCCTGGAGTTGTAAAATTCAATTTCTTCAGCTCCTTTTGCCTATAGCAAACACAAAACTCAGGTAACATCAATTGCATGCAGATACTTGCCCTTAAGCAAATCAATGTATCATTTAAAGACCTGACCGAAGAACCTAAGGCTTTCACAGTTAGGGGCATTTTATATATGCACAGTCCTAATAAATCTGCTCATAAGCTGTACTGTATACATTATTCCTAAGAACATGTCTGTACAGCAAAGTTACAAGTCCTACTGTTCCGTTTTCTTCTCAGTGTTGTTATACAAGAGTACCAAATCTTGTCTGCAAAACTCTCAACAGTAGGAAAACAAAATGTGAATCAAAATGAAAATAGAATCAAAAGTTGCACTGTTTTTGTACTGAAATCTAAAAAAATCCTTTGATCATGTTTAATCAAGAGGAACATAGAGCAAGCAAACATTCCTTTGTGGTTTGATTTGCAAAACCAAAAAAACACTCTATAGACCCAGTCTTCCACCTGGTTGTTGTTTTTTATTAATTCCATGTCTTTAAAAAAAAATATCACTCCAAGAAAATGTCCCACAAATGTTATGCTCATTTATTCTAGCAATGAACAGGCACAGAATAAATATCTCTGTAGCACAGCGCAACGACATTCAGAGGGACTTGTGTTATCTTAGGAACAGGAAACAGCACAGCTATGTTTCACAGTGCTCTACAAAAATACGCCTTGCATACTGGGCCAGGATGCTCCAGCTCCTAAGCAAATTTGTTCAGGACTGCCTCAAATATCTGAGCCCTGTGCTATGTCCTGAGTGAGCTGTGTGACGTTAACATGCTCATAATTCCATTTATATCTTCTGCATTAAAATTACCTCTGCCCTCTGCCAAAAACAGACGGTACTTTTATACAACCCAATATTAAAGGCAGTGTTATGAACAGAGATGAGGCCAAGCTCCAAAATTTAGATCTCGATACCATATTTGTTTGGTTCTGACCTTTCAGGATCAAGTTCTGTGAAATGCTACATATCTTCATATCATTGTAAACAGGGTTCCTAATCCTGCAGAACATAATCCCCTGCTTGAAGCCCATTTCTGCTTAAGAATTTATATATTTATTTTTATATGATCTATATATTTACAATATAATACAGTTACATAATTTTTTTTATTTTTATTTTTTAAAGCACTGAGAGCATGTGTGTCTTTGGGGGGGGGGGGGAATAGGCAGATTTGAACATTATTCTGTCATAAGTATTTCTTTGGATGACAACATCTAGTAAAACAGAAACATGATCCACCTTAAGTGATTTCAGGCCAATATTACTTGTATTCAGACCACTGAATATAAATCTAGCAAGAAAAGAGATGGCTGAACTTTCAGAAAGAACTAATCAAAGCTTCTCTACGACAGGACACATCATGAGCTATTTTAGCAGCAGTGTAATTACTGGCGAGTTCTCCTTAATCCAGGGATTTAAATGCAGTTTCCCAAGCGTGCAAAACAGATCATTAACGTGCAAAAGTTTAGTCTGATACTAGCTGTATCAGCTTTAAGAAATCTACCCATAGCATTACTTTTCACACAGTGTGCGAGCAGACAGCATACAGCCTCTGAGCAATGCAGCGGCACCTCCCTGCCTGAGCTGAGCAGCAAGCCGCAAGCGCCATCAACAAGCAGTTCTCCCAGTTAACTTTCACCAGGACTCCTGCAGCCCTTCATTCCTCCAAGGACTGCGTACCACTGATACTGAGCGCAAACCACTACAGCACTACCTTAATGGCATGCAGTTACAGGATATAAAGCTTCTTCCCATTTAGAACTTTTTTTTAATAAATAGGCAGTTTAATTCTTTACAGCGTAAAATTTCAGTCCTTAGAAATAAGAAGATTCAACATACAACATTTCAACGATTGAAAAGGATATAATAACAAATCTGCCTCTGAAGGCAATTATGAATCTAATTAATTTCTTAACATTGTTAAAGGTAGTTACTGAAAAATAATAATAAGAAACTCTCAATTCTGCTCACAGTATGTTGAACTTGTGAAGTTTTCTGTCATTCCACACAAAGCCTGGACTTAATTCCTGAATCTCCTGGGACTTCTTCACGCCAGAAATCCATATAAACTAAGTGCTCATCACAGAAGAAGTATCCAGAGAACGCTCAGAGCACTGCCCCAAACCCTGGCTGTTCAGAGGAAGGTCGGGGCTGCAAGTCGCTGGGACCCAAGGAGTCCCTCCCCAAGGGAAAGAGGAAGAGGAAGGAAGGCATTGCAATATATTGACTGGATCTTATCTTACGTTTAAGGCTTTTAATCCACACAATTTGGAAATGGATGGAGAATAAAGGAGTTCTCTTTCCCCTTCGTATCTCTGTGGACTCTGATGGTTCGTCCCTGGGGTTGCCAGCAGGCTAGGCAGGTGACCAGGGTGGCTGAAGGCTCTGTTAAGAAGCAAGCCTTAGCAAAGAGCTGGAGCTTTGTCTTGTGGTCCTCAGCGCTTACAAACATTGGTACTTGGTCTGACAGGGGCTCTCGTATTCTCAAGACCTTCCGAGTCTGCAGGCATGGATGCCGCCAGGAAAGATGCATTATTGGAAAATTGTGCCTCTCCTAATACGTGCAGTTTCCCATCTGTGTGCATAAATATGGCCAAAACCACTCTGGCTTTCTTTGAAACTATGACATTCTGGGTCCAACCTCCTTTTTGACAAGCAGGCTTATTCTATATTCAGAACTACGTACAAGCCACACAGATCCCCTCCCACCTTTGGCAAATGTTATTCTTAAGTGAAGAACATCTCCCTAGCATTTTTTCATGAAGTAGTTCACATTAGCCTAGATGCTAAGTTTTTTCCCTTCTTTTTACAAAAAGCAATGAAAAACAAGATTTGGGGTAAAATTTAGTCAATTTTTAGGAACCTTCTCAATATTTAAAACATGATCATGAAATGGTAGTAATGGAGCTAAGATACCACACAAGACAAACATTTCTACCTATTTCCTATGGTTGAGCATGTTTATCTAATATCAACATCTGTAACAGTCCCAACAGTGACAGATTTTTTTCTGTTTCACTAGCTACTAATTAATTCAGTCAAAAGTTTTAAAAATGCTACGCACAGCTCTGTAACACTTTTCTAAATGGCAATCCAAATTGGAACATCGTTAATTATTTCCCAGCCTCCCAGTAACACACGATAGCATCTTTAGGAATGTGACACCCATCATTCAACAGCTGAAAAACAGCTTTGCCTTTGAAGGCATTTTGGCATATCACTATAGACTGTCATCTGTCTGTACAAAGCAAGCAGCAGTACAGGTTGTGAGAATAGTCACAGACACACTAGCAACAGCAAAGCTAGCTAATGAAAGGCAAGGTGATGTATAATAAATAAGACTTGGGGATCCTTAAGAGCCAAATATCAAGACCAGCAAAAAGCTGAACAGTTGTTCAACAGCTGTTGAACACTGCTCAGCTGCTGGCTCCCCATCCCTCGGGGAGCAGCCGGCAGCCCTTGCTGCTCCCTGACACTTTTTTTTTTTTTTAGCACCTCAAATTGCCATTCATTTTATATGAGTTTTCAGTGTTAAAGTCTGACATCAAGAGAAGCTTTTTATATATCGAACTGAGTTCAAAAGTATTAGGAATATTTCTTTATACAGTGCTATCATCCAAGATGACCGACTATTAAGCAAGCTTCTTAAATCACATGTATTGATTCATGTGCTAATACAACCAAAAGTTTACTGGAAAACATTCCAGATTCTCTGGTTGCCTCTACTAGGTATAGTTCAGAATTACAGAAAACCACAGAAATCCAAAAGGCCATAAAGTAACTTGTTCTTTCCTCCCAGTGAAACAAAATCAGCAGAGTCATCAGGGCAGAAATTTCCAAGAACAGCTAGCCATCTGATCATCTTCATTTCTGGCTGCCCCAAATTAGATAATTTTAACTGCATTTTCACTGTATTCAAAAATAAATCTCTTCAAAGTCACTCCATTTCACTTAAATGAGTTGCCCAATATCACTAATCAATTCCGGAAATCTTTTCTTGTAAGATAGGTCACAAAGTAACAAATATTTTACAGACAGTGTAAGGTTTATGGTATTATTTCCACTTACTAGCCTCTTTTCACAATGTTTTCTCCATATTTTAAAGCTGGGAAAAATATTAATTCTCCATCACACTGAGTAACAAGAAAATATTTTACTAGCTAAAGAATGTATTTTTGCCTTCTAACCTATTAAATCAGTATATCACTTACAGCAGATGTTCACAGATTAAATGGTATCAAAATAACATTCTCTTCTAGAAGATACTCAAAAGAGTTTTAAATCTTGCTCTTCCTCTCTTTTACTGAAATCCTTACAGCATTTTTGTTTTTAATTTTGTGATCCATAAATCCTGGATCATAAGAGTGCTTACAAATAACTAATAGAAATAAACAAATACAGAATTAAATTCTGAAGTATAAAGTGCTACAAAATACCTGCACTCTCTATAATGAGATAGATTCTTGCTAGAATGTTTTTTTGAGCTTGTAATTTGGCGCACAGTAAAATGATGATGCCTTTAAACATGCTATCAAAAATCTTTTCTGCCTCTTCCTTTTGACCAACCCATATTTTTCTTACTGTGTATATCTGCAGCTCATATTTAAGAAAGCCCTTAAAAGAAAAGCTAATGATCCTTAGCCTCCTTTAACCTCAAAAATATGCAAGATTTCTGCATTATAATAATGCCTTGCCATTTTGAATGCAAAGAGGGATCATTTTCCCTCATACTTGAGATGATCTGAAAAATATTCAACATCTTAAATTCCTGATGAATTTAGGGCAAGTTGAGGGCACCTTGAGAGAACAAGTCCACAAATGAACTAGTTTATTTACCCTGAAATATACAGCTGGTGTAATGTTCTTATGCAAACATATCTTATTATATTTGGGCAAGAAAACAAAAGGTACCTTTAGTGCACATCAACAGTCCTTTGCAGTTTTCTGTATTCAGGTTCCACTGTGCAGGAAGAAATTGTCACTGAATGAGACCCTGATTTCATTATAAAGCTGTACCAACAGGGAGACAATAAAAGATGGACATTAAAGTTCGTTCATACAGCGGATGAGCCACACCCAAAGACAGACATCACAGGCTCTAAGCGAAATCAAACCTTCACTGATTTAAGTGGAACAGAAGCGAGAAACATGGCTGGACCTACAGTGCAGGGCAGGCACATGCCACTGTGCACCGAGTAAGACTCTGATACCCCTGTTGTCCAAGGCAGAGGAGAAGAGGGAACGCTACCTCCTCACGCATGTGATTAGATTTCCATCTAAAGCATACAATGGGGTATTGCTCACCTAGGAGTGAAAATAAATGAGCAGTAAAGCACTCTGGAGCATCCCTCCTCTACAGCATAAATAAGGTACTAACAATGTAAATACAAACAAGGAAAAGCCGTTGCTCTTATTGCAGCATGTGACAGTTGATGAAGACTCAGTGTGTCCATCACTGACACCAGAAGTTTTAGATGACTTCAGTGCAATAGCACTGGAGTCAAAGTCAGCATATTTAAGCCAAATTACAGAATAGCAGCAACACTGAGTACCTGTGATTCAATTTCCTTCATTTACAGCTATTGCTAATGTCAGGATGATAATTTTAGAGTCAGTCTATGATCTCCCATTGAAATGGCTTGTATAAGAAAAATTTTAAGACTAAGTCAAAAACATGTAAGTTAGTTGATTCTGACTGCTAAGAAACAGAAAAAAAAGTATCTATCAGAAATTAAAGACTCTTTTGATATACATGACCAAATCTAGCTGTTCTCCTCCCGACTCACAACACAAATGCTCTAGGACCATTCAAACAATAGATTAAGGGGGGGGGGAACACCCTAAATCCATCTTGAATATGTGCTGTCACTTCCTACACTGCTTAAGGACCGTTGTAGCACTTGGGAAACCTGCTCCACCACAGGCTTCCTTACGACACTAAACAAATCACTTGGTCCAAGATACAGGGAGTGTTTTGTGACCTAATTCCTAATTAAATGAACGGAAATCAGGCGTCTAAAAATACATTTTGTGAATGTGGACCCAAGTCCCCCTGTAGTTTAGAAGTTAGAAGACTGGAGGGTGTAAGGCCTCCCTGTCTCAAAGGATTACAAGGTATTTAAGAAGAAACAGTTTTAAAACTGGCACTCGGGATAGTCATGGTGGGAGCACAGATTTACCAGTAGGCTAAAAACTTTGTAGCGCCCTCTCCCACCCCACCTGGTACTGCCTGGTGTAGTGAGCATCTTGCCAGGCGCACGATGCACCAGTAGCAGCTGCACCTCTATCCAAGATGCAGTCGCTGCTGCCCCTGAGACCACAGAATACCTGAAATAGATGCAACACATGAAGCACCTCTCTCTGCAGTTGCAGATTTATTTAGCCAATTGACCTCCAATTTGCTTTCTATGGCAATACCACACATGCACAAGTGAAGGAATAAATAAACAAAATTTTTACTTACCTGCTTTCCCTCAATTTCCCTCAATTAGAATATTTTATCAGATTTTGACATGTAACTTAAGATTTCTCTTCTTTCCTTCTTATATACTTATGTATTTTTTTTTCCAAAGGACCTGTTGCAGAAAAAGGTCTCAAAGTACATTATAATTTTACAGAAAAGGATTAAAAATAAAAATTAATTCAACCATCTCAGTACATAATGCTTTAATGACTTTTCTTTAGGAATTAGTATGTAATCAGAGTTCTGAATACACAGAAAGCATGGTAGCAGTATGTAAAGTTTCACGTTCATACCTGGTTGCCAGGTACAAAATATTTATGCACTTAACCCTGAATTAATTCGTCTCTGTGGAAATGAAGGAATGTTCATTTCAGAAAAATTGCCAATTTTTCTACAAGCATTTGTTTCAAACAGAGGTACACTAATATGGAAAATCTATAAACAAGATCTTATTCACTGCAAAATCAGAAGCATTTGATCAGTCAGTTATAGCAATAGTAAAATGCATACCCTGTCCCATGTCTACAAATATCATGGAATGTCATTTTGGTTTATTGCCTGATAATAAAAATATGTAATTTATATGCTGGATATTAAAGAATTGTTTAAAACTCTGCTTTTATTTGTTACTGTTTTGTGCCAATTAATTTAAAAAAAATGTAGGCCTGTATTTATAACTGGACACAATGACAGTAGAACCAATAAGGAACCAGTACTAAATAGTTAGAGGAAGCTACTTACATAGTCTAAAGCACCATGGAAAGTTCATATTTAATTTGAGGACTATCAACAAACTTTGTAAAGCTTATGCTAAAAATTCATTTACACTCAGAATTAATTTTTTCAGTCTGGGATCACTAAAAAGACACATATCATAGTGCAATGCTGAGCAGAAAAGACTTTCCTACACACAGAATAGGCTTTCTGACATTTTGCTGTTTCTCCACAGTGCACTTATTCTACATTTGTCCAAATATGAAAAGGAAAAATTTCATATTCCTGAGCCTTTTAGCACTGATTTTTCCTACGGCAAGTCAAGTGACTTTCAGTACCTGAAAGCATACTTGACATGAACTTTGCATGTCAGGATCCACAAGATAGGATACTTTATTCAAGATTATGACCTCACCCCAAACTCTTTGCTCACCAATATTATCCAAAATCAATTTCGTGTTCCAAAGCTACTTAATAGTTTTGCTGACTGAAAACACACTCAGATCTCATTTTTCAGGGCTAAAAGTAGTCCAAAATGCCCATTAGCATCCCCAAACACCAAGAACACCATTGTCATGAGTTAGGTATAATCATGATAGGAGTTGTTTTTTTCCACTCCCTTGAGCTTCCAAAATGATTCTGCATTACATGGATGCCAAAATAATAGACTCTACAAAACAGAAACATGTAAGCAAAAGAATTTTCCCTCAAATACAAAGAAAAACTCTGCTTTCCATCAACTGGAATTGGCCTCTTGTGGAATCGTTCTGAAAAGCTTAACAAAACACTAAAAAACTAAGCCGTGAACTCCCAAACGGGGAGAGACACTTCTTTTGATACAAATTTCAGCATCCAGGCTGAAATTTTCAAGGAATCCATGCAACACCAGAAAACTCCATGACTGTAATAAAGAAAAAAATACAGATCTCTGAAGTCATGCATTAAATCCAATACTTCAGTTTGCAGAACTCTCTCCTTAGGAATCTGGCCTTGGCACTTACTATAAAAACGTTTACAAATGTCTTTAAATAAGGGCCAATTAAAAGTTCAGTATCAGCCTATATGTCAAATTTGACTTGATGCTGCTGTGATTCCATGAATTCTAATGAAGCTCCTCCAAATTTTCTCACCACTGCAAGTGAACATGAAATATCAAAATATCTCATTTTGCATTATTTTTAGCTGAAATGTATGTTAATGTGAAATCATCTGAACTACATTACTAGAACTAAAATGCTCTCTAGTGTAATGCCATTCACATCAGCTACATCAGGGATGCATTTCACCACTACAATTTAAAACATAAAATGCCCAAGTGATAACAAAATTATTTCTCTGATAGTTGTTAGTATCCAGTAACATTCAGAAAGCTCTGACAGGAGCAGTATTAGTAATTTAGAGCTGTGAGAGCTCAAATACAGGGTTTCTCTGGCACATAGCTTCAACCTAAGTAATACTTGACAGCAATTTGTTTCTTGTTAAGCACTTTGGATCTTTGGGCTTTAGCATGTTAGGGGTAGGACTTTGCCATTTACAAGCTGTGTCATGACTGACTGGACTGACTAGTAGTTGAATGATCAAATTAAAAGCCAGCCCAAGTGAAAGTATTTGCTTCTATTCAGAAATGAACAATTCTTTTGGTGACTCAGACTGGTCTGCCACACTGATAGCACAATCTGACATTAAGCTATAGTAGCTCTTATTTATAATGGCAGTTACAAATACATAGGCTTACGCATTGCAGGAGGCAGAGCAGTCTCCACTGTTATCTTAGGAAACATCTCCACTCTACTACAGTATGCAGTGATGACATACCCAGAAAGTTGCTCTGCCAACAGCTACAAGGTCCTACAGTATGAACTCTTCCATCAGAGAATAAGGTACTGCTATGATCACAGTATAATGCAGACACTGCCATGCTCACTTTAATTTAATAGGTTGCATACTGGTAGCAGAATAGCTGCAAGACTGGAGAAGCTGGGTAACTACTTAGGCAGGTACCTCATGCTGAGCTCCCTGTCCACTATGTGAACACCTTCTAAGAGTTATTCACATAATTTTCTTCCTTATTTCCATTAGAGGGAAGATCTAAAATTCCACCCTTGATAAACCACTTTCCCATTCAACCAGCCCATCCTGCAAGCATGGGCTACTTATTTTATCTAAGCTCTTCATTTGCCTGTTTAGTATTTCCTTTACTTCTACAGCTGTGTTATGGTCTCTGGTATTACACAGAACTACCAGCAAACTAACTTTCAAAGGAACCCTTATATTCTTTACGTCATTAACTGATAGCTGGTAAAGAAGCACCTTCAGTTATGGATTTTTGCTGAATGATATAGATTGCTCATCCTCACTGCTGATATTGCCCCTGTAGAAAAAAAATATTTAGTACATTTACTCAGATGAGCCATGACAAAATGCAATATGCAATTTTGGTGAATGCCTATGCATCAAATTACTGAGGTGTTTCATTCAAAACTCAGTTGGATTTAGTATCACCACAACAACAAAGAGCATTGCTTAATGCTTCACATGAAAAAGATAGTGAAGCCTGCTCTATGATTTTAAATTAGGAATCAAATGTTTATACACAAATTTTCGATCGGGGCTTAGCACAATGCAGTCTTTTCTGTGTCTTGTTCCTTATTAGTCCTTGTTTCAATAGGCAACACAAGGGGTGTTCCAATAGAGGACAAGCACAGAAACTTTTTCAGAGAGGTTATTCACACAAAATTCATGAAGGCAAAAATCAATCAACAAGGAGAGTCCTATGCTTATGGCTCTCTGCTGTGCCACAGGATGCTACATAAAGTAAAACAATGCTTATCTGATAGATTATGCATACTGTCAGGGGTATACAATTTGGACTGCTTTATTGTCACTTTTGGGCTTCAGCACGTTAAGATATTTTCTAGTTCTGCCCTCCAAATTCCTCCCCTTAGTTTTAAATGAATATTGCAAAACTACTGTAATTCAGTAGTGTTGCTAAGCTCTCTTCTTCTCTTACAATGGTCTGTCCCAGCCCTTAAAGTGCACATGCAAATTTGGTTAAAGTTTTATAATCTGGAGTGTTCCACAGTGCCTCTTCAAAAAAATTCCAGTTTAGTAGTGCCTTCCATAGATAATTACGAAGCTGAAAAATGCCTTTTCAGAATCTATTTATGTTAAGCATAGTAATATCTTACCTATTTCATTCTGGAGTCTGGAATCAGATAGTCTTTACACACCTTAATTTCCTAGAAAGGGCAATGGAAGTTTTTGACACACAGTAAAATACAGCTGGCCTAAGAATCAGTGAAAAGAAATCAAGGAATGTTTTCTCAAGGACTGCATGGGACCCAACATGTTCGTTTCAAATCCCAGAATGCCTATTTTGGATCCTAAATGTTGCTTGAAATACACATGGGTGAAAGCTGTAATTAAGGAAAAAAGGCAGCACCAATAATAGCACATTAAAAGTTAGCAATTCTGAATTGTCAGTACTGTAACAACTGAATATCTTATTACTTCTACTTTCTCCTCCCATACACTGAATTACTTCACCACTGACAAAGTGCATGTACTAATAATCATAGATTCTGAATGTTAATTTAACCAGGAAAAAGAGATAAATTAGTTGGTATTTCTTGAGGGCATCAGTAGAAAACACTGATTTCAAATAAATTTGATTATAAAATTTTACTTCACAATCCTTTTCCAGACCACAAGTATTAATAATTAGAAGAGAATGGAGTTAATGTAATATTAGCTGTTTCACCATCAGCATCACATAAAGAAAAGAAAAACAATAAAATATGATGCAGAATTCACTCTTCCAATGATTGTCATTGAACTATTACATTAGTAAACAATCACAGTATGAAGTCTCTTTCAGTATATCTCCAGCATATAAAGTAGTGCAAAAAAAGCATTCCAGTCATTTGCCTTTGAAGTCAGACCAGGTTAAATGATTCTCTTACTTCACTTCTTTAATTATTAGACAACAAATGCTGCAATGCCTCCAAAGAGAGTTATAAAAATAAACAATTTCTGGAGGCTCAGCAGCCTTTTCAAAGTAAATTTCCAGTTAAAAACAAGCAGTAAAGAATTCAAGAAAAAAAATTTAGATCTATCTTCTGTAGAATATCTTTTTACAATAAATTTACCATTTGAAAAACAATGACTATGGTATCCAATGACTTATGGTAGCTGCTATTAAAGCACTGATAAATAGATAAATGACTACCGAACTTCATTGCTACTTACATAGTAAATACCTCTGAATGCCAACTTTTACCACTGAGCTGTTATTAGTGATGTCGTCAGTTCATGCACCCGCTTTAAAACTGACTTGGTTTTAACAAATTTTTCAGCCTCATGTGCAAAAACACTTGCATTCTAGTAAAAATATAAAGTCTGAAACTATATCAGATCTAGCAATCCCTTTCTCAAGTTGTATCACTTACTTGATATGTAATACAAGTTTAGCAATGCTTTTTATTTGTATTTAACCATGAAATGGCATACTACTGTATGCTATGGACTCTTGTTTGCATATTTCATTTTTTTCACTGCACTCTTTAATGCATAAATATATTTGGAAATGTTCAAGTTACACATCAGTTTCCACAGAATTTGAATTTACACAGTTTTTCTTCTCTGACTCACTTCCATCCCCTGTGTCCCGACTTTTTTTTTCCTTTACACAAAGAGATTTTTTAACTCCTTCTTCCATCTCCAAATATTCTGATTTATCTTCTGTGGATGAAGACGATGAGCTTCTAAATTTCTTCAGTAAATTTGTTGGGAGGTATGGGCAACTGACTGCATTTTGCATCAGCTGTGTTTGTTCTTCATTCTCAGTCTCTCTGTGATAGAAATAGTTAAAATTGGAGACAATCACTGGC
This sequence comes from Apteryx mantelli, assembly GCF_036417845.1. Classification (NCBI taxonomy): domain Eukaryota; kingdom Metazoa; phylum Chordata; class Aves; order Apterygiformes; family Apterygidae; genus Apteryx; species Apteryx mantelli. The sequence continues at coordinate 34,262,993 of NC_089981.1, read as the reverse complement.
ACTGGTAAAGCAATGGTTAACACTCCTGCAATGGCACACAGGGACCCAACTATTTTCCCACCCACAGTTATGGGTTTCATGTCCCCATAACCAACTGTAGTCATGGTCACTACAGCCCACCAAAAGGCATCAGGGATGCTTTGAAAATGGGTGGCAGGCTCATCAGCTTCTGCGAAGTAAACAGCACTGGAAAACAAAATGACTCCAATAAAGAGAAAAAAGATAAGGAGGCCGAGTTCCCTCATGCTGGCCCTGAGGGTATGACCCAGGATCTGCAAACCCTTGGAGTGTCTGGAGAGCTTGAAGATGCGAAACACCCTGACCAGACGGATGATCCTCAGGATGGCAAAAGACATGGCCTGTTGACCATTACTGCCCTGCTCCTGGGCCAGGTCAGTGCCCAGAGTGATGAAGTAAGGCAAGATGGAGACAATGTCTATGATGTTCATGATGTTCTTGAAGAAGTGTGCTTTGCTTGGACATGCAAAGCAGCGCACTGTAAACTCAAAGGAGAACCAAATGATGCATACTGTCTCTACAATGAAAAAGGGGTCATTGAAGATGGTGTGCTCCCCAGCATCCAGGTGAAGTGACTCATTGGAAAGCCCCTTCCCTAAGCTCACGGACATTACAAATTCTTTGTCATCTCTAAACTCTGGCAAAGTCTCCAGACAAAAGATGACGATGGAGATCAAGATGACCAAGACTGAGACAATGGCAATGCCTCTGGCTGGACTGGAACTCTCCGGGTACTCAAACAGCAGCCAGACCTGCCTCTTAAACTCATTCTCCGGCAAAGCTTTGTCTTCTTCCTCTTTGACAAAACCTTCATCCTCCCTAAACTTGAGCATGGCCTCCTCCCCAAGTTGGTAGAATTTCACCTCCTCAGTGAAGATGTCAAAGGGCACATTGACTGGCCTCTTCAGTCGGCCACCACTCTGGTAGTAGTACAGGATGGCATCAAAGCTGGGCCGGTTCCTATCAAAGAAGTATTCATTCCTGAGAGGGTCAAAGTATCTGCCTCGCTTCGCTGGATCACCCAACAATGTCTCCGGGAACTGAGCTAGCGTCTTCAGCTGGGTCTCAAACCGCAGTCCTGACACATTGATTACCACACGCTCACAACACTCGTACTCACTGTAGCGAACAGAGCTGTAACCCCCAGGGACTCCACCACCATCATCAGGTGGCTGGTCTGAGAATGAAAACTCATCATGCCCATAGTCATCAGTGTAGTAGAGCTTTCCTTCTTCCTCATCATCTTCATCCTCATCTTCATCCTCCTCTTCCTCCTCACTCAAGTCCTTCAGTATTCTCTCTTCAGAACCACTGAGAGGCAGCAGCTCTGAACATGGGAAGGAGGCCCCACATTCCCTGCTTCCCAAATGGTGGCTCCTCTTTTTCCCTTTCTTCCGTCTCTTACCACTCTGGCGGTGGGGCAGGCTGCTGCGTGATGCATTCCCACCACAAGAGGAGGACGCACTTCGACTCTGTTCCTGGTGGTAGTGGTGATATGGTCCACCTCCACCTGTTGCCCCCCCTTCTACTGCTGCTGTTGCTGCTGCTACAGCCGCAGCTGCTGCTGCTCTCGATTGTGCCAGCCGCTCTCTCTCTCGGGCCCGAGCTTGGACTGCGTATCCATAGGGCATATGGCTGTTGCATCCAGAGCTATCTGCACTTACCATCGCAACCTCCATTTTTCAACTGCTTGTTTGTCGCTCAGTGTTAAGTAGTTTGGTTTATTTATGGTGTAACCTTAACTTTCACTATAGAAAGTTCAAAGCCATTTGCATTTGGAGGACAGTCTCTTGGACACAGAGCAGGGCAACATGGAAGTAACACTGAATCTATGTTTTGAAAAACCACAGATCTGCATTTTCTTGTTGTCCAGAATGTTTGACACAAACCACTGTGTTTTGTTAATAAGAATGTATGTAGCTCTCAAATTGGACCAGAAAACAGCTGAGGCCTTGTCCTTTCATCCACCAAGCCCCTTTATTTTCATTAATCTCCCGTGGCTATCACAGATCAGATCAAATTCATGACTATCTTGCAGGCTATAAAGACTGCATACAGGAAGAAAGAATATGCAAATCAAGGGGTACCTCCTTTCCAGAGATGTTTCAGGTCTTTAGTTCATCATTGCAACCAAATGCAAATAGTCTCTTTCCTCATAATTTGTTCCTGGTAATGCTTTGGCCTAGCAATCTTATTATTGTTTAACATCACTATTCAGGGAGTTGAAGGTAATTCCAGCCGTCACTCTATTTACACAGTGAGGAGGTCTTTGCAAATCCTTTCTTCAGCCTGTCAACAATGTCTCAAACCTGGGAGCAGCACCCAGGGCGTCCGCAGCAGTGGTAAGAGAAGGAGGAGGAGGAAGAGAAGAAGGAGGAGGAGGAGATGAAGACTGAGAAACTGGCTCTGAGGTCCCCATAGGGCATAAGGGAGTGGATGGGTCACCTTTTGGTTATGGTCATGCAGAAGAAGCACTTAACCTGAGGCACATGCACAAACACACAAAAATAAACAAAACAAAAAGGGAAAAAGATTGGATTGTTTTTCTAAAAGGTCACACTGATCAAATGAAATTGTGTCATTTATTGCCACAGTATTCAAACCTTCCCCTACCCACACTATTCACACTTCTACATTACACACACACCCACATCACATGCACAGAGATTCTGAACAACTCTGTGGGTAAGGATGTGGGTGGGTATGTCACATATATATAGATAGAGATACAAAATCCCCACCCATATAAGCACTTGCATCCATACACAAACGCATGCTTCTGAGACAGTAACACATATAAACACTAATAAAAATACTGCAGTACACAATGCATTCAAATCTTTGAGTACATACACATACAGAGACCTACATATATCTATATAAAATATTACAAGAAAAAACATCTACACAAAGCTTTTGGAGTATCTCTAGAAACACGTAAAAGGCAGGAATGTTACATTTGAATTGTGTTTCGGGTATAACATCTTACTGAATTTAATTTGGAAATGGGCACATACAATGCTCAATCAAGTGAAAATACTGTGATATGGTGTGTCAAGAAAACACAACTGCAGGTGCACTGAAGCAACATCTACATGCAAGCACATACACAAAAAAATGCACACACCCCTTTGAAACAGAACCCTCATTTACAGCTGTAGCTATTAATACATGATAGAAGGTGAATACAGACTGTTAAATGACATTGCTATTTTTAAAATTGTACCTACATGTCATGCAAAAAAAGACCTTTAAAAATGTTCTTATACTTACTGTTCCTAGGCAGAGAAATAGCAATGCTGTTCTTGCTAGTGCAAGGATCTGGAGACAGCAGTCCTGAGGAGGGGGCTGTGCCAACCGATCTACGTTTTCAGGTGTGTAAGGTCAGTCAGCACCACAGGTTGATGAGTTATTTTTCTCCCTTCTTGCCAGTTGCAACAAGAGCACCAAGAGCAAGGTAGCAAAGCAGCCCAAGCTGGGAGCACTCTGCACTGCCACGGACACTGCTTCTCGCCCAGGCATTTGCAAAAAGGCAACAAGCAAGAGTCTTGCTCTGAAAGGGAAAAAATGAAGGAGGCGAGTGTGTTTGTGTGAGAGAGACACAGAATGAATGTGTGAGCGTGATCACCAGTCTTTCCAAGCCCAGCTTTTTCTGCAGATTTGTAAATCACCATTAAATAATCCATGTACCAAGCCTGATGGTAGGACGGGTGTTGCTTCTTGCGGTTTCTCCCTCTGGCACATCCAGGCAGCCGTGGCTCAGCCAGCAGCCGCTCGCATCCTCCACTTGTTGTGCCGTTTGGCACGGCTTAAAAAAAAAAAAGAAAGAAAGAAAGAAAGAAAGAAAAGAGCGAGAGAGAGGAGAAAGCAGCTCTCTGCTACACGGCTTTCACTGCCTGCTGGTTAAAGCCGCAGCCGGCGGCCGCGGTGGCTCTGCGCCCGCGCCGAGCCCTGTTGCTCCGCGGTGCCTGCGCGGTGCCTGCGCGCCGCCAGGAGGCCGCCGGGCCGCGGCCAGGGCGCTGCTCTCCGCCTCGGCCGGCGCGGCGCGGCGCGGCGCAGCTCGCCGTCGGCCCCTCGCGGCCGCCGGCCCGCACTGCTCGCCGCTCCCCGGCCGCCCTCGCCCCCCTCCCGCCCCCGGCGCTCCCTCTTTTTTGTGTTCATCTATAAATTATTGAAAGAAGCGTTCCCACACTGAATAATGCATACGCTGGCTAACAAACCTTTAGGCTCAAGGCAACGCTACGAGCCCCGTCTTCTGGGGTTTTTTTATTTTGCTTTGGGTTTTTTTTAGGAAGAAAAATATGCTGTCGAGGTGGCTCAGGGAATTTCAAAATGAAGTGGAGAACAAAAGTTTCCCAGAACGAGGAAAAAGCTGGCCCCACCTCGGTCCTGCGGACTTGTTGGCCCCACACCCTCAAATGGGTTTGACCCAAACCAGCGAAAAATTCCCACGGTTCCTGTCCTCCATCGCACCCCGCTAGCACGCGCCCTGCCAGCGGCAAGGGTCTTGCAAATGAAGCCCATTTTACTTCCACCCCTATATCTATTTCAGCATGGAAAAGTTGGTCCAATTTCATGAAAAAAAATACCATGGTGTGTTTGGTAGATGAGACCTATGAAAACAGACTGTTAATATCTCTGCCAATGTCAAATTTTTGCTCCCTCTACCCCAGTCTGTAGCACAAGCAGTGAATAAACTGGCTATTCCTTCTGCACATATAAAATCCAAACTGTGACCAATTCCTCTCTCTGTAAGTAAACACCGTGAAAATGCAGCTTGGCTATATTTGTCGTCACAGCTACAATCCTACCACATCAATAAAAACAAAGTGTAGGCACTCTTACATCACATGCAAAAAGACAAGACAGATTTTGGTGCTTTACAGCCCAATACATAGGGTCATAGCAAGGGCAAATCAAGAGTAGCACTCACTCCAGACACTTGTCTCAAGGTGTAGCAGGTGGAGGCAGATTTGACATGTGCAGAAACTGTGCGTCAGGCATCTTTTTCACCACCCAGGTCCACTCCTTCTACACAGTCCAGAGGAATCTAGAGAACCTGATGACTATTTCCCTTCAGAGCCCCAGTGGTATAACACATATTATCTATGTTATCTCTCTGTCTCTATTGCCTACATCGATTAGTGCTCATAATCTTAATCCCATTAATTTCGGTAGGCTGCCATATGGCTATATAAGGAAGAGGTAATGATCAACCAAATAAACGTACTGAATGTCAGGCATCAAATTAGTTCATAATGGTCTTGCCAGAAGTACTGTGAAATGTGTAAATGGCAGCTATTGCTAACCAATTTTTCAAAAATCACAATCCTTCAAATTCTACAGTCAATATATAGTGAAAGATATATAGGTATTCCTAATGTCATCCCAAATTCCATTAAACTACAAAGTGAGATCAGAAGAACACTCCAAAACTGGGATGCTACTCGAGGCAAGTTAAAATCATTTTACTAATTCATTTCCAATACCAAAACTCAGATTCTTTTGCAACTTGGCACAAAAGCATACCAGAGTCATAAATCAAGCACAAGGACACGTACAATGCCATAAAAATAGATGTCACAGGTATGATATTTTTTATGATTAAAAACACAGAGTTCTTCCTACTTCATTAATATTTTAATTCTAGGGGCAAACATTTGGCAGAAGTCAGATGCTCTAGGAAGTTTTGTGTTTGTTTTATTTTATCAGTAGGACCTGAACACTTTTTTTTTGCTTTTTGAGATGTTTCAAGGGATTGGGATCCCCCTCCGCCCCCCCCAAAAAAGCTACTCTAGCTTTTACCTTTCTTCCAAAGTTTCAGATGCATTTTCTCAACATTGTCCCACACGCCAACGTTAAACTGAAACAGTCAGTGGATATCTGAGTATGAGGAAAGACAAGAGTAGAAACAGATCGCTTTTGTATGCCTTTTTGATGAATACTTTTCTTTTTTAATAATTAAAACATATTCCTGAGCAAAGAAGAGTAAGCTAAAACAAGTGATGTACACAATTAATGGGAGGAACAGAATAAATTTTTGCACCATTTTAAAAAATCCATTATAATGTGTTAGGCATCATACAAATACCTATGATTCAATCAAATTCACAGGTCTTATCTGATCCAATTTTTTAAGCTGATTTAAAAGCAAGAAACAAGCTTTAAGTATTTACAGATGAATCCTGTGAATCATTTCATTCAGGTTTATTATTTTCACAGTATTCAAAGAGCAATTTTTATCTAAAAGATACTATATTCCCTTTGCTCCTTCATATACATAAGGCATACTATTATTGGCAGAACAAAGAGAGAATATGTATATGTCATTACCTTTGATAGTACTATTGTATTAAGAATATTACAGCATAGCAAAGGATCTGTAAGGTATGCTATTATACTGATTTGTTCTGTTCTGCAGTAATGTGGAGGAAAAATATGCATCATTATTGTTTATCTGTGTATACAGTGCCAGAAGAAATACATGACAATTTAATACATTTTCACGCACAGGGACACAAAATTCAAAAAGCCTAACTTATGTTGCTATGCCCAATATTAATTTATGCTACCCCACAATTGCTGCAATTCACACTGGCAGAGTCTGGCCTCAGTCCAACATTAATCTTTCTGCTGTAATCAAGAGTTCCGTGCAGAGAATAAGACTGCACTACAGCTTGGTAGTTATTGCACTTCTAGACCACAAATTATTCCATTTCTCTTTTTACTCTTCTGCTCCTCCCTTCTTGCTTCAATTTTATTTCTATTAGCCCCTCAAGGCTATCTCACCCAACTTCCCATAAGATCAGGAACTCCCTTTAAATCAAGTGCAATGTTGCAGTAGTGGGCACTCGGACATAATCAAGTGAAAGGACTATGGTTACTATATCATTTCAAATGTGCTAATATATGGTTCAGAATACACATTTCCCTTTTTCTTCTGTTCTCTGTTGATTACAGTGCTGGAGACCCTTAGATACCACAGTAGCAATGAATTCTTTGTCTCCACAACTAAGTTTTTTCTTCCAGTGTTTATGTTGCTTTAGGGAGTTAATATTTTACTCATTTTACCAGCCAGGCTCAGTAAGACATCTCTGTTAAAGAATCTGGCTCTAATACTACTCTTCAGAATATGACTGGCACTACATAATGAGGTACTTAAAAGAATAAAATATACCATATCCTCAATTAGTTCTTTCACACAACATACACAAATAGCACATTTGTTCATTACTTGCACTGCAACAGGCAAACCAAAAGAAGTTCAGACTCTGGAGAAATGCAGGCCTTTTATACTTCCTTGGGAAAGTATGCAAAACCACTGTCATTTACCATTGAGTTTAGGATAAACTGCAGTAAAAACAGTAATGATATTTATATTTGGAGAATAATTTATTGTATCAGAGTATGGACCTAGTCAAAAAATAGGATAAAAATACCAGGTATGGGTTTGTTTTGGACTTGAACATTTCTCCATGCCTTTGGGGAAGAACAGGACTCAAACAGGAAGACTCTTCAAATCAGCAACAAGAAAAAGGATGGTATGGAGAGAAAGCCTCTCGATAAGATACTGCTTGAGACTGGAGAGCCCTTACTTTTATTCTTGGTTCCACCATAGATTTCCAAGATACGCTTGGCCACATCGCTCTTTCTGCCCACCCCCCTTTCGCAGTATAACAAGGATAATTTCACTTTCTTTCTCCAACAGTTTGTCTTTATTTAGAATGGAGCAATTTTGGAGCAGGCAATGCCCCTTTTTATGGATGTGCCAAGCAATAGCAAGCACTGTGGATCTCCAGTTTGGATACTGTTATCGTAATTAACTCATGAAGGAAATGAATTGGATTCACAGAATTACTCACATTACTGTGCCACTGGATTAACTCCATTGTGTATTCAAGAATCAGTGTATTATTTCTGCATATGCAATTTTCAAACTATGCTAACAGTAAATGCCAGAATTATAAACCCTGGAAATATCAGGTGCTAAATTCTGGCTAGCATATATATTTGTCCAGATCAGGTAACAGTCTGAGGGCATGGCTGGCTAATGTCTCACTGGGATCTTATCAGGAATACTCTGGAGGCAAATCAGATAGTGGGCTAACAATTAATGTAATTTTGCACAATTAAGTTAACACTGACTTGCAGAACAACTGGAAAGGAAAAACTTTAGGACAACAGCTCAAAAATTATCAAGACATACTAGCTGTAAGTTCAAGTATCTCATACTCCAATAATGTGTGGTAGCAAACTGTTATATGAAGAAACATGTTAAGAAAAGAATTTTAAACATTCGAGTATGGCAGCATGTTGTTTCACATCAAACATAGCTCTCATATATCTTAATTTTTAGGTAAAAACGGGTATTTCTATGGACTCAAGGCTTTTAGCAGGTAGATGTTGCTCAAGTTCTTATAGCAAATATATTTTTTATAACTCTTTTTTATGACATCAGCATGAATGGAAAATAGGTGCATGAAAGAACTGTGGGATCAAAGCAACAATAGTGGATAAGTCATTATATCTGTAATGCTACAAATCTTACTAGAAGGCTCCACTTGCACTTATGATTAAACTTGTATTAGACAAGAAACTTAAACTTACTGGATCATAATGATTCCTGCTGAAGATTCCAGCAAATAAGAATAGGAGATCCATGTTTCACGGGTAGCAGCTGTCTTGGTTCATAATTTGATGGTAAACAAATACAGCTTCCCAATGAACCTTTGGGCCAAAATCAGCATATTGCACTGCCATCATCTTGTCACTCTGCTGACAAAGACAGAAAAACCAGGATAGACTGTTTTGTGGCACCAGACAAGACTGGTCAAGAGAGGAAGCAATCTGATTCTGACAGATCTAAGCTCATGACACATATCAGAACTATTTCAGAGGATTCAGATATGAGGCAAAAGTTTTGATTGTCCTCTTTTCTACAACCATGTAAGTACAAATCCTGGAAGAATGCATGCTTTTTTAAAAATCAATCTTGATAGCCTTACATATCAGACAAAACATTTCAATAAAGAGAATTAGACTGACAAAAATGAGAATCTATTCAACTTGATTCTTTATGGCTTCAAGACCAGATTCAGAAGGGAGCTAGATGCCTAGAAGTTTTACATGCCATTTGTATAGATCCACATGGGAAATATTATAAAACAAACTGTTCCTAAATAAATTTTATACTCATAAAAGTTCATTAAACCTCTTCATTTCAGAGATATTGTTATCTGATCTCAGGGGTGTACAAACCACAAAGTTAACACAGGAAAAAATGTTCTCAGCTTGAACATACATGAAGAATTAACAGACCTTGGCAGGGTGCAACAAAAGTTACTACTACAAAAGGCTGGACAAAAATAGGTTCTCACAATTATCAAATAAACTAACTATTCCTGTGACTAATTTTGAACTAGCTAGCAGTGTAGAAAGAATGTTATGATAGTTTTTGTTTTGGTGTGAGGTAAATGTATAGTTGTTTTGTTTTTGTTCTCCAGGTAGTATTTAGCAAGGAAAACCTTTCCAGAATGGAAATGTCATTTCTAGAGGGCTGCCACTGAGAAGTAAATTGGTCTGGGGTTAGGGACTAGATAGGAATCAAGAAATTCAAATAGGTATGATGAAGGCAAGTATAATATAAAAAATTGGTTGAATACTATGGTATGCATGGAGATATTATAAATACTTTGGAAACATCCCCTTTGAAGGAGACCCATATTTCATGACATTAGTGATCATTTTCAGTAATACCTCAGTCAAGTGAAGCACTCAGGTACTATGCTAATTAACACAATAAACTAATACACCCTATACATCAGACCTAACCTGCTGAATAAATCTATCCAGACTGTTGTCTTTTCTTCCGAGAAAATGGAAAATAGCATTTTGGGAATCATACACTGTTCTGCCAGTGTTTCTTCTCATGTTTGGGCAGTTAGCACATCCGGGTGAGTGAAGGAATTACAGCCAGAAGCACCCTTTCTTGGTGGATGCAGCAGGACAGGTAAAGCTCTAAGATAAAACCATCATAGCTTCAGTAGTATAGTCCAAGAAAGAGTTCCCAAATAGGCCACATCATAGGGGCAGCTCAAATAGGCCACATACACAGATCAGATAGAGTGAGCTAATGTACTCGGGGGATAGAGTAGCTCCTGTGAAAGGCAATCTCTGGAAAATACTTGGTTAAAATTAGTCCATTCCTACCTCATTCATACTCCAGGACAGTAAAAAAGCAGACTCCTTAGCCAACCCTAAATTTAGAGAACTCTTGTTTCAGCTGCAGTTTACAGTAGCAAATTCCTCATATCTCTGTGTATAAAGCTGCGAACTCCTCTTGCATTATTAGGTGTCTCAGGTGCCTACTGTTGAAGGCAAACAGGGGCAGGAGTTTTCATAAACTAAACCAGTTGTAGTTTATGAATACAATTATCTTTTATATGAGATGTTGAAAACTGAATTAAAATTAGATCTTTTAAGAATTTGCCACTATACTTGTGTCAAAACTCTGTCAGATATTAGGAAGTGGAAATTCCAACCCAAATGTTAGCCTCAGCATGCAAGCTGAGGGTCAAAAGTCTTAATGAGTATTTTGCTAAACTCAGAGTGTTAAGTAAGTGAATCTAAGGGTCTAGGTAGTTCAGACCCTTTCAGTCTAACAAGGAGTATTTATTTCCCATGCTAAGGTCAGAAGTCTCACTGAATTGTTCAGGATTAGGCCTGTTCAGCTAATTAGTTGGGACTAGAACCTTCAGTAGCCAGCAGGTAACTTGCCCTACAGGATACAGAGCTAAGCATACGATTTATTTGGGAACAGTTTGTTTTATATCTTCCCCATTTCAATCTCTATAAATGGCACATAAAGCTATTAGGCATCCAGCGACCATCTGAATCTACTACAGATCAAGTTGAAAATCGACTCTCATTTCTGTCAACATAATTCTGCAACCCCATTGGCTGAAAGGGCCTAATCCTGAAGAATTCAGTGAGGTTTCTGACCTCAAGATGGGCTATAAATTCCTCTTTGCTAACTGAAAGGGCCTAATCTACATAGGCCCTTAGATCCCCTTACCTGACTCTCAGAGCTCAACAACACCCTCCTCCTGAACACAGCAGTTTCACACAAGGAATTACTGACGCAGCAGTTGTTGTGAAAGCACCCTCTGCACTAGCTGTGCCCTGTACATTCGCCCAACTTCTCTGTGCCACCTTCTCAACACAGTATGAAATGGATTCATCAACAATCATTGCACACAGCCACCAGGCTAACAATATAGCAGTTTCTATGCACAAGCAAAAACAATAAACTGAGGCTAGACTGAAGCTATGCCCTAAACATTAAAACATCCTGGTCTGTTGGCTGTATTGTCATACCACTGTCTTTCTGATCTGTTGAACATGCACTTTCTTAGGTAGAATAATTGTACATCGTTACAGTTATAAAATTAATAACAGTTACAGGAATAGGCTCCCTTCTGATTAAAATGACCTTTACAGTGCAAACTCATGTTCAGGAACGTTCTTAAGGAGCTTTAATAAAGCAACAGCCAGGAGGACTATGTATAAAAATCCAGCATACCTTTTTACTGGGACAGGCTTGTATTTCTCTCAGCCATGCATATTCCAGGCAGCCACCTGCAGATATTCTGGGAAAGTATTGGAAAGTAACATCTTCCATTTTTCCCTTTCCTGAATGAAAACAAAAGAATCCTGAGTTGCCTCAAGCAATTGCCCTAAAAGGGAGAATGAATATTCAAGAACAAATTTAGTGCTGATGAAGGTTCTCTAGAGACTAAAGTTCTCTCTTTATCCATTGCCAAGTAGCACGGAAAGCAACAAAATACATTTCTGGGCACTACTGTCCTGTTATGTCTCTGTGCTGTCTTGGTCAGGGAGAATGTTCTGGGATTATTTCATGTACCCTAAGATGAAATGCTTGTAAAACTCAGCGCTTCATTAAGAGAACTGCAGAGATGCTGCAACTGCTGCTAGTACTGAAATTAAGCAAACAAACTAAAGCTACTTCATTCCTGAATGAGATCACCCTCTCAGGGGTTAACTCACATACATTAAAGTATTTGGTTTTATAAAGATATATTTAACATCACAGCTTTAACTGATTAATCTTAATCTTGCTGAGTATAACCATATAGGCCAGCTTTGGACTGAAAAGCTAAGACAGTTCATTGATACAACTTGCCCAAAGCTACAAGTGAAAAGACATGTTGGTTATGAATAAAAACTGATAATACAGAGACATCAGCAATTCTGGTGATCCTCAAATCCGTGGAGTCTAACTTGTGTCTGTTACAGCTAGAGTTGACATAATAACTTTACTATTTTGAATGGCATGCATGAACCAAGAGGAACAAAACACACCATACATCCCTTTTACTAAGGCCTTTTATTCTTGCATCCATCAGGGCACAAAATCAGGGTTTTTTTCTAAGGTGCCCATTCAGAACTGGAGCAAATCAAAAATTTCAGTTTGGAAATGTGTTTCTTTCACAGGGAATCCCTCTTGGACACGAACATGCAACAAATGAGAACATATCCTGTGGGTAAACGTATTGAAGTCGCAAAGGACAAAGTCCTGAGCACTCTTATACAGGACAGAATACATAAGACCAACCCAACTTTCACTTCACTCCCAATTTTAATGAAACTTTCTCTGAAGTTCAGAAAAACTGGCTTAAGAATTTTTTTCCTTAAGAGACCAAAGTTGCCCTAGAGCTATACATATCACCAATTAAAAGCTCCGAACACTAACACTCTGGCCTCAAAAACAGCCCAGATTCATCAGCAGCTTACAGTTTAACAAGTTCAAGCCCAATTTTAAGCAAATTTTGTTTAACAGGTTAGAAAGGAGACAACCGAATCTCAATAACTCAAGGTTTGTTTTGCTTTGAACTTTAGGGTTCCTTCACATAGCAATTTCAAATGCACAGATATGCATTATTTATCAATACTATTATTTATCAAAGCCATGAAGGTTACAGATTTAACCATTGCCATTGCCAAAAAAATTCAAATGGAAGGCATAAGAATGAGCCACAACGGTTGTCCTGACAAAGCGGTGGGATTACATACGACAGTCACACACACAGCCCAACCAAAGGGGTCTGAAGGATCCGAATGTGCGTGCATTAAACCTGGTGCCGAGTTCTGTGCTCGGACCCCTTCAATACAAAGAAGTTTACTTACAAGAAGTGCAACTATTTCAAAAAATGTCTGGCACTTCCCCCTCCTTTCCACCAAGTGGAATTGATACACTTCTGGTACATATGTGCCTGTGTATGTGGAGGCACGTGGACACACACACACACAGGGGCATACACCACCTGACTCTCAGTGCTCTGAGGGTTTCCTGGGTGCACCCACAGAATTATTAAGTGACAGAACATGTATCTGAATCACCTGCGGCAGCAGCAAACATCACTCAAAGACTGTGATTTAAAAATAAAATATTAATACAATTCCTTCTGTGAAACATATCTTAAATTCTTTATTCACATATTGCTCTCATTGGCAGTGGCAAAGGGGAAACAAAGGGCTAGCTGAAAATAAATCTAAAAGTGGCTAAAGTAGCCCAGTATAAATCGCGAGTATTTGAAGGTAGGAATTAGCATTTTAATGACTGGAAAGTGAGTAGTTCCTGATAATAGTTTTCTTTCAATACAGCCAAAACAAATCCCCTGCTTTATCCACAAATTCTCTGCTTTATCCACAAATAAAGAAAAGAGCTTTTCTCAGTGCTTGCATATGTAAGAGTCCATTACCTATCTTTAGCTAGGAGGACAGATAAACGAGCAACTACCAGCTTTATGGAGTAACTTATAAAGTCTTGGTTCAGCAGACTGGGAGTCCTAAATAAATGTTATTTTACATTTGAGTAAATGCCTGACAGATTAGGGTTTTTTATGCAGTTCTGGAACTTTCTTTATATTAATAATGCACTATGTCCAACTAGTAGGAAATAAATCTGGTATAAAAATGTCCATTATCTAGGGAAATCATAATTGGTTCACATATCAGCTTTCCTTGTTCGAATATCCCAATGAACTAAGTAGATAATTGCAAAGTTCACAGAGTAGCAATTATATTCTGACTATAGCAATCAAGATGCTGACAAACTGAAGACCCACCATACACATAAGTAGGCTGATTCTGTTTACAGATGAAAAGAAAGCTAACCCTTAGCAGATGTTTATGTCATCTCTTAAATCAATCTACTGTGATTTACAGATTGTTTGTGGCATTTTCCAAATACTGCACTAAGACTCTGTTTCAATAAGATAAACAAACATGTATCTTACTGTAAGCAAGTGATTAGTTTCACTGCCTTTTGTGGACTATTCTTTTTTACTTCGGCATATGCTTATGCTCCTTGCTGAACTGTGCTATAACTAACTCTTAGCGTGTATTGATCTTAGTCTCTTTCTCTCCTTCTTTCTCATCCAGTCGGAATTTGTCCATGATTGTCTTTATGTAAGTTTATGCAACTCAAATGACTTTTACCATGCATTTCCATCTGCTGTCATGGTTGCATTACTTTCAAAGGCATAGCCAAAGAAGTCCTGTTTCCACTGGGATGTAACTTATGAAATGGCATTTGATGAGTTTTGTTCCAGCTGGAATTTTTTGTTCTAGTCTTGCATTAACTCCAAAGAAGTTCTGCCTCTTTCTTCGCCTTGCCACATTTTGCTGATGATGAGCAAAAACATTAATCGTTTAAAAAAATAAAAGATTACTTTGCTCTGAAAATCCAAAAAAGATGACAGGACAAAGATATCTACTTTCTATTTTATATTTAGCATAGAAATACGCCATGATTCAGCTGCAATTTTCTGTCCTCTGCTGCTTTTGCAAAGAGACTAATATTTATCAGACTTATACCCTTGATATTAAACTATGAACCTTGTCAGTTCTTTTGAAAAGATATTTTCCTGCTTCTAAAATGTGCTCGATTTTGAGTGACTTGCCTCATTTTCAGAGAATTGTTCACTGGATCTTTACACCTTTCATCCTACATTTTTCTTTGTCAGCACAAAGAAACAAAATGAAAGTGTAATATATCCTAAAATAAACACAAAACCAAAAAGAGATACAAACTGATTCTCAGGCTTTTCATTACAGAAGACTCTAAAGGATTTTCATGAGCATTGCACCTGACTATCCTGATAGAGCTGAGAGATATTTTCCAGGCTGTAGCCTACTTACCAAAAAATCAGTAAAAATGTATTCATTATATTTGTGAGCTTCACAGTAAAGAACACCAAACAGTCCAAATGGCAGGATTTGGAAACAGTATCTTCCAGATAAGGTGGTGAACATAAAACAAGTGTCCTGTTTTTCTAATGGCACCTATCAGAAAACCCTGGAAAAAACCCTACCTTAGAAAAACATGTCAAATTTTTCTTATTGCCAGTAGTAAGAGGTTTGTTCCTTTTTTGCATAATTATACAGTTCTTTTAGTGAGGTTTTTTTTCTTTCCTAAAATAACCAGCAATTGAACCTGTTCTGCCTACTGGCTCATTCCCAGAATTAAACTCCTCTTTCACCTCTCTGGCATGATGTGCTTCCCTTGGGATATGAATTATGCAACGGTCAGGCCCCTTCCACTCTTACCTGTACTTGAGAGCTTTCCTAATCCCTGGAAATCATCTCCAAATTCTTCTTCAGCTACAGCAGTCTTCTGCCTTTCAGGTAGATGCAGCCTCCTGATGGAACTTTTTTAATGCTATAACTGGTACTACTTTTTTAATGGTACATTTTTATTCCATATTGCCCATACACTCCATTCTAACTAATCCTTTTTTGATATATGGTCAACACTAGAAATCCTAGATTTTGCTCTTGTGGTCTCTTTAACAACATTGCTTTGGCACAGAACTGCAAAGGTCTTATGACAAGTAATGATAAACACAGATAATATTTAACAACTGTTTATTCAATCACCAGGGATGTTATTACCGTTTACCATTTGATTCAACTTTTATTTTGAAGTAGCACAACTAAGCAGTACAATAGTCAAGTATCACATTTAGGCAGAGAATAACACCAAAACATTTTTTGATTTTTTTCAGAGCGTTTACAGTGAACTCATATAGGATAATAAGTTGCAAGGAGATATTTCAAACACCATTGACATTTCAATGGACCTAGATAAAAAATAACTACAAATAGCCATCTCCATATTAGCAAAAGCAAATGAAGATAGTCAAGACCTTCATGTGTTCTTTATCTTATCACCCGCACCCAAATGATACTCACAAGATCTATTATATCTGTAAAAGAATATTTTTCAATGCACAGAACAGCAAATCATGAGGAAAGAAAACACAGCTGTACAAACTAAAACAAAAGACTGAAACACTACAGTGAAAATATGCCAAAACATCAACACCTCTCCCAAAAAAACTATTACAGCTCTTTGAAACCAGCATGGCAGGGCAATAGAACCTGTAGAACAAGCCAGGATATATGTAATGTAAACAGAGAATGGGCAACTACTTTTGCGTAACTGTAGATTTCTCCTGTTAGTGTGATCATATTTTAAAATACAATGCGTTGCTTACCCAGGAAGTGAGAAGAAAGTTAGTGACAATGTCAGCTGTCTTTGAAATCTCCTAATGAAAGAAAACAAGTGGAATCATAATTAGAACCAACTCAAGGATAAGAGACATTGTGGATTTATTGTAAGATAGTACATTCATAATAGATTTGGGAGAAGTGGAGGGGTCCTACTGGTGTCACTACGTAGGACTACTAGGAATTGTAAATACATTTTGTTTACCAGACGGAGGTATACTTTTCATGCAGGTAAGAAATGGGCACAAATCTAAGTGAGGCATATTAAGATGCACCAGGGCTGCCTTATCATAAACTCTGACTGGAGCAGTGGAAGTCACTGCTGCATGAAAGAAAAGGTGAGCATCACCACTGGAAACAACAGTCTTGCCTAACTATAGCATGGTACTTTCTGTCTGCAATTGTGCTTGAGATTAGTGTTTATAAAAAGGAAAGAATCCCTTCTTACTCACAGTAAGCATCACAATAATTCCTGAATTAAAGAAATACTTTGTTACTGTTCTCACATTCAATACTGTGCATTGGTCCTCTGTGATCCACCCTCAGGGAATGGCTTAGCTTTGAGTAATGCATACTTCAGGTATCACAGCTACTAGGCTCTCTTACAAACACAGGAAGACTGACATTCCTATGGCTTAATTTCTCAAAGGACTCTCCAGCTTTTTCTTCATTAGCTAAAAAGTTATGTTGCCCAAAGATGGTGCTTCTGACAGATATATTTTAATGTGCTTGCTTTGTTGACTTACTTAAAAATAACTTGCTTCACCATCACAGCCCAGCTCACTCATGGAAGCAACTGGCACCCACCTGCTTACTCGACCACTCGCAGGAATAGCTAACCACAGAACCACACACACTGAGGCGGAAACTGCACTCCATCGATACAGGGAAGGTGGCAGAACAGCTAAGGCACAGCAGAGTTTGCTTTTGTTTTACATTAACTCATGGGATTTTACATAAACTGAGGGCACACTTCTTTTCCTGGTGAAGAGACAAGTGCAAATTTATTACTAAAATGTACAAAGGATGATTCTTCCCCAGTTCAGTCTGTCAAGTGCCTACAGCCTGGTATCCCTCTCTTTCCCCCTGGATGTAACTCTTCTTCCACATCTCTTGGCTGAAATCAGTTCATGATTCCAAATATTAGCAGAGATTTCTCACATGCCAACAGTATTCTGTTGTAGTGCTGTCTGCCACAGCACTCGCCTAGTAGTCTAAGGATCTAAGTGAGGCAAGATTTATATGCTGAGATAGTATTAGACAAAATAATTGGACCACACCTGGGAAAAAAGCAAGTTTTCAAAAACATATGCCTGTGGAAGAGTTTGTGTCTATTTTTCCAACCACTACCTGATCTAATAAAATCCACTAATTGTCCCTGCAAACTTTAATGAGCAAACAGTATTTTGTACATTGGAGCAGATATGTTTTGGTTTCAGCCCCTTCTCTATCACATTGTATTCTCAGTCATACTTCATTGCTTTGGTGTTTTTGTTTTCCTCTAGCTCACTCTCTATTTGTGAGTCTACCTATCTTATTCCCAGATATGTTCTGACCACAGAGCTCACAGGAAGACACATCTGCCAAGATATGACCTGGAAAATAAAATAAGGACCAAAAAAAAAAATCCATGGGAGAGCATGTCTTGTTCAGTTTTAGAAGAATAAGATGCAGTATCAGAGAAGGCCTCAGAGGAAAATTTTATATGATCCTACAACATTTCCTGATGTACTCAAATAAGCAGCAAGAGAAGTAGCACAATTATATTGTGAATCTTTTAAAAGAACTTGTACATCAAGAAGCCACAGAAGAAAATTCCCACTGTGATCAAGAACACATGTAATGAAAATACAGTCTTACTGCAGAGAATGAACTGGTGCAAAAAGGAGCGAAAGCAGTGATTCCAAAGACAACACATTCAGAAACGCGAGGGGGATGGGGGAATTCATTATGGACAACTCCATATGCATTACATGAGAGACCCTGTATGGGCCAAATACAACTGCAGAAAAGAAGAAATCACTAGAAATTGTTGTGTCTGAGAAAAGCACAAGAGCAAATTGTCAGAAATCTGTTTTAGTGATGCACTTAAGTACAACCTGGCAGCAGCTGACAACCCAATTATAATCAACACAAGCACAGTCATAAGGCAACATTATGACTTTAACCAGGGCTGTAAGAAGCATCTCTCGCTTTAAACCAACTTATCTAAAGATAACTTCACAGCAATATTAGTAGTGGTATCTCCAAACTTCTTTCGTTCATACTGCTCACTCACAATTGCAGAGTGAGTAAGGTGCTCACTTAGGAGAAGGCTGGGTAGACAGAATAGTCTACAGAGATAACTTAGCTAGTTGAAATAAGATAATCTTGGTAGCTTGGTGTAGCAGCAACAAACTAATTTATTCTGTTTCTTGGGTACTTTATACTAAATTGTAATATGCAGCATAGGTAAACTGTAAGATGCAGCTTTTTGTTTATGTTGTGAACACCAAGGTGGAGCTAGAGAAAAGGACAATTTAAAAGCTCTGTTAAAAAGAACTCTGTCCGCTTTACACCATCCTAAGAGAGATTTCTATAATTGTGAGGCACCTAAGAATGACAATATCCCATCCACCCCTCTTATGGTGAATGTCCTGCTGAAACGATGGCATTTCTAATAAAAGAAAGAAAAAGCACTGAAATTTTAAAACAGTTTCACTGCCTTTTTCAAAAAAGAATAAAAAGGCAGTACAGTGGAGGACCTCATTTACAGAGAAGCTAAATGGCTTTCTGAGGTCACACAGGAAGCTGTTCAAACAGACCCACATCTCAGTCTGAACTTTTAAGTAGGATGGTGCCACCCCCCTTCGTGCTTAGCTATTGCAACTGGGAACATAAAACACGAAATACAGTGGGAAAATGAATACGACTAACCCAGTACTAATTTATGAGTGTGAGGAAATGTACCAAAATGAGATTAACAATTTTCCTCACAGTTTCTAACCTTTCCTATCTCTTAGCTAATTTCTAGGATCTATTTTATCCACAAACCTGCGGCAGACGCACTTGACTAAGATTTGCTTCATAACTCTAAGCCTGCAATAATTTCAGAGGGCTGCCTAGGTTCAGTTAAGGGCTGTGTTGTTTCCATATCATGATCAACGCTGCACAGTAAAAGCAGGCTACTAAAATCCGAATACACTGAAAAGTTTCTATGAAATAAAGAACAAATAAAGATGTGAAGGTGCTTAAAATGCAAGTAAAATGACTAATTCAGGGAAATACTTCAGCCTCTTTAGGGAATGACTTTCAAGGACTCTGCAGGTAAAGCCATTTTGCTGTATCTGCAATGTGCCCTATACAGGATAATCCAATTTAGCACAAACCATTTAAAGGACAATAGCCTCTTTCTTCTTCCCCAGAGGAAAAAAACCAGTCCATCTGGGGCAAAGAATGAGCAGACTGCGCTGCCAGCCACAAAGAGTCCCCCAGACCAATGCACTGCTCAAACACTCATTCAGGTCTGAAGCACGTCAGTGAGAGCAGCTGGCTGCCCTTCAGAACGACTGCCTCTGATCTGATCCGTCCCTTTCAGACAGGAATGGAGTCTGTATTAAAACACAGAAGGAGCCAGACTTTCTCTCTCCCTGTGTGGGAAGAGCATGTGAAGACGACTGGTGGTCTAAATCCCAGTCCTCCTCTGAGCGTACCACATGGAGCAGATCTGGCAGGTACACAGATGGTATGTGATTTTACCTGTTCATTACTCTCTTAACCTTGCTTAATGATTAAGTTAGGCACCAGCTGTAGACTGCGTGTATACAGCTCATCATCTGATTCAAGTAGCAAATGATTTATCTGGTTCAAATTTCAATTTTAGCCAAATGGTTCCTTCATTGTGGTGTTTGTTTTCAGTATTATGAAGTCTGTTGTTGGAAAGCAAGAGATATCATTCCTGAGGATTCTTACAGAACTTTGTTTTAAAACTTGCCAGTTTTGCAGAACACCCTCCGCCCAGTTCTCTGCTCATGCGTATTTTCCTTTTAGAAGAAAATAGATTCTAATTTTTTAAACTATATAGTATAAAAAATGGGTTGAGAAAAACTGTTTATTATCTATGTATTCTTTTGCAGTAACCTTGAACTGTTTTTCCAGCATGGAGCAAGCACAAGTCTATAGTGACAGCTTTGTAAAATGAACTGAAATGCCAGTTCACTGACAGCTGAGTTTGCAGCAGTAATGGTCAGTTTGATTGGAAGGCTAAGGGGAGATGCTGGGAATGAGTTTCATTTTCCATGCTTTCTGATTTTTCACTTCCAAAGCATATAATCATGCAGCAGTTCAAAGAAAACACATGAAAGAGGAGCTGCTTGTCATTAGATGAATGTGTTGCTAATGATGACTAGCTGATTAAGTACCGTAATTTTTTCAGACTCATTCGATTCCTACCTTTTCCTTTCTTGATCTTAAGCTACCACTGTGTTTACCATTATCAATGACTAATACCATGCAATCCCAGCGCAAGGGGAACTCTTGAAACATTTCATCAAGGTTTTTGCCTACCTGGATCCTGCAATATCAGTCATGAATTGTCTTGCGTAACATTGAAAAAGCCTTGAATTCTTGTTCAAGAATTAAAAATATCAGAGAAACAAATCAGTGTACAAACACACATGCGCAAACACATGGTGAGGAGGAAAATATTCATGCAAGAGTAATGCATCATCTGCCCTAATTTCTGCAAGTGCAACAAAGAGTCAGACCATAAACAAAAGGAGAACAAAAGCCTGTTTGTCCGACCATAAAACAGACGCATAGCAAAATCCACCTGGTACCTTTGCCAGCAAAATGAATTTTCACTGCATTCAGAATAAAAGAAATACAGAAATCTTTCTGCTTTGGACAGAACTTCATCCTCACATGAAACAGGAAAATGTGCTCAAGTAGTCACTGACATTCCAGATACAGGTCCTACTAGAATAAAAATATGCTAGATTGTTCTTTGAGGAGGAAGTGTTTCCATTTGCTCTTTACATTTTATATATATATATATATATATATATATATATATATATATATAAAAACACACTACAGAAAATTTTCTGCTGGGGAAAATGTTCCCTTTTTCAGCAAAAAAAGAGAAGTCTCACAGAGATTAAGAGTTTTGCTGCTTTACCTTAGTGCACATCTTTCACAGGTCACTCAAACTGCTGAACAGCAGACCCTATTACTTTAGCTCCTTGGGTAGCACTGGGTAGCACAGTAGATATTTTACTACTGCTTCTAGCTGCTCTCACACATGATCACACATGGCATAAGAGGGTAGACATTTTAAAGAAAAGGATGACTCTCCATGTCTACCTTCCTATTTCCACCTGAAATCTTTGAACCCTACAGTGCAGGATTTCCATAGATTCCCATGGTTAGAACCATACGATGCTGTTCCTCTGCGCCACAATCCATGGTTAGCAGGAGGTCCGATTATCTCAGAAGCAGAAAGGGACAGAGATCACCCCAAGTCATGCCAAACTTCTGCACAAATCATAGTGCCAAGATTAATTTTTTCCAACATTACAGTATTTTGTTCTACTTCCCAAGACAGTATCATAATACCTTGTTTTACTTCCAATAGAGAACAAGTAAGCTTACATTGCACCCAAAATAGTTGTCTCTGTTTTCAAAATGTACAATATATAGCAACTTGAGTTTTGTGCCACATTTTCCCATTCTCCAATCAAAACAGATAGACAGATAGATAGACAGGACTGTCTTTTTGTAATGTATGTAATGCATGGCTATCCCCAATGTCTGACCGGATCCCCTCCACACACAGTGCAACATATGTTTGAAGAGATGATCAAAACGCACAAGTTTTATACAAACAAGGCATTTTCAGAATTTTTCATGCAACAAGAACAATAATAAAATAAAGGATTTTGTACTGGGGGAGAATCTCAAAACCTGCTCCAAGTATCAGGCACTGAAACTGAAATGAAAATGAAATAAAAAATGATGGATAATGCCACAAAGGCCTCACAATCTAACTGCAAAAACAATGCCAACATGCGGATGGAACAAACCTAGAAGATGACAGAAAGGACACACCAGATAATAATAAGCCAATGATTAAGAAACAATAGTTATACTATACAAACTGCCCAGTCAGATTTTCCAGTTAGCCTGACAACAGTAAATTTTAATAAGACATATCAAATACTATTTTCTTTGATCTGTTTAAGGTTATGTAGCTGTTAATCTTTTTAGAACGTTACAAAAAGCAACAACAAGTGCTTTATGAGAGAAGGACTAGGTTTGTAACCATTGCAGAAAAATGATATATTACAGATAAATTTGAAAAAATGGAGAGCAGCTACAGATGTATATGATAACATTTGCTAAAACTGGCATAGTGAATGAAGTTAGGAACATTTTAATTTCTAATAGTGAATTCTAAACAATTTTTTTTGTTGTTAAAAAGTTGAATTAATTATGTGATATTATTACAGTAATGCTGAATTTACTTGCATATCCATATCATGAAAGAAATGCAATTTGCCTGATGCTTGCAAGTTAATTTTCTTGTATTTTCTATCTATTGATGAATTATCCTTTCAGTAATGTTAGGCAACATTTTGTGTGACAGATAGTGCTTCATTACAAGATACAAAAGGAAGTGAACATGTAATGTTCAGGGTTACGTTATAATTTAAGGTATAGTAGGTTTTTGTGTGAGTAGAATACCAATTTAACGTATTTTCAAGGTGAGATCATCATTATGTGTCTCCAGAAATTCAATCAAGATAAAATCTGATTTATATCTCACATTAGTAAGGATACAGCAAGGCCAAGTATTAGAGAACCTACTTATTTATGTTTATAACTTCAGCTTACTGTTGAGCTCTGGTCCTTGAAGAACTTCTTTTTCAGAAGGTTTGTGACACAAACTTAAGCTTTTTACAACTTGCAGGAACTTCATCATCTTTGGAAAACAGGAAAGTAATGATGCCAATAAATGAAGCTGGAGAAGTGACCCTGTAAAGACAAAAATTGCAGTATGATATGCTCATAGTGAAAGGAAAAGGTATGATCATTTTGATCACCTGAAACCCAATAACAAAGTGAGTTATAGTCGGTCGAGGCGTCTTCCAAAGACTTAAGGGAAACATTCCATTTGAACTCCCTTGTATAGACAGAAGTATTTAATAAATAACTGGAAAAAAGGAAAAGACATTTATTCGGCAGTCGTAATATGGACAAGACTTAAATTCAGTAACTGGAATCAGAATTCCAATTGGATTATCACTCACCACATCAAAAATGGACATAGAAGTCAAGCTTTAATCTATCTCCTGAGATGAATTTAAGAATGATTAGACTCCACAGCAAAGCAAATGTAAAAAAGATTTAAAATTTCAGTAGGAAGGTAGGTAGTGGGGACAAATCCTTAGTAAAAACAATGCTTAATCTCCTTTTAAAATAAAAATTGTTTACTTTTCTTGTCTGCATTGTTGCATTACAACGAAGTGCACGTGTCTCTCTCATGCCATCTTTGGTTCACCACACCTTAAACCTTTAAGCTCAACCTCCCAAATGTCACATATTTTCTTTGAGCCCAGAAAAATACTGTTTTGTTTTGTTTTTTTAATAGATTGTCTCAACATATATATCACATGACTGCAGAGCCACCCAAGTAACCATTTGTTAGTCATGGATGATGAGCATTTTAAAAGTACAGAGAGAAATCAAGACAGGTTATAAGCAAATGCTGCTAAGAAACACCCATGAATATTCACTGTAATTTCCAGTGAAGTTTTCTGAAGAGTCATACACGTACCCTTTCTGGATTTTCTTTCCGTAAACATTTTTTCATTTAAGTTTCGCTGACATGAATCTTCAAGAAGACAGAATTTCAAAATCACATGAGTGTATAATTGCAGGTATTGAATTTTACATTTATTCACACGAATACTTACAATAGAAATGTTTTCTCATATATTTAGTCAAGCAAGTAGAAACAATCAGTTAGTCAGGATCAGTCAGTAAGTATGAAATTTACCCCATGAATCAGTGTCAGTACAAGATCTTAAATTTCATTATAGCTTATGTGAGGACAATCTCTATATTAGGTAATACTAATTTATTCTATATTTCTTTTTTAGATGAAGGACCACCTAAAAGAATGTCGAAGATCAGATTTGAAAAATGTAATTTCAAAGATAAAGGACTCTGAACCTTGGAAGTAGATGATCTATAAACAACAGGAAGTATCTAAAAAACTGTACCCTTTCTAATCTATCCTCAAAATGGACTGAATTCTTCAAGGTATGTATGGAATTTACCCATTCGTTTGACTCGCACTTCATTTTCTCTGATAGATATGCAATGACAGATAAAAACTGTAAGTTTATAAAACTAGGATAAATTGGTGGCGCTTAAAAATGAAAATCCTGCCACTTCCCCCAAAACTACTTTGGCTCAATGGCTACTGAACTGAAAAAATTCATGCTCTGCTCTCCCAGTAACTTATTGGAACCTGTGAAATTATGTAATACAATGGATTTTTTTGAGAGGTGTATCATTTTTCTCTCCTACTTAAATTTTGCAGTGCCATATTCTCACACCTAAATTATTCAGCACTGCAAATGTGAAACACGCAGCATTTGAGTAGAATCAGTAACAGCTAAATAAATTATTTCATGGGCTCACACCATTAATGAAAGCTTGCTCCTCCTTCCCTCCTTTTTTTTCTAAACCAAAAAAGAAAAGAAACAAGAAATTATTAGTAAATATCTGTCTGAAGTTCCCACATTGGAATTTTTTATTCATAAATCAAGATTTGGTGCTAGAAGTTATGAAAACAAGTCATCTTCTTCTGAGACACATGCCAATGTCCACTAGATGTAATAGAAACTTTTTCCTTAAAAGGAAAAGACCATGAGATCATTTTGAATTAAATGCATTGTTCCTATATGTTCTAGTAATTAGGCTTCATTCTCAGAATTCTTACATTTTTCAGAACAACAGATCTCACAGAGGTTATCATCTGAAGTTTTATAAAGATTGATAGTATACCCACTTACAGGAAATGATTCAAGGAAATTTTCATCATTTTCAGAAAGAGTCCTATTTCAAATACATTCTGTAATCTAACTTTAAACTCACTTATATATTACCACTTCTAAATCTTCTTCTGCTATTTGAAAACAGTCAACTTTGTTCTTGCTTTCCTCTGTTACTTAAAAGCTGATTCAAATGTTAAACAATACTGTGAATGCTTGTATTTATCATAGTGGGTTTCCAAAACAAGTTAATGCCTGCTGAAAATTGAAGTTAATTAGGTGGGAGGTTTCATAATATAATATTGTATCATTACTAACAGAAATATTCCAGTTTAGTACTGAGTACCACTGATTTCAGTTGTAAATGTAACTGATTGTGTTCATGTTATGCATAGTTGCACACAGAGACAATCTGTACACGGCAGGTGATGGTACGATACATGCTAAGCCAGATCAACACCAGCTACCTTAACCTTGTTTCCTCACAAGACTAATCTTGAGAAAGGTAGAGACAAGCAGATAAAACAGTCTCCATTCCAGTTTACTCCTTAACCTTTCTTCTGAGACTGTGTGCAAAATTTGTCAAAACTGGGGTTTTGTGAGATGGGAATGATTTCTGTCTGGTGTTAGATTGAAATCAATATATTTGACAGTTACATCTATTACAAGATAACCTTGTCATTCCTGACTGATTTCAAATTATTGTCTGGTTATGAATCTACTTTGTATTTTGCAAAGTTACAGTGGAGAGATGTCACTTATAATTGTTGTGTACTATGGCAACGGAAAAAATAAAAGCATCACGAAAAGTAAAAGAAGTTCAAATAAAAGGGGTGCAAATACCAGAGAGCTGTAAAGAGCCATTGATGTTCTTTTCTCCTCCCACACTATAGCAGATTGGTTTAATTTCAATCAGTTTATCAAAATTACTTCAGAAGCTTACAAAAATTCCTGATATATGATTCATGGGTTCAGAGAGTTAAATAGGAGTATTGATTATAATACATAGTTTGTGTATAATAATATCATTTTAAGGACTTATCTGAGAATGGGTCCCAACTCTGTGTAAAAATAATAAGAAAAAGTCTCAGACACTCTGGAGAAGTGATTTTGTAAATGTGGACCCCTATCTGTGAAACAAGAAAGAGTGAACCTTTTGGACTAATGAGAATTAATTTCTTGGTAATTAATGGAACCATTTGTTTTGCAGAATCATCTATTTCATATCAGATGTTAAGAGATGAGCTGAACCGCAGAAGAAATTGATAACATATTGTTCTGTATTCAGAATACTAATAAAATGGAAGAGGAAAGGAGTAAGGAGATAGAATGAACAAATTACATTTTAGATTTCCATAGCTGCAATCAACAACAACACATAAGGCTTAAATTTGAAAACTCTAGTTTGCTTTTCACAGAATCACAGAATTCAATGTCTTCACAGAAGACGCTGAAAACAGATAGAATAGAATATGTAAATCAGAGAAGAAAATAATATATTTTGCAATAACTTTTGATTCAGATATTCATTTGATTTCAAAAGGCTGAATACTGTGAAAATTGATAATTCCAAATAAATTCACTCATGTGAGTGGTCCCATTGCATATATTTGTGTTAACTAAAAAAATTCCTTGTTAAAAACATCTGACAAAAATCAAGCAAACATTTTTAATTTAACAATGTATTTTTTTCAACTATACATTAAAGGGAACAAAAATTGAGAATTATTTTTTACTTTCCGAGGAGCTGCGAGAAGGCAAGCTCCAGAAGACTGCCAAGACAGTCAGAAATGAACTACATGAAATGAAATGATGACTGGACTGGTTGTGTCATATTCAGGCTGTGTTTCAGGCCTCAAATCTGCCATCTTTTTTGTAATAGTCATAGGCCTTTAATCCTACAAAGCATCTGGTATGCAACTGCAGGGCTGTCTGGGTCTTTAAGCACACAGACACAAGTAAAATGTGCTACATATGACGTGCCCTGCCCTGGGAGCAGCTCAGGGAGGTATTATTTATGATTCAGATAGGAGTCTTTCCCTCCTTTGCACTTGCTGGAAGAGGCATTGATTTATACTGGACTATACTCGTAACAAATTATGGCACCCTGGCACCAAGCCAGATGTTCTCTTCTCCCCCACACTTGCTTATCTGCAGCCATATCCACCCAGCAGGTACATCTACTTTGCAAAGAAGTAAAGGTCTGAGCCTTTTCTCAAGTTCAGATTCTTCCTGTTTACATGCTTTCATTTTTAAATGACACCAGCAGTCAAAATACATTGCAGACTTATGCATGAGCATATACTTCAATCAAAATTCTTCCTAAGCACCATATGGATGATCTAAGCCTGACCTATAACTGGACTGTCAGTAAATGTGAATGGAAAGGATATAGATCAAAGGGCTTTTTCTGTTTAACATGCTCTTTACCCTGCAGTACATCATCACAGCATTTTCTTTTCTAGAACCTTAGGGCTAAATGTTTTGGGGTTTTTTTCAAATGAAATAGCAGAAAATTTTGTGGCAAAATATCTTTAACTACACAGTGCAAATTTTCTGAGAGAAATGCTTTTTTGGGTTAGAATCTTCCAGTTTTGATGAAAGTTTCATCAGTAAAGCATTTGGGTCAGATTAGGGACTAGAATCTTACTCATATACCATGATCACAAATCTCTTAGTTTACATAGGTATTTTTCTGAATATCCTGTTTTGAAATTTTTTTTAAACAAATAATTAAATATTTACTGGAACACAGAAAAACTTTGATTTTATATTCCTGATCTAAATAAGCATTCATACCAGTTTTCCATGTTGTCATACTCTTCCTTTTTTACACCGATTAATTGGCAAATCCATTTAAAAAAATTATTTTAAGCAAGGAAGCTTTGGAAATCTTGAATCTGGAACAACTATTTCCTGTCTAGCCCCACCTCTTGTGTGAGCTACAGCTCAACAACATCAAGTCAGAGCGCTCAGGAACTGTGCGATCATGCAGTACAATTCTGATTCTGCTGCCAGTAGATGCTTCAATAGAAATTCTTAATATCCATCAATACTAGAACTTCACAGCAAAAAAAAACTCTAGATAAACAATGCAGTACATAAAGCAATAGCAAATGGAATTAATTTAATCTTTTCTACTGAAGGAAAAAGGGGGGACTTCAACCACCCTGATATCTGCTGGAAAGACAACACAGCTAGGCACAAACAGTCCTGGAGGTTCCTGCAGAGCATTGGTGACAACTTCTTGACACAGGTGGTGGAGGAGCCAACAAGGAGAGGTGTGCTGCTGGACCTCGGACTAACAAGCAAAGAAGGACTGGTGGAAGATATGAAGGTTGGGGGCAGCCTTGGCTGCAGTGACCATGAGATGGTGGACTTCAGGATCCTGCAAGGAGGAGGCAGGGCACTAAGTAGGATCGCAACCCTGGACTTCAGCAGAGCAAACTTTGGCCTCTTCAGGGACCTACTTGGAGGAATCCCATGGGTGAGGGCCCTGGAAGGAAGGGGGATCCAAGAGAGCTAGTTAATATTCAAACATCACTTCCTCCAGACTCAAGAGCGGTGCATCCCTATGAGTAGGAAGTCAAGCAAAGGAGTTAGGAGACCTACATGGATGAGCAAGGAGCTCCTGGCAAAACTCAACCAGAAGAAGGAAGTATACAGAAAGTGGAAAGGGGGACAGGCCACTTGGGAGGAATACAGGAACATTGTCAGAGTATGCAGGGATGTGACGAGGAAGGCTAAGGCCCGTTTGGAATTAAATCTGGCAAGAGATGTCAAGGACAGCAAGAAGGGCTTCTTCAAATACATCAGTAGCAAGAGGAAGACTAGGGAAAATGTGGGCCCATTGCTGAATGGGGTGGGTGCCCTGGTGACAAAGGATGCAGAGAAGGCAGAGTTACTGAATGCCTTCTTTGCTTCAGTCTTTACTGCTCAGGCCAGCCCTCAGGAACCCCAGACCCTGGAGGCAAGAGAGAAAGTCTGGAGAAAGGAAGACTTTCCCTTGGTGGAGGAGGAGTGGATTAGAGATCATTTAAGCAAACTTGACACCCACAAATCCATGGGCCCTGATGGGATGCACCCACGAGTACTGAGGGAGCTGGCAGATGTCATTGCTAAGCCACTCTCCATCATCTTTGAAAGGTCCTGGAGAACAGGAGAGGTGCCTGAGGACTGGAAGAAAGCCAGTGTCACCCCAGTCTTCAAAAAGGGCAAGAAGGAGGACCCAGGGAACTACAGGCCAGTCAGCCTTACCTGCATCCCTGGAAAGGTGATGGAGCAGCTCATCCTGGAGGCCATCTCCAAGCATGTGGAGGACAAGAAGGTGATCAGGAGTAGTCAGCATGGCTTCACCAAGGGGAAATCATGCCTAACCAATCTGATAGCCTTCTCTGATGGAATGACTGGCTGGGTAGATGAGGGGAGAGCAGTGGATGTTGTCTACCTAGACTTCAGCAAGGCTTTTGACACTGTCTCCCATAGCATCCTCATAGGTAAGCTCAGGAAGTGTGGGTTAGATGAGTGGACAGCAAGGTGGATTGAGAACTGGCTGAATGGCAGAGCTCAGAGGGTTGTGATCAGCGGCACAGAGTCTAGTTGGAGGCCTGTAGCTAGCGGTGTCCCCCAGGGGTCAGTCCTGGGTCCAGTCTTGTTCAACTTCTTCATCAATGACCTGGATGAAGGCACAGAGTGCACCCTCAGCAAGTTTGCTGACAATACAAAACTGGGAGGAGTGGCAGGATACACCAGAGGGCTGTGCTGCCATTCAGAGAGACCTGGACAGGCTGGAGAGGTGGGCGGAGAGGAACCTCATGAAGTTCAACAAAGGGAAGTGCAGGGTCCTGCACCTGGGGAGGAATAACCCCAGTCACCAGTACAGGTTGGGGGTTGACCTGCTGGAAAGCAGCTCTGCTGAGAAGGACCTGGGAGTGCTGGTGGACACCAAGTTAAGCATGAGGCAGCAATGTGCCCTTGTGGCCAAGAAGGCCAATGGTATCCTGGGGTGCATCAGGAAGAGTGTTGCCAGCAGGTCGAGGGAGGTGATTCTCCCCCTTTACTCAGCCCTGGTGAGGCCACATCTGGAGTCCTGCGTCCAGTTCTGGGCTCCCCAGTCCAAGAGGGATGTGGCACTACTGGAGCAAGTCCAGCGAAGGGCTACAAAGATGATTAGGGGACTGGAGCATCTCTCTTATGAGGAAAGGCTGAGAGAGCTGGGCCTGTTTAGCCTAGAGAAGAGAAGGCTGAGAGGAGATCTTATTAACGTGTACAAGTATCTTAAGGGAGGGTGTCGAGAGGATGGGGCCAGACTCTTTTCAGTGGTGCCCAGTGACAGGACACGAGGCAACGGGCACAAACTGAAACACAGACAATTCCATCTGAACACGAGGAAAAACTTTTTCACTGTGAGGGTGACAGAGCACTGGAACAGGTTGCCCAGAGAGGTTGTGGAGTCTCCTTCTCTGGAGATATTCAAAACGCGCCTGGACGCAATCCTGTGCAATGTGCTCTAGGTGACCCTGCTTGAGCAGGGGGGTTGGACTAGATGATCTCCAGAGGTCCCTTCCAACCTCAACCATTCTGTGAAAAAGCACCAGTGAAAGCTGCCTTTGATGCTAAGAGTTCCCCAATAATAATCTGTACTACATATTGGAGAAGTATATGGATCAGGTCTAATCATTTCTTCTTGCTATGTAAATAAAAAGAACAAAGCTGCACACTGTGTAAAATTATGGTCTGAAACTTCACAAGTGGTACAGAAGATACACAATCAATGGATCATTAAGGCAAAATATGAAAGCAGATAATCAAAGATTATGCTGTAATGGATCCTAGATTCAGCAATCATTTGTTAGATAAAATTTCATTGACTGTAGCAGGCTATGTGAAACACAAAAATAGACTACTTTTCAGATGCAATGCATTTCATTTTATTCACAGAGGTAAAAAAAAACCAACAGCTCTTTCAGGCCCATTGATGCAAAATAATCTCAATATTCCTCTGTTCTTTACTGCTATTCTTGGATTTCTGTAAAGAGTTCTCTGAATAAAATTCTGGAAATGCAAATCTCAGTCTCAGAATCCCAAGTCATTTTATTTATGGATTCTGCTATGTAAAAGGTAATATGCCTTATTCTGCTTGGCAAAATTTGGAAATGGCAAGTCCTTGAGTTAACTTTTGTCTCAAACAGAATGCAATCACAGTTAACCAAGATTCCTGGAGAAGTTAGGATAATATCTACACAGGTATTTAGTATAACAGTGACAGTTGAAATTTTAGAGTGACTCTTGTCTCAAAAGGGCAAGGAGTGAGAATCTGGAACACCCAGTAAAGGGAATATTCATTGCAGGGGCTAACCTTACTCAGAATTAGACATAGATACATAGATATACATACAGGTACAGAAACAATCAGATATGACCCAACTCTGAAGGAAGTACCATGAGTATAATTAAACATCAAAGGTAACAAGTGACCACCTTTTCTAGGGCACTTCAGGAAACTTTGCACTGAGCTGTCTAAAGGGTCTCCTCTTTGGGTCATGGTATAACAAAACTTGTTTAACTGAAACAATGGGATGCCATTCACCAAAATGCACTGTCTCAAAGTCAATCAAAAAGGCTTTTTCCGGGAACTATGACTAAAGAAAGCATATTTTAAAAATTAAAGAAATGCAACTTTTAAATGTTCTGTTACCCACAATAAAATTCGACAAAGCGTTCATCCACATATTCCCTGGAAAATTCACTAGAAAAATTATTCACAGAAATTGGGCTATTTTTATTCTTTGTCTCACCAACAGGATAAATTTTTTACATTTTTCAAAAGTATTAAAACAGACAAGCAAGCTGAAAACCTAAAAAAAATTATTCGGATTCTCCTTATACAAAACATTTTATATTTTGGGCCTATATAGAGCCCTGTTCTATATTTACTTGCTGTTGGTCTGATTTTTTATTCTGTAACTAAGAGAAGAATCAGGCTAACCCATTACAGTGAAAATTTCATTCCTACCTTACAATTAATTTGATCAATCATTTTGATTTCTCAATTTTTTATGTAGTTCTTCCAGAACATACTAATAAAAGACGTGATTAAGTGTGGTGTGGGGTTTTTTGCATTTTTAGTACCACTGGAGGTTCTATTAATCATAAAATCATTCAGGTTGGAAGGAACCTAAGGAGTTCATGTAGTCCAACCTCCTGCTCAAAGCAGCATCAGTTACGAAATCAGACCACATTATCCAGGGCTTTGTCCAGGTGGGTCTTGAAAGCCTCCGATAACAGAGATTCCACAACCTCTCTGGTAAACCTGTTTCAGTGCTCAACTATCCTCAAAATAATTCCCTCCATAAATCTAACTGAAACCTCTCCTGTTTCCATCTATGACCACTGCCTCTTGTTCTCTGACCATGCACCTCGGTTAAGAGCCTGGCTCCATCTTCCCTGTAACAACTTCTTAAGTATAGAAATTCTTGTTTGTTTGCTTGCTAACGGACGCAGAATCTATGAGTGTTCAGAACTGTGAACAGAGTAACCAACAACACCTATAAATGGGAAACTTTATATTGCATTAAATTTTACATCCTTACCCACTGAGGTTCCTAAAAATTCTGCATAATTCTGTTTAGGTTCTAATAAATAATTTTTAAAGTTACAGTCTCTAAAAAAGGAGGGGGGGAAGGGCAGCAAAATATGGCACAACTCAGAGCAACAGATTGCAACCAAAGACTAGCAGTTAAACTTTGAGTTTTCTCATTGCATGTTCCCCTGCCTGACAGCACCATTCCTACTTAATACCACAACCAGTAGCTGTGAAGAAGAAAAATATATCTTTAAATCTG
This sequence comes from Apteryx mantelli, assembly GCF_036417845.1. Classification (NCBI taxonomy): domain Eukaryota; kingdom Metazoa; phylum Chordata; class Aves; order Apterygiformes; family Apterygidae; genus Apteryx; species Apteryx mantelli. The sequence goes on along the minus strand of NC_089981.1, from coordinate 34,229,497 downwards.
GAACAAAAAGCAACACCTTGGCAGAGCCTTGGATTGAGCGATGCCCCAGTAATTAACAACAAGACAAAGACAGAAACCAGATGACACACAGTAGACAGAAGGGCTTCTGAACAGAACACCCCTAAACATTTTCAATCAGTTATCCAAGTGTTCGTTTCAAAGCATCCATTCCTTTTCTCATTACATTATAAAGAACATCTCGTAAGTGCTGTCACTTCTGGATCAGTGAAGCATCTTATCAAAGGCAGGCTTAAGCCTTGCTGTTGTTGGATACTGTGCTGCTGTTTTACTATTTACATGCTTAGAAATTCAATGTGTTCACACTCCCCTGTCCAATTTCTTTCAGTTTATTAATTCTTTTTCTCCATTAATATTTTCTACTTTTTTAATGAAAAAAAAGCATCCTTGAGCCTGCAGGTAAAATTGAATCCAATTTTTAAAATGTCAGAGTTCTGATAAAGGCCTGGTTCTTTAGCAACTATTAAATAATTAAGAGGTTGCAGCAGCAGTTTGAAATGGCCCTTGTCAACGCTTTATAATTTATTTTCATATCAAAACCATAAATCATGGCAACCCGCCTTTTTAGTATCACTTGAGGACAACTTGTAAAGTTCTACAGCTGTCTTGAAGAAAACACAAAGTAAATACACTGGTTAAATAAAAAAGTAAAAGAAAAATCTTTCTAGGTTAAAGTTAGTTTCTATAGCTAAAGTTCATTTCCTTTTCATGCATCTGCCTTTACATTTTCTCACTGTAACGAAAGTGAATCCACTTTGTTTGCATCAAACACAAACAGACTGAGACTGAAGAAACAGCATGTCTTGGTTTATCTCCCCATATTCCTTCAACTTTTTTCTCAGTTTCTGCAGCCCAGCTCTCGGGTAACTGGTAAATGTCTGTCCTTGCTAAGGGAAGGACAGGGGACCATTCTGATAAGTCTCCACAGATCCCGTGAAATAATAAAGTGTAAGCCAGGAGAGGAGCAAGCATGGGCTTGACAAACGCACGACCACGTGTCTAACGACAACAAAGAATCTGCAAGGATAATGGGGACTGCAACTGCAAGGCTGCTTGGGGGAATTAATCCTTTCCCATTCTGGTCCCTATAAAAATTCCCAATATTGCAGCATTTTCTCAGTTCACTGACTGATGACAGCTTCTCCCTGGGTATAAACTAGCACACATCCCTTGACTTCATTTGTGCATGTCAGCAAGATAACTGCGTGTTCAATTAGGCACAGAGTTCTGCATGAAATAGCCTGCATACTTTTAAGATGCCAGCTCTGTGAGGCCAATGAACCTCCTGAACTTGCCCTGAACTATACAACTAAAGCCTAAGTGGGGTAGGCACAGATTCAAGTGTTTTCAATCTAAATCCAAGAAGCAACAATAGAGCAAAACCTTTTTTGTCTTTTTTGTTTGTTTGCTGCTCCCTAAGAACATGCTTAGAGATCCCTTGGCAAAGGACAGCAATGCCTCAGTTCAGGCAGAATTCAAGAAGGAACACACAATCTCTGCAAACTGAAGTCATCTGCTAAGAGCTGCTAGTGTCACCATAAACATAAAATTATCCACTCTCCATGGACTCTTCTTTTATCATTTTTCCTTTCAGCAAACAAGGAAATCAAGCTCAAACCCTTAGGACTAAATGTTCACTACCGTCAGGCGACAATTCTCACCCTCAGCAGAGGCACCTTGGCTACCCCAGCCAATGAAATCGCTTTACAGCTTAGACGACATGGAGGCTGAGAAACATTCAGCTCAGGCATTAGAAAAATGGAAAAACTAACATTGTTGTGCCAAAGCTTACTAAATCACATTGTGCACTTGCAGTCTTTTGTTTTCAAGCTTTCTCAACTGAAAATAAACCCTAGTGGACTGCTATCTATTACTGTAAGAGTGCAAATGATACACTACTTGCAAAAGCAAATCATTCTTGTGTTTAAAAAAATACTGCTGCAATGAGATAGGCAAAATTTACCCTGAAGAATTTCTGAAAAAATTTATTTACTAATTTTTCCTCTAAGCTAAAGCACATTTGATGAGGTATCAGTGACAAAAGGATTGAGACAGTAACTCTTGAAAATAACAGGTGCAGTATTTAATTCTGTAATTGAGAGAAGCAAGTTATTGCTAATAAGACAGGTCTCTCAACTTCACATAAACGCACATTATATCTTTGAGACAACTTCTTAATAGAGGAACCCAATATATCTTATCAGGGAAAATGCCCTTCTGATATCAAAAACATATGTTCTCTTTTCCTTCCCTCACAAAAGACCTTTTTCTCCTAAAAATGTGGTAACATGAACCAAATGTCTTGCTTTAGAATGAAAGAAAAAAAGTTGCTATTATATGGTAGCTAGACATGTTCATCACTAAAGGACTAGTCAGAAATTCTTCAGAAGAAAACTGTGACAGCGAAGGCAGATGCCACACTAAAAATCTCAAAATAGAACTAAGTTTAGCTGTCGTTAAGCATGAAGGGGCAAGAGGAAGCTGCACAGGATGGAAGATAAATGAAAAGTGGACTGCAGACTTGTTAGCACAGGGGAATTCAGGGGACAGCACAAGAAGATACTGTTGGAAATCAGCAACAGTAAATCTATGCAGGAAAATGATCAGAAATACATTAGAAGCATAAGACACTAGAGACAATTGAAAGATCTATATCTTTATATTCTTCTGCATACATCGTTAGCGAATTAAGTGGGTTCACTGAAATTTCTTACATAAGAAAGAAAGTTCTGATCTAAAGACTGTATTGCATTAAATCCTTGTGAACAGTATGGAAGACACTTGCACCATTGTAAGGAGCCAAGAAATCCAAACACAAAATTCATAATATTTTTTTAAATATTAGTCCTCCCACATGATGAAGGAAAGCGATGGGTTATCTGGCTATTTGTTCTTTAGTCAGAGGAAGCATCCTATTAGAAAAACAATCCACCCAAACCATTCCTGCTTAAGACAAAGCAAACTACTTGGTTGTCAGAAATACAGTAACAACAAACTACAAAATAATAAAACTAACCTGCTTGGGAGACTGCCACTTCACAGCTAATATGTGGTATGAAACTGAAGGGACCCTGGGCACTGCCGAGAGTCTCTCATCTACAGGTACTACTCTTCCATCTGAAACAACCACCTGTAAGAACGAGATCCAAAGACTAGAACTGGCACACACTGCTACAACATAAACCTACTAACAAATGTATCATACTGCATCTTAAAACCCATCGTCATTTCCAGGCTAAGTTTATTCAGTAGCAGCTTTATAACCATTTATCCTTCATCTGACACTGTTTCTTAGTTCAAAACATTTTCCCACCCATGCTAATACATGCTCCCCACTATATTTATAGAGAGAAGTCACACGACTTCAGCCTCTTTCAGTCATTGCTTACCAAAGCAATTTGGCCTATGTCTACACTGTCAGGTGTCAACAGCCACACTGTATAGCACTGCCTCTGTTCCAGACTAGCAACGCACAAGCCAGCCCTAGTCGTAGAACTGAGCTTTGTGGGCATAGGATCCTGCCCATGCTAATAAAGCACAAGCAAGGCTCTTCATTTCCCGTAATCATCTTAGTTAATTTATCTGCACATGCTCTAGCTTAAATTCATCCGATTTAGATGACCTGAAATACATGCAAAGTGTACCAGCAGAGGTCTTACCAGTACAGCAGCATTACTGTGTCCTCCTCTTTGCTGCAAGAACTTTTCTTGATATATCTGAGCATCACATTTGTCATTTTCACTGTCATATTGCTGCTGAAACATAATTATCTTGCAGCTGATTAGAGCACTCAGCTGTTACGCCTTTTCAGTCATTACACACTGATGAAGCTCTAGCTGATAGCAGAAATTTTTGCAGCTAGTCCCTAACTGCATGACCTGTATTTCATCCTGTTACTATTAGTTCGCCTCCAGTTCTCTTAGCCAGTTTCACCTTATCTTTGCATCAAATAATGCTTCCGAGCTTCACAACATCAGCAAATTCTCCTATTTGCAACAGGGTAAAAATGAAAAACAATTGCATAAGATTGATGCCTGCATTGATTCTGGAGTCTTTCAAACCCCTAGTTCTTTTTCAGTACAATTTTCATTATTGCATTGAATTTTTTACCACTTTACAATTTATCCACTATCCACCACCTTCTCTGGCTAAACAACACTTTTTTTTACAGGGCACAATATCAAATACATTCCTGGAGACCTGATAAATAAGATCCACTGTATTCTTCTTGTTTATAAAAGTTAAAATGAACAAGAATATCAAGTTGCTCTATCACAATCTGCCCTAATTAACATATATTATTTGTTCATTATTTTCCTTTACGTCTTTGCTTACTCTCTCTTTCAAAACGTTCACAATACTTGAATACTATTAATTCAGACTCATGGGCATACACTTGTCCACATCACTTTATTTTTCTTTTCTTTAATATAGATGTTATGTACAGCATTCTCCAATTTTAGTGTAACACTCCAGCTTTAATAGATTAATTACAAGATCTTTGCTAGCAGTAATTTCACATGCCATCTCTTGACTGTGTAGAGAGTGAACTGTGAGCACACTGAGTATAACCAGTTTCAAGGCATGCTATAAAGTTCTTTCACAAAGCTTTTTGCCAGAGGAAGTCATGGTAAAGTTGGCATTTATGGAAAAGGGGGATCTTGTTTGGTTAATTGTTGAGATATTGCTTCATAATCTGAGAGATCATTTTTCATTTCGTTGAAGTGTGACATTTTGTCTTGTATATAAACATATGGTTACCTTATGACAAAAATTTCTGAAGCACAGAAGAGGAACTTTGTCACACTCCTATACAGATATAGTTAAATGCCGAAAGTTAGAAAAAAAGTAAATAAACATAGACTTTCTTCATTGACACTATTTCAGTTTAGTTATATAGTGCAGTTGACTGCAGAGCAAAGGATATAATAAAATTTTTCACTTAAAACTTGTGGCCATTTATCCTCACACATTTTCTTTCCTTACAATACAAAGCCTGTAATTTGCTTGGGAGGCAGAATTCAGTTATTCCCTAATTAAGAAAATCCACGTCCTTTGTGTAACTGGAAGGATCCAGACTCCAATAGTTGAGTGTAACAAGAAAGAACTGTTCGTGTTTTCAGGAAATAGCATCAGTTCTTTCTTCTAGATTTAATTCTTATAAACTCTTCTCGCAGACCACGAGAACATCAAGTATCAGTAAAAGTTTTGCAGCATTGTACCAGACTCAAACTACAGTCTCTACACACCATAAATATTCCAATTTGTACCTAAGAGTTCCACCTTTTAAATAAACTGCTGCAGACAGATCTCTGAACACCACACAAGGGCCAGATTTGCAAACATCTGCACGTTTGACCTGACCTCAGTGTGGGTTGGGAGTTGTTTTGGTATTAAAATCCTGACTTGCATATGAATGCTGGAAGACAGGTGTACTATATCACCTGCATGTAAAAGTGTATGCATGCTTTTGCAATTCTGTCAGTTTTCTTTGTTGCTTGTTGGAAATCCGTAATCTCTTTCTAAACCTTGTTTCCATGCTCATGGGATACTGGATTGGGACTTGAGAATATCTGGTAGATATTATTATTTATAAGGCCTAAAGGCATGTACTCTTCCTTTCCCCTTCTTCTCCCAGGCTTACAGTACCCATGATAAATTTGTCCTTAATTTCCTTATATTGGGTTCCCAGACAATACAAGGATCAGTCTTACAAACATATATAATAATTTTTACAATTTCTCTGTTTTCTGATAAAAGGGAGTGGGAGGGAAGAAATGCAGCATATGAGGAAAAAAATCCATCATTCAAAATTCAGAACAGCTAAATAGGTCATTCAAGTCTTATAATAATCTCCAGTATCCAGGAGCAGGTAATGACAGTATAGTCAGGAACAGAAATGAAGAATACAGGATGCTGGCATTTTTTGTAGAGCTTAAAGGTCTCACGAAAACTGGATTGTCTGCAGTACATGGGATGCCCTAGGGTAACCCTTAAATACATTATCAAATGTATGAAGGCAAAAATACGTATGAGAATATGCAGAACAGCTCCACGGCCTTAATATACCTGCTTTTCAAGCCACACTATTTGAGTGGCTGAAATATGATTTAAATTCTTTTAAATAGTACTGAAATTAATGACTAGTCCTCACTCCCACTGTGGCAGCAACCACTTCTCTGACCTCACTTTTGCATTAGCCAGTATTGGCTAATGAATCGTGGTATATGAAAATATCACTTCAGTCAGCCAGCCAAGGAATTAATTTAAAAAATTCCTCTCTTACAGCCTGGAGAAGGTAATTAATCAGTTGATTTTGTTAGCATCTTTGCTCTGCTCATAAAAGTATAGTAGCATACTCCCTGTGAACTTACCTGAAGCCATAAGAAGGTTGTCTGTAATGGCAGAGTGGTCATGCTCATGAGACAGGACCTTTTTCACCGATCACACAAGTAGATACCTAGCTGGGTTTTTTTCCCCGAAATGTTCAAACCTAACAGACTGGTAACTAAGACCTGGGGTTCACCTCCTCCCCATTCCTGTACCCTCAGACCTCAGTGCAGATCCTAGTGCTCTCAGCTAGTGAAAGATCTGCCTTAAGCATTTTACAAGTTTACCAAAACCATGGTATATTAAATTACCCATTAGCATTCCAGGGTCTGCAATGAAAACTCTCTTCTCCCAGGACTATGATCGAAGGTACTATCAAGTAGTAGCCTTTCCAGATTATTTAGGAAAGGCCATACTAGGGCAGTTAGGAATTTAGGACACAGCATTTAGGAAAGCGTTCAGCTCTCCTGTGAAGATTTTATGTCCACTACCTATGGAAATGGAGATGTGAAGTAAAAAGCCTCTGTTCAGAGCTATTCAATCATACATGGCTGGAAACTGTGGGATTCATCATATTTACTTGCAACCCTAAAATTTTATCACATAGATGGATATATTGACAGTTTCATTCTGAAGTTTCTTTATGAAGAAGTGAAGTCATTTAAACAGGAATTAAGAATTGAAATGAGACACATGACAAATATATTCCTGAAAATGCCCATTAATCTTCAGGATGCAATAAACAGTGATAAAATGTTATCTTTGGAGAGCAAAAGAGAATGGGAAATAGTGGACAGTACGAACAAAATAGAAAAAAGAGCTAATAAATGACAACCATTTTAATACTATTTGAAGTTTCCTAGTTTCTGAGGACCGAAAACAAAAATAAGGCCTGATAAAATCAAACTTTCACTAATATCTACTTGACAACATTATATTGGAAAACAAGGAGTACAACATGGAGTAAACATTATTCTTTTTCAGGAGGGTGTAGAGAGTAGTATGATGAGTGAGGTTCCCTGCACAGGTAGTAGAAAGACTGCTTAAAAAGTGTGATGGGGGAATGCCCCTCAGTACACAAGTATAGACTGACTCTAATGCTTGTGAGACCAGCAGGAATGATTGCACTTAATGTCTCACAGTCTAGAGAGAGAAAAGAGAAAAGGGATATTTTTATGAGCACATTCATCTTTCTTGTACACAGGAACAGACAAAACAGCCCAAATTAATTAACCTCACTACAGCTAAAGATGGCTGTACTATCACTGTTTTTATGCTTCTCTGTGAAAGTCCTGAAACTTTTTCTTGCCCAAAGGTTTTGCTAGATACAGAAGGGATTGCACATGGTAAGAATCTGGTCAAGAGCTGGGAAATATAAAGTGCTATTTAAGTTCTGAACACTACTATTTAGTTTTGCTTGATGCAACGCTGTAAAATCTACTTTAGCTGTGAAATAATTTTCAGAAGTGTGTCAACCTTTACTCAAGAACCACTAGATGGCACTACAACAAGCCATTAAAAAGCTGTTTAATGACTCAGTACCTACGATCTTGTTCATTTATATAATTAAGCAATTGAGTAGGACGGTCTCTTTTTCAGGCAGTACTACAGCGTTTGCAAATGGATTTCTGCTCCATGAGTTTCTTATTCCCACAAAGCTGAGCAGGCAGTGTTTAGACTGATCCATTTGAAACTTTGCTGTTTAACAGTGTGCCAAAACATCAACAACACAGGTCAACATTTTAAAAGGTGATCAGTGACGACAGGTACCCAATTTCAAGGCAATTTTAATCACATTTCGGGAAACCCTCTTTCACAGGATGGCTCATTCAACTTGTCCAGCATGACCGCACAGCACCTGCCCTGTTCTCTTTCCGCACCTCCATTTGACTCTCCCTTCCTGCCCCAGTGCTCTGCCTGCCATCTCCTGTTCTTCCATTCCCACACGCAACTGCCTGCCAAGCGGCCCTTCGCTGCCTGACGCCTGCCATGGAGGAAGGAGAGGAGAGTCCCAAGCACCTAACGAGAGAAAGATGGGGCTTTGGCAAGACAGGAGCGACTCCAGGATCCTAAAGGGAACACTGGGCAGCATTTGCTGAAGTCACCTCTGTTCAAGACTCTGGACAGAGGTTCCAGCCATCACGTAACTTTACTTTTCTGTCATAAGAAAGGCTTCTGTCTTCTGACATCATGTAGCTGTAGGGATATGCACCAGATAGCCTGGGTAGCCCCTACCATCCCACACTAGTGTGGTCTGGTGTAGTGCAAGCTGTCAATCACATGACATGGAAAGATCCTCCCGCCTATTAGGTCCTCACAGCTGTTTTTTTATGCCTTTGAATAATGGAGTGCTTATGGTCACTGTAACTTACATCCATGAGACTATAACAGCATTTCGCCTGCCTGCTTCTTCTGTGGAACAATGTTTCTAGGGTTCCCCTGCAGATTGGAAAGGGCATGCATGCAACAAGGAGGTGATTGCACAGTATGTAGACTGCTTTGTGCTCTCTCTGCTCAAGCTCCAACTAGTACCAAGGCAACAACCTCAAATCCAGAAGCCATTAACACTATACCTGAACTAATACACCTGCAAATAAACTTCATAAACCCATATTTGTCTGAGTAAATACAGTGCCTATATATTGCTCCCCAAAATACATTCAGCCCTCAGCAGGCAAAAGGTCCCCAATACCTTGGATAAAATCAAAGTGATTTTCTGACTGGTAGCAGCACACACTATGGTTTTCGAAAATTCAGTGACATTAAGATATTTCATGTATTTACATTTCAATATTTTTGGAAAATTGTGAATACACTTCTTTCTGTAGTAAAATGACCACATGTAAGGGCAGCGCTCAAATCCTCTAGAAACACAGGCAAAATTGAATCGTCGGTACTTGAAACTAGAATGCTGGAGTCTGGAAGATGCTGCCCGAAAAAGGGAGAAATCTTGGGGTTTTGGTCTGGTTACAGTCAGGAAAATGTCTGAAGGGATGGGATAGACCATTGTCTCTTTCACTACAGAAATGATTAACAACACACACACACACACACACACACACACACACGTGCGCTTCAAGTCCTGTCACAGGCAAAACAGGCAACAAGGCTATTTCTTTTCCCCTTCCTAGAAGTCTGCTTTCCCGCCACAGCCTGCTTTCCTTATGCCTGGGACTAATTCAGGGTAAGAACAGTATTGTTCCTACATCACGGTTAATGAGAAGAGAGTATCATATGAACAAAAAAGGGGGAATAGGAGGTAAAGGAAAGAGTGCATCTTTTACTGAGAATAGTAAACACAGATCTGGCTAACCACCGACTTGGTTGAACAGCGTATAACAAGGTACAAGGTAACAAAATGTTAAGACTTCAGCTCAAGCCTGATATGGCCAAATATCCTTACACTTATATCTACCTTAAGAATAGTATCTCTGGTTTTATTATAATTTGCCAAGAAAATACACCTACATTAGGAATTTGGCCTAATGCAGTGCTTGGTTTAGTATTCCATCATTCTGCTAATGCAACCTAACAAATAAGATTTCTTTTTCTTATTGAGCTATACACTGGGCTGATGTCTTTACAGAGTCTTCTAAAATAATGCTTCAGTTTGCTTCCTCATTTGAACATTGGAATACTTATTCCTGTAGTACAGATTCACAAGATTTGTTTGCAGACTGACTGTAGATTACAATCAAGCTCCTACTTCACAAAAATTCTAGTGAGTCAGTTAAATGGCCATTTCTGCAGCTCACAGAGCAATACCATTGCCTTATATACTGCTCTATAATGGCTGCTCCCTGCCCTAGAATAAAAATACTATACGACTGCTGAGAAAATACCCTTAAAAAACCCTATATGTTAGAATACCTAGCTAATATCATAGAGATAGCTCATCAGATAAAATGTAAAAATTACAGCTTCTCTAAAGATGGCTGTGGCTCTATACATTCTTCTTGACCTACTTTTCTTAAACAATTTGACCTAAAAATTCTGCACCTGTAAAAATGTGGGTCAGACGTCTCCTACCTAAGGCTCTATTTAGTAACCTGAATAAAAATAGCTTTTTATTCATTAACCGGTGTGCTGAATCATTTTGCATCAACTTTACTGTGCTATCAATGCATGCTGTCAGCAAGATCCAAATAAGCCTTATGTTACTTACCATAGCTGTAGTCTGGAAACAATTTGCAGGTGCTGTTGTATAAATAAAATAAAAGCTGAATAAAAAGCACAGTCCTGCCAACCTGTTTTTGAAGATACACACTTTTTCAGAAGTGCTTCCTGAATTTCATCATAGACAAATGCTTTCCAAACTTCCTAGAGCGATTACAGAAAATAATAGGAACACCAAGGAATTTTTAAGTGTTTGAAAAATTGGCTTTTTTATTTGTAAGTTTAAGAAAATGTGAACATGACAGACCAATGAAACAAACTACCTAGATGAAATGTAATTATTCCTTATGCAAACTACTAATGCTAGCTTTTGCCCTTTGGACCCAAGTCATTCTTTAATACTTGGGTCTTGAAGTGTTATTTCCATTAAGATTAAAAAAAAAAAAAATGTCATTGGTAGAATCTTTGTACTTTTTTTGTAAACACTGATGAGAAAGAAGCAGACAGCCTCTTTGCTTGGAAATTGCCAGGTATGCCACCCATGAAGTTGTGTGTCAGAGAAGGTACATCTCTTAGCTTTCTCTCAATTGTATTTATAACTCTCAGCTGGTTATCCACTCTCAGCTGCTCTCCTGAACTTACCGACTGGGAAAACCGTTAGTCAAAAGACTGAGCTCTGTTCTGTCAAGCAACAAGCACCTTCAGTTGTTGTCATGGTCTGAAATGTTTTGTAATTGCAAAAGGACTTAACTATTCGCTTTACTGAAATTGAGAAGGTATATGGCATACCTTCATGAAATTAAAGAAGGTCTGTATTACATCTGCATCTAAGATGATCATGATGGCCACCAGTTCTGCCTTACAGCAAAACATAACTAAACAGATGCTGTGAGTATCACTGAAGAATCAACTCAGCTCTACGAAAGATAATGGAAATCTTTTGACTGATTTAGGTAGGAGTCAGAACAGTTTTCTGCAGAGTATTTTTAACAACCGCAAGGATGAATTCTTATGAATAAAACCTGTTGGAAATCTAGATTAATTTCATACAAACAAGCAGCAGTCTCGTTCAAATGTGCACAGGCCCTTGGATGTCAAAGTGACAGCCAAAAGCATTCAGCCTGAAGTAAACGGCTGCAGAAGATTAGAAAGAAAAGGAGCCTGAGGAATCCTACTCCACAGATATCAACTCTGGTATTCACTAAATGTAACCACCTATAATTGAGTTAATCACAAGAGACTGTCTTTATAATTGGTGGAGAACTAATAGAATTATTTCAGTGGAGTTTAGGGCACAATTCATTACATTCTAATGAAGATGCCTAAAATGCTCCAAGGCACCCTAGAATTGCCCATTTCCCTCTGTTGACTCTAAAGGAAACCTAGAATCAGTTTTGATTCTAGGCCAGCTGTAGATATACATGTAGATGTACAAATCTATACAAATAGACACCAAGTTGCTCTTAAAGCAGAGCAAAATCATTACCTATTTCAGGAATTTTATCTTTCCTAGTAAATAAATCAAAGTTTTTACTGCTGCTCATTATTTAAAATTATTTATGAAATTCTTCAGTGTTGAACTTACAGTCTGTAGATTACAGTTTGTTGTGAATATTAACAGCTTATGTTGCATGGGTAATTTTTATTGATTGTGCTTTCATTCCTTTCTAGAAGTAAATATTCATTAACCAATGTAGAGCAAATGATAGCTGTGAATATTAATAGATAACTCAAAATGTGTTTTTTTGGTAAATATTCAAGCCCTTACTCTTCAGAACTATACACAGTAACAAAGTGCTCAAATGCAATCAAATTAGAGTTTGGTTTTCAAATTAATCCTCAGATATTTATTTTTCTTTTTGGTTTGGATTTCAAAATTCAGTCAGTTCCTCATTAATATGGTTTAAAATGCTAATAAGCAGGTAAGTGCCTCTAGCATACAAAGGATCACACCTAGAGATCACTGTTCTCCAAAACAGAAGTAGTTGGAAAAATTCAGATGCAGCATGTTTTCTAAAAAAATTATCATTTTTTTAGGCAAATGGTAAATGATACATTTCATATTTGTTGAAAACTGATTCTACAAAAATGACTTCAGTCGAGTTCTTTGAAAGCTTGGCTTCCTGCCAGCTTTCTCATCTGACTTCCCAGAAGCCTATCAGCTGAGTTGCTGAGGATATGAGACTTCCAAGGTCAGGGAGCCCAGCACTTCCAGAACCAGCAGCTGCCAAAGCAGGCCACATGCATCCTTCAGCTTCAACAGACAGTAACTTGAGACAGAAAGACAGTAACTTGAAGCAACTCAGCAATGCAAAAAGCTTTCCTTCTGTGAAAATTTTCAAACTTTTGAGGTTTCTTTTCTAAGAATGAAATAAAAGATTCACAAACAAACAGTTTTTCCTCTCTTCAGAGCGAATGGAAGTCTTGCTTCCATTCACATTGGATTCTTCTCTTCCTTAGCCATCTGTGAGTCAGGAGTAAATCCACAGAGGGCTCTCCACTTCTGCTCAGTAAGGAAGATGACAACACGTAGCACGGCTCCTTCTTTACAAGCACCCATGGTCAGTACTGCAGATCTGGGCATGTCTCTGTGCAAGACCCTCAAAGACAATCCATAATGTATTATATCAGGTGCACCTCATGCCCCTACTTCTAGTTTCTTCAACTCACATCCCTGTACTGATATTTCTGCTCTTTAGCAATCAACAGCATAACAGCAAAACAGTACAGACCCAAGAACTGCTCACATAACTCAAGAGAAAAGGAAACTTTAGCTGGTTATATGTTAATGAGGCATACAACATAATATATATGGGATGTATTGTCCATGGCGTCTCTTCCTTGCTTTGCCAACTCTTTTCTAATACAAATAATCTATTTTAAGTCAATTAAGAGGATTCTTATTGAAAAACACTACACATACCCAGAAGGCTAAAAAGAAAACAGTATTGCTCCAAGATAGTCACAGGATCAAAATTGCTACTTTTCCACATACACAGAAGCTATTCCTAGAAAAAACAACTATAGTTTTCATTGGAAAAATAAAGTACTTGTAAACACAGTGAGATGGTAAAAAGCTGAAAGAATAAAAATTGATTTAGTCTGGCTGAAAAAAAAATTTCCTAATAAACACATAATTTTTAAACTTCATTACTGTTGAGAAGAATCTTGGCACAGATTAAATAACATTTACCTCTGGAGTCACCAAATGATCTTATATAAGAAGCCAAGATCACACAGTGTTTTTGCAACGGTAAATAGTCAAAGGTTGCAAGAATCCCATCAATCACTAAACTGGGTAAGAAAATGCAGCTGTTTTATAGCTGTATTTGAGAAATTTGGTATAAATATCAGCCATGGATGAATCTACATCATCTGAGACAAAACTACTGGAGAAACAACTGCATGTCAACAGCATAAACATCTGTATTGTTCCTTGTACTGTTCTGTGTTTATTAAATACTTTTCAGGAGGATTAGATCCTGCTGCTGTTGATTCCAAGTGGGATTTTCACACAGACTTAGAAAGACTGTTTAAGTATTTGCAAATAAGGAATGTACTGCCCTTTCTTCAAGCAACGGAAACTAGTAACTCAACTAATATTCAGGGTGAAGTATTCTGTGTGCATATGGGTGGGTCTATCAGTTCTTCATTAATGATTAACTCTTTAGCTGACTCTAATTAGTTTCAACTATCCAGCTATATGCTTGGTAGGTGCAGGCCACTTAATAATTCTGCATCATCAGTGCCAGGAAATTAAGATGTCAGCAAAAACTGTATTGAACAATAGTGACCAAGTACTCAATGCAATTACTGCTAAGGCAATGATAGTCTCTCCAGTCAATTTAATAAGAATGAGCCCCAAAGGGATATGAAAGGGTAATGCAATGAAAGAACTCATCTGCCTACAGTAGCAAGCAAGCAAGCAAACAACAACAACAAAAAAGAAAGACTCTCAAAAAACAGAAAACACCAATCAACTTACTTAACACTGAAGCAAACAGTGCTGTAAAGCACTGAGCCCACTTGGAGATTCCTAAACCAGATTCTGAAGCACATGGCAATCTTTGTACTCCAAGCATACTGATTAATCAACCACTCAGTCATGGCAATAAGGTCTTTTGCTTTAAATACCTCAGATAGGTTAAATTTGGCCCTGTGCAGAATCAGGTTTGGACAGACACAAAAAAGGAAGATGGGAAGGATACTCAATCAAGACATGCCTTTTGTAGAGGACAGTTGCCACAAACATATTATATTCAGTATGACGGCAATTAAGTACACAACTCCAGACTTAAGGGAATCAACTGTTCTGTTCTAACCCACAGAAATGTAATGGAGACATACTTTTAAGAGTCTTTAAAACTGCCTTAAGAAATACTTTCAATGAAAAACAGCTTTCAGATGCAGAAACTGTTAAATTCCCCAGTAACATACCTATTTAACAAGACACATAACTACAGCCATGAATCTCACAAACCTAAAACCAAGTCCCTAGACACTTAAAAAAAAAAAAATACATTAAAAGTAAAGCTAGTCTGCAGCTGGAAAAATTTACAGACAAGACCTGTTTTTTTATACGAGATGCTGTGGTTATTCCACTAGAATGTTCTATCAGGACAGCGTCAGGTTTATTACTTATGGTGGATGAGCTGCACACATATAATGAAGCGTTCCAATAGCATCAAGCAATTTCATTGATGCTGAAGTTAGAATTCTGAAAGATACAAACCACCGTGTTAAGCAAGACAGATTCACAACTTACAGCAACAGACTCGCTAGTCTTACCGTCACCCCTCTTGCTGAAAGGGATTTTCATTAGTTTAGGTTATATAAAAGAAAAGTTTTTAGTTCTTTATTAAATGCTTTTGCAAAAACAAAAAGAATTTACTGCTAAATAGAAAAGAAGTAGCAGAATGCGTCACAGCACTTCTGGTTGAAGCACATGATTACAGATAGCAAAGCAAGTGCTCTCTTGTGGTTGCACAGGTGACAATGGCTTGCTAGGTTACATCAGTAAATAGTCCAAGGGAAACAGCCATACCATATACCAACCAAAAAACCCCCAAACAAAAAAACCCCTCTCATACAGCAATGAAGAGACAATCTTTTTTCTCAGCCCTTGCCCATAGGAGCACAAGAGATAGAAGGAACAATTAAAATATCCCAATAAACTCTTAACATCCGTGTAAAATATTGTGGAATACTATAAAGCAGTACATTTCTAAATTTTCTAATTTGAGGCCTACAAAGAAGATTTAACTGAAGAATGCTCCTACCTAGTTTCCAGAATATTTCTGGAGGCTTTCCAGAGAGCCTTTTACCCCCCCTAAGATGCCAGTAAGGCATTAACACAACCACATGAATCTGATGCCTGCTATGGCTGGTACAGAAATTGGAGAGTCTTGATCTATAGGACTACCTGTGCTGTGAATAACTCCCTGTTCACACTGAAGATCAGACATCTGATTTTCTAATACAGAATATGGCAGATTCCCCACAAAATTCAACAGAAATACAGCAATCTCCATTAACAGAGGACTTGACCATTAAACATTAGTTGTTCCAACCCAATTCTTGCCTTCCTGGTCATAAGGCAATTAAAGGATTCTGCAGTGATTTGAGCCCTTTCATGGGGCTTGCCAGAGCTTGTATTTTGAACTATGGACCCACTAGTAAGCTAACATTGGACAGGTGGAGAAAAAATACGATTCCTTTGCCCCAATCCAAATAGGCCATTTGCAAACATGTTCCAGATCTGTGAACTGCACTTATGCAGTGCTGTACCCAAGGTAATAAATCCTGGTAACAGGGTTGGATAGATCCCAAACATATGCTTAACCAGGTCCAAGTGTAAGCAGAGCACACCATAGACATACCACTAATATCTCTTAATTTCCTAGGCTGTTTACATTAACAACAATGGAATTCCAGGAGTTTCACTTGGATAATTCCTCTTTGGCAATCTGCGCAACACCCAGCATTCAGCCTAGAGGCACACTGACAATTGCTAATCTGGGCCAAACAATACTGCTTAAGAACTAGATAGATAAAACCACTTTTTAACTCTTCAGGTTGCTGTAGCCTGTACGGAGGAAGCGTTCTTCCCTCTTACATTGTTCCCTGACTTAAAATGCAAACAATTTAAAATGAAAAGTATTTCTATTGCTCAAATAGATGCAAAATTTGATATTAAAGCACCCACATGTAACATCCACATAAATGTGAAAAGGCAGCTTTCAGGGGAAAATAACACCTGTCATTCCCTTCACCATACCATAAACTATTTTTTAGTCTAATGGGAATATAAACCCAAGGGAGTATGATATTGTTAGCATATAAACATTTCCCAGAGGTATGAAGAGATAATCTTAGAAAAAACTTGTATTTAAATACAATATCTTGCCTGTCATGACAAGTAATTCACTTAATGCATCTTTCTAAGAAAAGGTATGGGAAAACAATCACAGTCAGTCAAGTAACAACAACTCACCAAACTATCACTCCTCAGATAAAGAATTGCAAGTTAATTGATTTCAGCTTGTATTTTCATATTACCCTAAAACTGCCTATGCATTAACTTGATCAGTTTAGCAGAGCTGACAGCTAACTAACCCAGAATTAATGAATAAAGAAACAAATGTCCTTGAAGTCAGTGTCATGATGAAATCTTCTTGTAGAAAGAGTTTATATTGTCTTTACAACATCGAATCATCAACACTTTTTTCAGTGAGAAGACCAGGTAAAGTGTTTTCTGAACCTCCCCATTCATTTCCACCTTCCAAACAGTCCCATGCTAGAGCTGTTCATTTGGTTGTGAAATGAAGTGATGCGGATTAAAAACGATGCCGTAAAAGAGGGTTGTTTTTTTGAGTTTTTGTTTGTTTGCTTTAATCAGAATGACTTCCCTAATTTGTGCTGCCACAACTGAGAGAGCAGCACAGGCTAGGAACAAGCAACTAAGAGAGGGAAGAATAGAGCATGGCAGGGGCTAAGTTTGCACTTTCTCTAGAATCAGTGCTTGTGAAACTATAGCTTTAGTGAATGTGTGCAACTTCCTCAGATCATGAAACAGATCATTGCAACTGAGAGATTAGATTTTCTGTGTTGTCCTCTGCAAATACAGTTTATTTCACTTTATTTAATCTGCATTAGTACTTACAAAATGGCAGATCTTCAGTATGGATAGAACTAATTGTGATCGGCTTCTGTCTAGTATCTCTGGATTTAGTTAGTGATTTACAGCAAGCGAGAAACTCATCTGAGAAGTACGACTGCTGACACTAATCAATGCAAAAGACCATTATCAAATAATCACAAAATTTATATTATTAGGAAAAAGGTAGATGTCTGCTTCCTTGACTTCTTTATACTTTTAATCAGGCTGTGTTTTCATTTAAACAAAACTATAATTACAGGAAACATCTAGGGAAAAATTGCTGAACACCTTCTAACTTTGGTGCCATAGGAAATTCATTAACAAATTAACGTATTGCAGAGTGGGTGGGAACTGGAACAGATGGCCAGTACAGGACAACAAAGTGCAAGACATTCAAATGGTTCATTGGTAAAAGCCATTTTGAAAAGTATCCTGCTTGCAGGACAACTAATAAGTCCATGAGAATTTCTTTTCACGATAAATGCTTTTAACTGTATGTCCTTGTCTGGTTTTCTTTTGTGGATGGATTTCTGTAAAAGTCAGACTGACCATAATAGAACAGTCATAATAAAACAAGACTGGCTGTTCTGGGCACAGATGATAGTAAATACAGTGCCACTGTGAGTCATTTTCCCCAGGAGTGATCATATGTGAAACTCAAAGCTTTTTTTTGTCAGTATTCTAGCGAAGAGGAACACTTGCAACTAACCTGTGAAAGCAGAAAGAAGAAGGGCACTGAGAAGGGGAACAATGTTCACAGAATCTTTTATCATAATGACAAAGTAGGGAATGCATTCAAACTGAGCTTGCATGGTTGCCTGTTAGAAATACTAGCATTTTCCTTGTAACACAACAACACTTGATTTGAGATCATGGATAGAAAACACAGGTCTGGAGACTCATTATGATATCTTTACAGTTCCTTTCCACAATACAGACATCCTTTAAATAAATTTAAAAATGTGACCAGGCAACAGACTGGTACCAGGACTGCCTATATTGGGATAGAAATCTGAACTTTGAGGGATACAGTGGTACTTTAATTGTTTTTTAAAAAAAAAAAAAAAGTTGAGTTACCCATGGTTTACCAGATCTCATCCTACAACCTTTCTTGGACAGTAGATCAATAAACAAGCATATATGCAGCCCACTGGGTAAAGTACTTCAGACCTAACTCAGAAAAAAGCAATCAAGACCGGTACTCTGAAAAACTCAGAAACGTAGTCATTAGCCTAGAAATGCTCTGGCAATGTCTCTGCTATAGATGATCAGAGGACCAGCTTGCACCCCAGCATATCAGTTTGGAGGCTGCCATAAAATACAGTTAAAACAAACTTTTCTTTCTAAAAATAGGCTTCTCAACCAATTTCCAATTTGCAGAATGCCCAACTATGTCTAAGTGCCCTTGAATCATATCCAATGAAACTTTTAAAAAGACATTGAGACAGTAACCTTCACCGCCATTTCCTGAATGTGTTTTGCTTTTCTTTTTTCCTCTTAACAAGGTTTGATCTGACTGTCTGGCTGAACATTAAACCTCTTTCACCAAGTACCAAACTAATGCTTGCTTCATTAATGCACTGCAAATCCTCAAGGTATAAGTTACACATGATTCAGTATAAAAGGTAAGCACAAGACTTTCTTTTCACCACAACTATTACCAGGAAAGCAAGGAGAAAACAGGTAAGTTTATCAGCTTGGTTTAGAAGCCTTCTTTCAAATTGCAAACACTGTATGCAATTAATTGCTTTTTAAAAATAGATTATTTTTTGCTCTTGCTCTTCCTTGCTTCTTTTTCATAAAAGATAGGACACTAATTCTCTGTACAGGAACTTAGTTAAAATACTTGACTGAAAATGGTATGGTGCTCAGATATTATTATTCTGCATAGAATACTTCAAGTCACTTAAGAAAATCAAACTCCTTTAACAATAACCACACAGATAGAACTATTTGCTAACTCCATCCTCTGTTCTCACTGCTCACTGATATTTTTGAAAGCTTGCTGATACAGAAGCACTTGAAGATAATGTGAAGACTCAGTTTCTGCCCATTTCTATAAATATTTCCTGCTGAAAATAATTGCACATTTCTCCAGTACAGATGTGTTTTCTGCTTTATACACAGGATGAAGACGGTTGATTGTTATGTACTGCTATTCTGTTGGAAAGCAATCTGTTGCAATACCTGTGAGCTCACCAATATTACTATAGCAGTGGAAAGAGAAGAATGTGAATTTTGTATAACTGTGAATGCCACGTGGTGCTCAGGTTACTGCTTCACAAGGGTGAGAATCTTAAGTTTAAAATTCAGGACAAGGAATTCAATACTTCAAGTGTTGTTCGAATGAGGTTCTCCAGTTCATGAGTATTTGGGCAGGGTAAGCCTTGTGAAACAACAGGTTTAGTAACTGCTGCGCTATCTGATAGGAAAGTAGAAATACAGCCAATTTGAATCACAAAGAGAAGGATGAGAAGATGCTAGTAAAATTTAGACCTTTACTTGGCTATATACATTGGCTTCCTAGCTATAGATTATACAAAGAAGCCAAAAAAAATAAATAAATCATTCCTTAACCTGGTTTGAAAACCACTTATCAATTTTGTTTCCCCTCACAGCATATGTAAACATTAAACACATCACAGGGTATGTGGGACTTATCCCAGTCCCTTGAAAATATATATTTTATGATATACAATTTGGTGGGATACTTTCAAAATGCATCAGGCATTCCCTCAGTTAATTAAAAACTTTCTCAAAGAAATTTAGGTGCACAATTCCAATGAAATCAGCACATCCTGTAAACCCCAGAATGTTCAACATCTGACAGGATTTAATAGGGAATCTTATTCCTTTGTAGACAGCTAGCTCACAACAGTCACTGGGAACTGCTCCAGTATTGCTAAGATGAGAATGTAATCCTATTAGTTTGAATTTAGAGTAAGTGATAATGTATATAAATTTGATAAAAATGTTTCAGAGTACAAACCTTAGTAATATTATATCAGGTGACCATGCCTAAAGTTTTCTATTTATTTTGAGCCAACTACTGACAAGAATCACTGATCATAATTCATACATTTTATCATTATGTTTATATTGTATAACTGGAGTTGGAAGCATGTTAATCCGGATCTCTGCCTTCTATTCAATTTGTGGTTGCAAACAGATATAATAAAACAGCCATTACTATGTAGACATCTCTGCTTTTACAATAGAAGATAGTCTGAAGATTCAAGACACTAATCTGCAGGCTTATCTGGTAGTTATACAATACAATTTTACTAAAAGGAGAAATCTAAAGGTTTTAGGTACGCTTCTAAGAGCTGGTCCAAAGCTTTTTGATCTCAGTGGGATTTTTTGCATTGGTTTCATTAAGTTTCATATCAGGTTATCTTTTTTTAACGAAAACTTGGAATGCTACCCCATGGCGAATTTCAAAAAAAGTGGGTTTTTTTGTTGTAATTTTCAGGATCCAGTATATAAATATCCACCAGTATCATCTGTTCAGCAAACATGTACTTTCAAGGAGATTGTGTATGAAACAGTGAAGATCCCTGGCTGCGGTGACCATGCTGAATCTTTGTATTCTTACCCAGTAGCTACGGAGTGCCATTGTGAGACCTGTGACACTGACAGTACCGACTGCACTGTGAGGGGACTGGGGCCATCCTACTGTTCCTTCAGTCAGAATGGAAGCAACCAATGAAGGGTGCTTGAGATGCCAGATTGGCTTTGTTTGCTTTAAATATTTATATGCACTGAATGGGCTTGAAGGGGAACATAATAGGCAAGGCTCTTTAGAAACTGTCAAGTTTGAAACAAAGACTTTGAAAGCCAAAATGGAGAGCTACTGACTAAACTTCTCTTCAGGCCTCCCCTACTTCTCCCATCAGTTTCCTTCAAATCATTTTCATGGGTCTACAGAACTCAGCTTCTGATTACATCTGCCTTTGCCTCCTCTTTTGTTCTATTCCACTTGCATTCTTTACATTTCTCTATTTCCTATTTAGCCTAGTTCACTGAGCTTATTTTATACTATCCTATAGGCTTTTAAAAAGTTCCCAACCTTCCATGTTTTCATCCCTTGTTTTCTGCCTCTCCACAGACCTCACTTATTTTGAAAAGCCTTACAGCATTTTTTTTTTTAAACAACCAACATCTGTGCCCTTACTTTCCAACTGTTAGACTGTAAACTTCTCTTAGATGAGATCTTGACCTTTTCCTGCAAAATATTTCATATAGTCATTATGCTCCATAAACAATAACAGCATGTTTGTTTCAAAGTTTCAGAGCCAAAATCCAGAGCAACACTTTTTAAAGTGACTTAGGAGGCCAAACCCTATGTTAAAATGTTGAAAGTTACCTGAACCCTTGTGCCCTCTCAGCAAGGCTTCTTAGCTCAGGCTTGGTGCCACAATAACACAAATAACATGATCTCTATGTCATACCTGGCTAACTTGGAGCCTGAAGAAAGAGAATGCTCAGCTGTCTATTTTCACCTGTGCAAACATGTCCTATGTCATTTAAGCAATTTTGAAAATTTTACTATGTATCTTATCAGAAGCACTGGATTTCTTCTCATTATGAAATAGAACTTAAGTATGAGGATTATTTTAACACTATTTAATACAGGATTCTCACAAATGATTTAGGGATGAATCTAGAGGCACTTGATCCAGGGAGTGCAAACCTGGTGTGATAACATACCTTAAAAGTAGTTCGCAATAGTTGCCTCTGAGAATGGAAGTACCTTGAGTTCTGCTGAAATCTAATTCTGCAGTGACCAATATGAAGTTGGGATGGACTGCAAGCAAGCTGGAGCACTGAATCAGCATGGAAAATGATCTTAAGATATTGCTGAAATGATCTGAACACTACCGAACGAAATCCCATCACGAAAATGAAGATACTGCTCTTCAGTAGAAACAATCCCCTTCACAAATAGAGAATGGAAAACAACTGGTTCAGCAGCATTTCTGCACAAAGGACTTGGGGGTTATATAAGCTAAGTATGAGTCACCAGTATCACACTGCTGTGGAAAAGTCTGGATACATAAACAGGAGTAGAGCCTACAAGACACGAAGTAATACTACCACTCTGTTCAACATTAGAAGGGCATCAGCTGAGTTTTTGGACACAGAAGTTGAAGGCACAGAAAACTGGAGAAAGTCCATAGAAGAGTTATAAGAATGATCAGAGGCCTAGAAAATAGGACTTAGGAGGAAAAGATTTAAATAAATGTAGTTGTTTTGCATAAGGGAGGCAAGACTTTGGGGACGAGATGAGAACCTTTTGCATCCTTGAAGACTGTTACAAAAAGAAAAGGAATAGTCAGCTCTCCATGTTCATAGTGAACAGAAAAACTAATGAAAGATTCAGAGTAGTCATTAGCAAAAACTTCCTAAAGGTAAAGACAGCTAAACACTAAAATAAATTGTCAGTGGGGTAGGGAGGGAAGGGAGAGAGGGGTGTGGAGTCTGTGGAGCACTGAGCACTATAGGCCTTCAAGAACAGGTCAAACACCTGCGGGGAATGACAGAGGTACAGCTCATCTGCCATGAGGCAAGGGAATGAAGTAGATGACCTCCTGAGGTGCCTTCCAGTACTATTTTTCTATTATTTTACCAGCTGACATGACTGCTTCTAAGACCCTTACACACACATTTATTTAAGGGACGTTTATGTCTGTTACTCTGGATCTCTCTTATCATAGATATTTTAACTTATTTCAGTTTTAGCTTTTCTACTGAAACACAATAGTTCTCTTAACATTATTTTATTTATAAGATACATTATCATGGACATTTTCTTCGGTCTAGTGAGTTTTAAAGGTGGTAAAATAATTTGAAAATGAAATCTCCTCTCACTTATCTCAGTTTTATACAGGAGATGACTTCAATTAAAATCAAACACACTGTTCACATCATGAATTATTCCTTTCTAGATAAGGGAATTTTGAATAAAAATTGCAAAATGGATAGCAGCTTGTAGCAAAAAATTACAGAAAAAGATATGTTTTCAAAATACATCTGTAAAAATATGTATTGTGTGTGCTGTGCCTTTTGGAATAAAAATAATTTTGTTGCACTTGTGTTATGTACTTCTTTCTTAATAGGCCAATTAAGAAATTTATAGTTTATCTGTGTAATTTATTATGCTTTAAATCACACTTTTTTTCCCAAACCCCTCATTAAGTTGTTCATGTAACTAATAAGCCCATCTGAGCCATATCTGCATTGCCTCAATGGGCCAAATATGGGTCCCATCACTTCAAATAAGTGACTGGTATACTTTAGTAATATGATGATGAAATACTACATGATTTTAACAAAACAGAACTGTGGATCAGAGTAAAAGTTATTATTAATATCTTTCTTAAACTTTAGGAATTAGACCCTCTCCGTAGTTGTGTCCACACCCGTCTTATAAATTGGCTTGTACATGAAGACAAAAATTATACAGATCTCATTTCATCCATCAGAGAAATGCAACCACTCATTTTCATTCTGCAAAGGAATCTGCTCAGAACCCAAGAACTGGAAGCGTAACTAATGCAGCCAAAGGAGTAGTGAGGTCAGTATCAGAACACTGACAAAAGAAATCCTAATCATGAACCACTGCAAGCTTCCAGACTCTCACTTCATCTCTTTCGCACATCTTAGGGACCAGAGCTGAGCTAGCTGCCAAAAACTAGAGATTTGAAAATACAAAGCAAAAAGTGTTTTCCATACAAGCACCAACACCTTCAAGCAAGATATGGCATTTGGAAATACATCTTTCAAACACTATCTTAACCCCTGTCCAAGCACCTAGATGTGAGTTCTACTAGAAACTCTTTCTTAAAACTTGCCTTTGAAAAGATGGGCATATCATGCATCAACACCTTCCTTTTTTTTCAAAATATCAATAAGGAAGCAGAAACAAATCTTTTTTTTTTTTTTTCAATTTATCTTCTTTTTTCTGATCATAAGCAATTCCACAAAAGGCTTAAGGTGTCAGCATATCCATCAAGGACAAATTGGTAAGTCCCACATTAAGTATTTCTGTTAACAGCAGTGAGCTTTGAATGCAGGTCTCCATTTATGTGTAGCTAGAGTTGGTCTTCTGTTCTGAAGTGGAATTCATGTCAAACGATGCCAAACAATTATTTGTTGTTCTGTAGACTGACTGCAAACATTTCATTGTCAGTGGTTTCACTGAAATTCTTTCAAGGCTGCCTTGACTTGAAGAGATCTTAGGCTACTTTCGGTAGTTTGTCAGACAGACTTTGACTTTATTTTCTCAAAGCACACTTTCCACAAAATGCCCAACAACCATTTCATTAACTTACTTTTACATGAGTGTGTTTCTAAAAACTTTAGTGAGGATATCTGCAAGCCATAAATATTAATGCAGTTTGAGGTCTAAATCTGTTTTGGATTATTATTTCAGAAAAATATTTAAAGGTAATTTGTATGCTGTTTGCCTAGCTCTATCATGATGAATAGATGACAACTCTCTCAAGAGGTGAAACCTTAGTATAATATGCTACCAATTGGTAAATTGGTGGGAATGCTTTTAGACACATTCCTAAGATTCAGAAGGAGATTTTCAGAAGTTCCCATCATGTGCCCAGATCTGCCCGTTGAAATCAATAGGTAATGTTTTACAACTTTAATAGGACTATTCTGCCAACACTGAACTTTTCAAAAACTGCATATTAATTCTAATTTCAAAAGTAGGCTCTGTAAAAGACTTTGGAATGTGTCTAGACTTTAGCCACCAGCCAACAGAAACTAACTTTTTAGAGAAACTTCATGTTTTTCGGGTAGTAAAAGTTAAAATGGACTGAAGTATCTTTACTCTTATACTATTTATTTAGCCCTAGTTCAGCAAAATTATCTCTTTTCTTGCATCACCCTGAAAAAACAGCATCTATAACTCTTTGGTGAATACATATCGCAAAGAGGCAGTACATACATGTTGAATTGTCCCTTAAAGACCTTTAAGAGAGACACTTAATGTAGGATTCATTGTGCTGTAACTAAGTCTTTCAAATACCCAGATGTATAGACAAACCACAGGCAGATTATTCATCTCTGCTGACACATCTGTGAGTGAATTACTATTTTCCTATCATTTATTATGCAGACAGTTTGACCTTGATCTTATGAGTGTCTGTGCCAGTCGTACTTGAAGCTCTCCAGACATCAGGATGGGAACATGAAGTGCAGCAGCAATATTCATAGCCCTAATAATTGAAATGATTGTTTAATCCCAACCACCTTTTAGGTGGAAAGCACACCCTAATTTTGCTGGTTGGTTTTACAGAGAGGCAAAGAAATACACATTCCTCACTTTGAAGCCGTTGATAAAGTATCAGCATAACATCGCCCCACTGTTGTCAATGGTCAGCTGTCATTCCCAGTGCAAGTTCCGTAAATCATTCTTCCTGGTTTGAAATAGGTTAATACTTGGCTTTGTAATTTTGGCATATAACCGGGCTAATAAAATTTAAGTGAGAAATATAAATGTCTTCCCTTTGAATTAACTCAACTGAGGTATGAGAATTTATTAGTCATCCACAAATCCTTAGACAATTCTAACATAAAACAGAGGGTAAGTATTAATACTAGGTGGAAAACAGTAACTTTAGGACTCTGACTGGTATAAGTAAGTTTGAGGCTGCACTTGTCTTGGGTTTTTTGAACAGAAAGAGGAAAGATGGTAGAAATTGGATTACTATGCCATAGTCAATCTCAGCAAGTCCATTTTGCGTTGTCAGCATTCAATATCTAGCCACACACTTCATCTTCATTAAAAAATACAAATAACTAACATCTTGTTAAAACTGCAAAAAAAAAAAAAAAAGAGCTGAGCAGTTAATCTGAATAATTAATTTGGAGATGGCAGCCTTGAAATTAGTGGCTCCCCTCCACTCAGGCAGTGGGAACTATAACATTTTTCTGTATATCTCATGTTTCTCTTCAATTTATGTTATTAATATTAGCTATCAAAGCCTTGGTCTTTCAATGTGACTTATACTGATAGACACTACAACAGCTCACAAGGCTGCAGTCTCTGGGAAATACAGCAAACTAGACAGCTGCAGGGTTAGAGAAAGGACATACTTTCAAGAAACTAAATGTCAGTGTCCCAAAATGTGTAGGAGGGGAAGAGAAAGAATTAACTAGCTATGCTTTACAGTCATTAACCATTGGTTTTCTTTCATGTAACCACCCTAAGGGGCAAGGGCTAAATTCTTACTTCACACTTATGGCCTCTTAATTCACTGAACAGTATTCCTCCCCCCTGAGGTATTACTTGTGTAGTATTACATTACTCTGTATGAGAAAGGAAAATAAAATTTTAGCTCTAATATTTTAGGATTACATTCAGCTATGCTTATATGTGTTGAATAACACTACAGAGAGGTATTGTTCAGTCTGAATATAAAGCTAACCCCTAAAATACCACCTTCTTAAGACACCGACATTCAAGACACATAAGGTAACCCAGCATTACCGAAAGGCTTTCAGAAAAACCTTTGAACAACTCAAGAATCCATTCTTCCTTTTGCTTTTCTGGAAAAATCTACATTTGAACAGATACACAGCTCTACATATTTACATTTCAAGTTTCATTAAAGTATAATCTTAGTTTTCATTATTTCATTTCATTATCTCTCTCATTAAATAGGATTGGTAAAAATATATACAAACAGTCTGAAGAGCCTGGGAATGCACACAGAAAGTATAGAACAATTTTATATAGTGACCTTGATGCTTTTGTAATGTTATGGAAATTCCCAATCAAAATAATACAATAATGAAGAAAAAGTAATAATGAAGTTAACTTAAAAATTAAGAAAGAATAAAGACCGTTTAAAATTAACTTTGCCTCACTTCCAAACAGTACCAAAGACAGCTCTGTCAAGCAACAGATCCAGCCCAATCAGTAAAATTTCTTCTTCACTATATGTCTTCTCCTTTTAGAATACATAATTTTATTTTTATATATATATATATAAAAAATATGTATATTATATATATATACACACATATATAAATCTTCATGAGGACGCTAAATCACATGTGATCTAACGCTTTAGATGGGAGATTGAGTTACACCATCAATGTGAGCGTGTACAGCTTTACCATATTGGCTTTGTTTATGCAGTCTAGCCTTAAAACCAAGTAGATTCTGATCCATAATATCTGGATGTGTTCATATACATGGATTATTATGTCTCGAACTTGAAACCACTTTACACTGTGATGCTTAGTTCAGGGACGACGTAAAAGCATAATCACATCAATTCCTATCTATGCACAATCTAGTCACCTAGTATTTGTTATTGAGCATGCACAACTCAGGACTGCCATTTTAGTAAGGCTTATATTTACACAAACGCAAATGCCAATAAACACTAATTTATTTGCAAGCTATATTGGGTATTGCCGATTTTGACTCCACTAAAACTGTGTTGTTTCAGTACAGTACCCCATAATTACCAAACTTTTTCTAAATATTCTAACCAACCTATACCTTTGATGTACCAACACTTGAAGAGAAAAGAGACATGATGAATATATCAAGCTATGAAAGGTCAGAGTAATTCTTCTCAAAGAAATGGAGTGTTTCTACTATCAACACTCCTACTATCAACACTACTATCTAGCATCTGTACCACCTCCTAGCAGGTGAATGGATTCTAGAACAAAATCCAACTTATTAAAGCCCTTACGCAGCATAAGAAATACACATGATCTGAGAACAAGTCCCACCTAACTTTAGATAAGTATAACTGAGTTAATCATTCATTTTTGTAATCCATACACAGAAGAAGAGAAGATGAGATGAATCATCCCCTGGAAGTGTCTAAGATGGATGCTTAAGGCCAGATGAATTGCCTTTTGGAAGTGATCATTTTTCTTCACAGAGTATAAAGGGAGCCCTGGGTTGCCAGGCTCACTTTTAAGTCAGCAAAGTTAGATAAGATAAATACCACTTGAAACAGCTTTGATGATCTGATCCTTAGCTGGTGTAAATCACTTTTACTTGTTTCAAAGAAGAAATGATTTAAATGATTTTCAATGATTTAAATTAATTTAGCTGGCCTGGTCTCTAGAAAACAAACTATTTCTAAATACTTCAGGTAAAAGAATTGTATTAAACATTTTTAATGACAACTTAATGAGAAAAAAAGATGCAGAAATGCCAGTGGTCTCTACAGATGTCAAAAAAATTTAGCAATTTTATATGTCTGATTAATTTGAATCTGTCATATTATGTGGCTAAGTCAGTTGACATGTCTGTATTGCCAAAATTATTTCACATTTTAGGAATGTCAATAATACTACGTTCCTTTATATATACACCTCTGTCTCAGAGGACAGAAAACAGGATGAATCAGCATGCCGTGGAATCAATTTTGATGTCAAACATTGTCTGTACAGTCTTGAACTGATTGTGCATTTCTGAGAGTTTAACAACATTTGACACATCACTCACACTTCTTTTGGCAACAGCTTTTGCATTAATTAGGCCTGAAAGTATTTTGTTATTTTAGCATCATAAACGGTCTTCTGTTGCTTCCTGGTTGGTCTCTACACTCCTCCAATTCAGTATATTCCTCTTACTTTTAAAAAGTTGAATTACATTCTTTATTAAGAAATGTACATAATTGGAAAGCCTGCTGAAACCAACGGGAAGGATCTCAATGAAGTTCAGATCAGGCCCACTATGAGAAAAACTACTGGAAATATTCCTGGAGTAGAGCTGGGAGGGAAAGTAAAGTCGGGAAAGGGCTGGGGCGGGGGGGGGGGAGGGAGAGACAGACAGACAGAGAAAAAAGCAGGAATAGAGTTGACCCTCTCCATATCTGAACAGCCCTACCAAGTGGTGCGTGTGTAAGGATAGGCTTTACCTATTCTATTCAGGTTCTCTCCAACAGGAGAGAAGTCTAACTCTGACTCAAGGCAGAAAAGAAACATTTCCACAATCTTGCACTGTCATAAAAACATGTATTTCCACATCAACAGGATGTAGTGAAACTTATCAAAATGATTCTACACTTTAAGAAATGTAATAAACACAGAGAACAGCACGCTTCATTTACAGTTTTCATCCTTTCTTCTCAGCCCCATTTAAATTCACCATCAAATCAGGAAAAGAAAAAACTTTACTATTGTGTTTTCTACACAGAAACCTTAATTTCACTTCAAACATTTGATGCTAATGAATTTGTTTTCATAGTTCACTAATTGCTGGCATAGATTTCCATCAAAAGCACAGGACTTTAGCAATCTTTCTTGGCACAATTTGTAAATATGAATGAAAAAGCCATGAGGAAAATGTATTCTACATCCATTAGTGGCAGCCATTTAAGCAATCTGCAGCTGGAGCAGCCAGCAGTGTGCCACATGCAATATTAGAGAGGGAAGTGCTTTTTATCCTTCTCTGTAATGTCTCAAGCAGGATGTGGAAACTATCCTGTCAAGTTCCAATACCCAGCCAACGAATTCATTAGAGATAATGAAGATGCAGCACTTTGACAAAGATTCATTCACCGCAACACAAGCTCCAAACATCACCTCTGAGAACAAGCACCGTGGTAATGGAAAGCATGCTGTTTGGAGTGGTCTCATAGACTCAGGAGAACCACTTTTTTCTTCAGAGAAAATTTAATAGTATCAGAATAGCTAGTGGAATTCCAGAGTACTCAGGTTTAGCATCTGAAGAATATCCATTTAGTTTTGCTTATATTGTGTAGACAAATACTGCTTTAGTAATCAAAAATAAAACAGCCTGAGATCAAGCCTAGGAATGAACAGGACCTCAGAGTAACTAAGCCTCAGTTATGGATTTCAATGCTTCAGGGGTTAAATATTCAAGGGTTTAAGATGCCCATAAATAATTCAGTCTATGTCCTTTCAGTAGATGCCTGACCATTAAATATTCACTAACACTTTGAAAACTGTAATAGTGTCAGATCTCAAATTAGAAAATTTCCTTTTAATGTCAGTCTTGCGTTAATTTCTGTCACATTATTTCAGGTTATTTTCCACATCTCAAACTGGGAATATTAATAGAACACGGAGGATTTTCTCTTTCTTGATATGTTTGTATGCTACAGGAAAGAAACAAGCAATTCTGTTTTTGACATGCACATCCCCATTGACTTCAAAATGGGAAAAGTGACCTGCCCAAGGATATGGCAATCAATAAGAGGAGACTTCAGGATCTCCTGACTTTTCACTTTAGCAAAGCAGCATAAAAACACAGTTTGAAGTATTATTCAGTTGGTAATATTCTATACTACACCAGTCTATTAAAAATGTAGCCACATTCTTGGGCTGGAAATAAAAATTATTGCCTGTGACAAAAGGAAGAACAAGTGAAAAGTGTCAAATAGTAACTTTCTATTACTAGATAAAAAGATCCTAATGTAGACCTGCCAGGTTTTGAAAAGAGACAACAGCACTGGGAAATTCCTTCCAGTCTTGGTATGATATCACTACTTAAATGCTAATTATGTCATATGGCCCAAAAAACACTACATGTAAACAAAAGTATGCAAACAGCTATGTGTTCAGAAAGCACTGAAACAAATTCTTTCACACATCAGGAACTCTGTGACGTAAACTGATTCTCCTGCTTGAAATATGCCACATTCTTCTTCTGAACAGCAACGTCTGTGCTAAGCAAAATATTTCCTATTCACCTCAGCTGATTCCTAATAACAAATCCATTTAATTTAGCTCTTCTTTCAACTTACGGATTATTTCCAAGTAAATGTTGATAACTTTTGTTTGCTTGGGTTTCTGTTTCAGTTTCTGCAAATAATGGATGGATCAGAAATGGCTATCTGCAAGTATTGGCTAGAAAACTCAGTATTCGGAGCGAATAGTCAGCAATACTCATGAAACTGACAATTCAGATGAGAAATTCAGTGCATTAGGCACTACAGATACTGTAGAGTCAAGCTTCCTTCTTATGTATCTACAAGAGACAATCCACAAAGTTTAGTATGGGACAGGAATCAAAAGCACTCTTAATTCACCTGTGCTGCTGGGGAGAGAGGAAAATGCCTTAACTGCAGAGATTCAACTCTAAAGCCCAATTTCACATATAAATTTTCCTTCATCTCTTTTGATCAGCTCAGATAATATTACTTTGAGGAACTGTAAGTGAGTAAGAACTAACCCGCAAGTCAGCAGAGCTCCTGGGTTTTGTAGCACAACAATAGTAACTAAAGCCACTCACAGCACCTTTTGTTGATGGGTAGCAAGGCACTATACAAAACTGTTGGAAGACAAGACATCAAGCAGCAAAGCCATCAACACAGATGCGATGGTGACGTATTCTACAACTTCTAGTTCATATGCCCCTTTGCAGATAATATTCCACAATCCTCTGCCAGGTGGCACAGTCCTCTGCCTGGCATCATGTATGTGAATCCAGATTCACATACATGTATGTGTGTGCATGCCTGTGTTCCTGTATATGCACTCAAGTGTGGGGAAGTACAGTGAAAAAAATAAGAAAACATTAAAATTGTGGCTTATGTATGTGTGCACAAACACACAGCCTGACTCTAACTTGCAATGGATAACGTAATCCAACAACACCATAAAGCAAGATGCTTTATTAGTTACAATTTCCCAGCTAGTCACCAATACACTACAACTATTGTGTGAGTAATGACATGACAATAAATATTGCTGGTCTATTTGTGACAGGAAATTATCACTGTGAACCCACATGTGTTCCTGAAGAACATTTGACAATCTAACTTTGTCAGCAAAAGCAAACAAACTAAAAGCACTGGAGGACTCAGTTAAAACAAGTAGTATTGCTGTGGCTCAAAATCAAAGACTCCAACCATTACTGAACAATGTGGCAAGAAAACGATCACAGAATCAAAAATGTTGCTGCCAAGAATTAACTCCATAATACTCTCTGGTCAAGGATTCCTCCCTCACCACCTGGTTGGCCATGTTTCCTTCTACAGCGAAAGCCTAAAATGTCTAAAAGAGAGGTATTCAAGGAACATAATTCAAACTAGTGTTAAATTTCACATCAGTAGAGTTCAGTAGAGTTTCACATCAGAGAGACAGCAGTGAAAAACACAAGCTTCTTCCCAAAATAAAAGAGCTAAATGAAACAGTAAACATGCTGAATTTAATAGAAATGGACTATGTCCTCACAAGGAGAATTTTCATTATCAACTGTTACGAAATGTAATGACTAGTTCCGATGACAATTACCACATCTTTGACTCAACTAGTATGGACAAGAGCAATTAACACAGTTGAATATTTATGAAGCATCATTTTCTGTTGTTCCCACCTACTCAAAAGTCAATTGAAAATGCTAAATGTCTTTTGTTTGTTAAACATAAGGGCATTTGCAGTCTCTCATGATGTCCACCTGGGTCTCACGAGGCTTGAGCCCCACAAGGTTTTTTTAAATTTTCCCTGCTGTTTTAGCAAAACAGAGATGACCTTTCAATGCCAAGAGCAAAACAGTCTTTCTTTGGCCTTCATTTAATGCATCAAGGATTGCCTGCTAGACAAATCTTACTGTCCCTTCACTCTCTGCTCAGGATTTCAGGCTGTGCTACTTTTTTAAGGCTTGTAGGTATATTAAAAAAATGGTCATTTGGGGATCTTACATTTGTATTTGGAAGTTTTAAAAAACAGCAGTTTTCCCCTGCCTTTCCTCATGGCATTTTCTTGTGCCTACTAGCAGTGACAGAAAGAGGCATTCTTGCATATTTTCTGTCTTGACATTGTTAAAAATTCACATTACTCTGTGGAAAGCCTTTTGAAGAGCAATTCTGGTGACTCTTTCCTTTCATGTAAGTAACTGTTCACATCCCTTTCACATGATAAGCACCTAAAATTAGTGCCTGCTTTTCCCAATTGTGTGCATAGCTGCCTGCCTACCTTATTCCAGTATGCAGACTAAATGTTTGAATATGCATACATCCAGTTACTCAGCTAGCCGAACAAATGCTCATCTTTGCTCTAATACTAACCATATGCAAAGCTGCATTCTCATTTTTAGGCATACACGATGCCACATGCAAGCTTGAAAGTCAAATTTCCAATAAATATCAACAGCAATGACTGTAGGTACCAAGGACCATCATCATTCATCTTCTGCTTAAGACGTTAAATGCACTTTTTTGATTCTGTCATTGACTTAAATGCACAAAATGCATCTTTTAACACAGTCCTCAGCTGAGGGATTAATGAACTACAGATGACTAAAGCTAATTAGACAGTTCACTGCACAACTAAGCAACGCTCATATTCTTCAGTGAAGAAGACTGCACAAAAACCTTCTGAAGGATTTACAACTCTGGTTCTTTGGAAAAATTATTTTATATCAATAAGTCTCTCCAGATCAGAAAGCGGCAAAATAAAGCCTATAAATATACCACCACTGGTATTTTCAAATCTTTCTTTAGCTGGCCTTCCACTTCTGCTGAGTACCATACTGAGTACATTTTACTGCTGTTCTAGCAAGAAGCACAAAAACAAGAGAATGAAATTGATGTTGTGACAATAAGAAACCACATATGAGTAATGAAACTGATAGAGTTGCCTTTCAGGGTAGAACAAAAGATAATTTCCCCTTTCACCTCTTCAGCTCTGACAGCCTATCACATTTGTTGAGTGTAAGGCTTTGATTTCAAGTAATGGATTTCTTCACTTGGATGAGTATGACCTTTATGTGGCACCTGCACCAAAGTAAAATTCAGAGGGAAACCAAGGCCAGACAGATTTTCCTGCTGAACTCTCCAGTTTCCAAAACAAATCACATTGTAATTCATTGTAAGCAATCTTTTCAGGAACCCGCTTTTAGTTATCTAAACTAAAATCTCCACAACTCATGTTTTCTAAATCTAATTCACTCTTTAGTACACAGATGTGTCTTCAGGTATCTCACCAGAGTAAGCTAGGAGTCTGTGTATCACTTTCCTGAAGTCAGGCACTGAAATTTCACTTAACTTCTGAGACTTTCTGCATTTGAGTAGTCTTTCCTAAATGCATAATTCTTTTTTGAAATGAGACAAACTCTAGATCACAACGGTGTTTTATATAGCATTAAACACAGCAGTGAATTCATGCAAATCAAAGGTCTTGTGCTTAGGTTCAAAACTCACTTATGGATGGCTTCTCATTATCTTTACGACGTAAGTATCCTGAAGTCTCTTCAAATCCAGTGTAATTTAAGAACATCTCTAGGCTATGTCCCACTATTATGCCCCTCCCAGGAAGCTGAGAGGAGATGAAATGAATCATTTGGGAATGCCAACGCCAAATATCTTCAACCCGCTGGTAAATCGAACTGCAACACTTACAAGCAATAGAGCAAGGGTCTTCTCTCCATCACCTACAGAATTTATACTTTTTTTCCCCCCAGATTACATAACTACTGTCAAATTTCTATCATAGATATGTATTTAGATGTCTTAGTCATCTCAGGGTCTAAAAACCTTATCCTTAAACCAGACAATCTAAGCACTCAAATTTTGTAACTCATCTCCTACTAAAAGGGGATCTAGTTTTCCACATAAATAATACTGTATGCCCCTTTGTGAGAAAATACAAAATATACATACACAAAAAATACAACTGCAAAGTGTTACCCTTAAAAAGATAAAGCAAAAAGACAAGTTTATAAAAGGGAAAACCTGACCAAGCAGCAGTACAAAAGAAAGAGAACTTACGAGTTCTAGTCTTTCACAAATTATGAATCAATCATGCGACATGTTGCAGACATATCAAATCTCATGTTTAGAACTGTTAATAGGGGCTAATACAGACTATAAAATAGAGGAGCAGTTTTTTCATTCTGTTAATGCTGGTGAGGCTTCAGTTTAAATAGCATGCCCAGTCTAGGGGTTTCACACTTCAATTGCACATTTTCTCAGTAATTGAGGTTACATAATTAAAAACTTAACTGACTTTGCATTCAAAAGAGTACAGTAAAGCAGCAAATACCTAAACTCAATGTGTCTATAAGCTTTTTGACAATCCACTGCATACTCTTTCTGTCCACTCATTTAAAAGCAAAAGAATGGTACACTCAAGTACCTTGAGGACTAACTTTGCTTTCATGATAAGTGTGAAAAATACATTTTTTTGTTTTGGGGGGGTTTTGTTTTATTTTGTTGTTTTTGATCAAGTATATCTCAAACTTCAAAAATGGAAACAGGCCCAGGCATGGGCCTAACCTAAGCCATCAGTTAGCAATCTCATCTCATTTTAGTAGGACTGAAATCTGAATTTTGATCTAATTCTAAATTTTTCACATACCTTGATTATTTATTAGTAATGATCCTCTTGGAATGAAACACAAGGTCCCTAAAAATATCTTTGAAAGTTCCACTCTTCCTTTCGAAACTGTAAGTGAAACTTCTAAATCTTACAGGCTAGCAAAAAAATCCAAAATTGCTTACATCTCTGTCCTGCCACTACACTAAGCATGAAGAACATCTGACAAATCCCAAATTCAATGTACGCTCTTCTTGGCTGTAAATTCTACGCCATGCATTTGTTAATTATTAGCATCGATGCAACTGTGTTCTCTGACAGACTTCAGGCTACCCAGATGTTGATTTGAGAAGGTAGTTGTTCTTACGATATCACAGAACTGTCTACTAAAACTATAGTGTAGCACACCCTGAGTCCTGGCAACAGATTTAACTCAACCGGTAAGAAAACTAGAGACTGAATCTGGTGGTTAGACAGGTTAGTCTGCACGTCCAGTTTTGGCATTGATGATGTCTGCTTTGGGGGCAAGTCACTTCTCAACTTTTAGCGCTCTGGTGTGAATCTGAACTGTTTGTATAGAGTCAACTGGGTGTCACAGATGATAATGTACATGTACATGTATGATGTATATATGATTACTATTAACAATAACATTATTCTCCATCTGCTCTCCCAGTACATGCTGTGCTAGAATATAGAATATTATTATTAATCTTTTAAGCAGGACAGAATCTAGCTGCAAAAGGGTCTCTCCTTTTGCAGTGTCCCAAACCTTCCATTTAGCTGGTCATCTCCAAACCTTTCAGTGAAGGAACAATGGTGGTACCTACTGTTTTTCAAGGAACTGATTTACTACTTGCTTTCAGTTTAGAATATTCATAAACATGCTCCAGAGACAGTCACTGAGACTAAATTCTTAAAAATACTTAGACACTGACAGCTATTTTAAGTATCTAAGCTACTTATTTCTCGTGTGGCCCAGACTGGTGATTTAGGCCCATTTCTTCACATGTATTGACCTTTAATGAAGTTTATGCTTCCGAGGAATAAAGCTACGAACTGACTTAAGCATACAACTGTCACTTCATTTTTCATATGTCCGCAATTTAAATCCTTAGAAACCTTTGCTCAGCTTCCCCTAATCTCACAGAAATTCTCTAGGTACAACAGCTTTCTGAATTTCTGCCATTGGCCATACCCTCGAGGTCAGACCATGAGAAGACAATGAGTCCAAGCTCTTGTACGATTCTCATACTGAACAGATTAGGTCAAACTCAAAACATGACCCAGGGAAAACACATTCCTTTAATCCAGTCCTAACTACTGAACTATGTTGTTTTCTGAGATAAAGCTTCCTTATGGTATCTGCTACTGAAACTATTCCATTTTCCTGAGTAAGAAGTCAGTCAAATGGGGACTTGTGCGATACCTGAAGAGGAGGGTTTTTTTGTGTTTTGTGTGTGTTTTATTTTAAACAAATTTGGCCATATTCTGCTTTTACTGCCACTAGAAAAATGCTTCAGTAACGCCAACATTCTGAAGCAGTTGTAGTACCAGATATTCTAATTTCCAAAAGAACAATCCTGCCTACAGACAAACTACCCTTCAGTTTCCAGGGAAATACTCTGTAAGGGAGGATGACAAGCATTTTACTTTAATATAAAAAGCAAGTAATTCTTATCAGAGAGAAGTCCACTATACTACTATAGTATCCTCCGACTTTAAAACTTACCCCAGCATTAGTCATAAGGAGTTAGTTTCCTTTATTTAGGTGGACTGGGATCTTACCCTAAGAATCTTCCACTGAACTTTCTCATCCTCTCAAAGACTCAAAAAGACTGAAAATTCACATGATTCTTAGGTGAAGGGAATTTCCTTTTAATTATCATAGGTCTTTTCTGAGTTTTATTACACTCTGAATTAACTCCTACAGATACAGCATTTAGAAAACAACCTTACAGAAGTATCTGGAACTGAATGAATAATTAACTAGGGTATTATTAAACTAATATAGTCTCTTGCTGAGCTCACAGAATGTTAACAAGCAAACTGTAGTAGCCTGACTTATCTGATTTACCTCACAGCTTGTTTCAGAATATTTCCAAGGAAAGTAGTAAAGATTCAATATTCTAAATTCTACTTCTCTTAAAAGTTGTGATGGGTCACATGAATTCAGTGGCATAGTTCTTTTTCAGCTGAAAAATACTAATTCTTATATAGAATCCTTCTGGTACCAAGAAACACAGGCATAAATATCAAATTCCCTATACATGATCAGTCCCGCATACAAACTAGAAATGTACATCCCTTGACCTCCCAAAGGTAACATTCAGCAACTTAAATATCAATGGAAAGAGAGGCCAAAACTGGCTGAGAATAGCTGGAGCACACTCCATGGGAAAAAAACAAACCAAATTGAATAAACATGCAGAACTCGATTCGTAAAAATTGTCCTTCTTATACAGCATCAAATAATGGCAGATTAGCAGACACAGAACAGAAGCGATATTATGCACACTATCCTGCCCTCAGCTGAGAGGGTATTTTATATTCATAGAGATAATATTTACCTGTTTTCATACAAGTTAGTGATACAGTTATTGTGTGCTAAGAATGCAACAGAAAGTCAATGAAAAATTAAGCACTGCTATTTAATCAACCGTACAAGTACATGTATTCTGCAATATGTGTCATATAAATGGTATCCTCATCTCACTGTACATGCTTTATCTGCTCCCTGCAGAACTTTCCAATAAGAATTTGTTTTAGCCCAAGCGATATTGTGCCACAGTGACACATTTGACAGAAGGAAAAAGTTAAGATACAGAATATTTGTCAGTGATTATGGTAAAGTAAAACAGTAAAATTATGAAAAAGCAAGCATCTTTTAGCTTTGCATACATAATAGTTTTATGATAGATGCTGATGATCATCATCAGCCTTGGCTTGCCAATTTAACTATATCACTGCCCTCCTTGCAACCTTCCACTGACTGTCCCTTCTCTATTGCATCTAACATAAGCTATTTGCCATTACTTTCAAGGCTCTTTATGACTGATCCTGCCTCCCCATCATCTCTCATCAAGTATCTAGAGGCCTCCAATCAAGCTATAGACAGCTTCCATCGTTCAGTTGTTAAATTTTCAAACAAGCACTTCTATATTTTCTCTCATGCTTCACACATCAAGTTTGAAGTTGACACACGCACAAAACCACTTCCTGGTTCTCCTTATCTTCCCTTAAAATTCTGCTTTAAAAAGATCATTGTGGTGTATGAAGATAAATACTTAACATGCTGATCAACAATACTGAATCGTCTCCTTGCCAGCCTATCTATAATTATCCTTATGTTATTTTAAAATTGTGAATTATTTATTCCTCTCGATAATGCTTTAGAGCTTGCTGACTTATTCTGTCTCTTATAACAAGATCAACGTGCAGGTGTCCCTTTGAGTTGAAGGGAAAACTCTCACTAAACCCACAGAAGTTACTCATTTTAATCTAGAGTAATATAACAACAAGTCCACAAGATGGCACTACATCATGACCAAATGGAGGAATATCAGGGAAGACTGTTAGGGACCGGCACATATTGTGACTGCTTATATTCAGGGAGGATTCTGTACTCATCAAATCATTTGGAAATAGCCAGCATGAAGAAAACAGACATCCTAATCTGCGCTACTGAAAGTAACATGAGAAAATAAAGTGAATGAAAATGCATTACAGTAAAAACCACGATTTTTCCTTTTAGAAAACATGGAGGACTGACTTCACAGATGGGATTTTATATAGAAACAAACTGCAGGTGAGCAGTCTATGACATATTATAGGCTCACCATTTCTGCCAGGCCAGCTCAGTTATATCCTGAGCATTGATGCTCACTCAGTTCAAAACAATTCTCTAGCTGAAACTGTTTTTTACTCAAACTATCTGGCCCATGGGGGTGCTGACTGTCATTTAAGTACAGTGAAATTTAATATAACCCTGAGTTGGGAAGTCAGCCTCTCTTTGCAATTAATAAAAACATCTGGTAAAGCTAAATGAAAAAAAATGCAGTGTAATTCAGTGTTCTCATGAGATTCAAATAAATTCTTCTTAAATTATTGCAAGGGTAGATGATGCATGCTACCTCTGCAGTAAAAACATGGCATGACAAGATTTCAGATCAGCCACCAGCACACCAAGATTAAGGCAGTACCTTCTCAGACGCTTTGGCAGGAAAGCAGTCCTGAAGGATGCATGTAGAGATTGACACAATCCTACAGCAGGAGAAAGATACTATGAACTGTAACATCACAGGAGCTGAGCAAGATAATCTAGGCAGCTAGAACTAGGCCACAGGCTACATATAACTCTAGGTCTCTTGCTCATTTATCTAATTCTACCTTCACTCTTTTTGAATAAGACAAAGGAGATTTGTTTCATAGTGGTCACTTATTTAGTGGTTATCCTGTTTAATGGTACATGGAGTCATGGAAACAGCAGTACAGGGTGGATTAAACCACCAGGATCAGGGAAGCCTCATATTTACCAATATGCAGCACCAGAAAAACTTTGACTAATGGAGTCTACTTCTTTTCCAAAGGTCAAGTGACAGGAGACTCTATTAAAACAAATAGCTATGGGAGCTTCTGCTTTATTGTTAGTTTCATCTGAAACACTGAGAGCCAGATCTAATGCAGAGCCACCTGCTGACTT
This sequence comes from Apteryx mantelli, assembly GCF_036417845.1. Classification (NCBI taxonomy): domain Eukaryota; kingdom Metazoa; phylum Chordata; class Aves; order Apterygiformes; family Apterygidae; genus Apteryx; species Apteryx mantelli. The sequence continues at coordinate 34,188,896 of NC_089981.1, read as the reverse complement.
CACTGGGCTCTGGGATCAAGCCTTATCTGAGGAAAATTTTTCAGTTATCCCTTTAACAAGGCACTCAGTTGATTAACAGACCTCCTGCCTGCTCCTCTGATGTGAATGCTTTTATTTTTATGCTCCTCAGGGCAGCAGATATGCTTGTACAATCATCAGCAAGAGAACTCCTAAGAAATAGCTGTGTAACTGCAGCATCCCCTAGTGTATTTACACTGCTCAGCTGTTACAAAAATCTCCGTAACATCAGCAGCAGGCAGATCCTCATTTCAGGACCAAGCTACTGCAGTACTGATTGAAATGCTGATTCTAACAGAATAGCTGATCTCAGTGTGTGGCTTTCTCTGAGTATCAAAAAAAAAAAAAAAAAGAAAAGAAAAAGAAAAAAACTGATATTACAATACATACTAGACAACTGTGTGAAAAAGCCATAGCTCTAAAGATCTTCTAAATTGAAGAGAAATGGGGGAATCTTAATAAACAGATGAGAAAATTTTGATGAACGGCAGGACAGTGTCAGCTCACTTTTCAGAAGATATTTGTTGGATTTAAAAACATTGTGAGAAGGATATTAAAAGGGCAAGTGGTTAGGAGGAAACATAAGTTTGTGAAAAGGACAAACTAAGTCTGAATACAGCAGCACTTTATTCCCACTAGGAAGACTATAATTAGTGTGTAAAGGAGGGAAAGAAATGGCTTGAAGCCATTTTTAGCAATAATACGCCAAACAGCTTGAAGTTGTCCACTCCAGTTTAGTCCTTATCTCATGTTTCAAAGAAAACAACATGCATAGCTTCTTTCTTTTCAAACTGCACTGGAAAGTGGTGAAATGAAGGTTGATGCAAAAAACTGGACGCATGCAGCAGGTCTTGCTTTCTGAGGAATAAACCCAAGAGTGAAGTAGCGAACTGCTCAAGGTGCCTTATTTTTGGCAACTATAAGCAGATCAGACTGATATGGTAAATATTCTGTAAGTTCATAATAATGTATTAGATTTTATCCATTAAGCACTTCACATGAAGATTTTCATTATTTTCCAAAGGATTAAGCTTAGATTCTGAAGGCCACACACTCATTTCATTTATGCTGCTGCAAATCTGGAATAACTCAGTTTGAAAATTATTTCAAATTACATTTGACTACTGAAATCCTGCCCTGAGCTTCAGTGGTTTGGTCAGTTCTTATAAAACTGATAAATGAATGGAAATTAACATAAAAATTGATAAATGACAAGACTTTTAAACCATAAAAGATATCCTACCTGTAAAACATTTGGATTTTTTACTGTTTAAAAAGTCAAAAAGGTCTCTTTAGATTTAATCTAAGTTTAATTTTTAATCTGGATTGTAAAAAAACCTATGAGAAGTGACAATAAAGAAAACAATCGAATTGTAAATTAGGATTTAGGACCGGCATCAAGAAACTATTGAAATGCAGCTCATGTCCAAAAAGGTTAAAATGACATCTTTCTATGGACAAAATTTGGCCCCAGTCTGTCTTTTACCCCATATCTATTTCTCTGAAAAACATACTTTCACTGTCAATGCCACAGAGCAATATCCAACAGAAGGCTGAGCTTGAATCTTTTGTTTTACATAGTGCAAATTTCTCCTTGTGACAGTAGACCTTGATTCTCAACTTGTAAATTGGGCAATGACAATTGAAAAATTTTGATCTTTTAGATATAGACTGTAGATTAGTTCTTTAGTTTTGCCTGTATTGCATCACTAATACAAATATTACTGCTCAGAATACAATTAAATTTAAAAGACTAGAAAGTGTGATTTTCATAGTGGCACAAAACTGGGTTTGAAAATACCTATAAAAATGAAAAGTAAATGGGCCGACATTACCTATTCCCTTTGAAATAATCCACACTAGTTATCGCATAGAGAACTTTTCCTTCCCAAACCATTTTTTTCTTTTTGTTCATTATACAGTGCAGCATTGCCACCCATAGCAAAAGAAACAGACATTGCCCCATACAGTTTGCATTCATGAATGAACAGGCCGTTGCTCTGGGAGAGATGGGAAAATAACACCCCATATTTTAACTAACTTGCATAGGAGAACCTTTCCTGCAAAGAAAAAACTGTTGTCCATGCTGTCTCAGCATGAATCATCTGGTTGGCAACTCAAAGAACTCAGATCCTCCTTCTCCACAAAGCGTAAGTCCCTGCCACTGGAGGTAACAGATTTCACTTAACTGACAACACTTTGGGAATACAACATGAATTTGAACTGAGAATTGGATCAGAAACAAAGAGGAGTAATGGTTGTTCAGTTTAGTTTAATAGGTATCATCAACAAATGTATTTGTAACATGAGCAAATCCACTTATTTTATAGAGGTTTCAGGCATGTGATTAAAATCTATTCTAGTATTTCACCAACTATAACAAAAATTGAAAGTAAATCTAGTTTTGACTACACCAATGAACATGCCATAACTTTAAAAGTAACACGGGATAGAAAATAAAGCACATTCTACACATCAGGAAGCAAGGACTGTATCTAGCAGAAATATAGGTAGATCCTTTATAATCTCATTCATACAGCATAGCTATAGCTTTATAAGACATATGGTCCATCATAGTAAGAAGTTGCGTGTTTGACACAGGAATTACCTTTTTAAAAAAGTGCAGGAAATAAAACTGGATGACCACAAGGATCCCTTTTGAACTTAAAATCTTTGATTCTATGATCCTATTTATACCTGTAAAGGTAATAAAAATAACTAGCAAATTTAAACTGTCTATTCATTAAGGGCACACATTCTTAATAATTGTAGGAGTCTTCTTTTCCCTCCACTTCAGTGGGATCTAAGGTGAGCCCTCAAAGCAGACAGTGGTGTATATCCTCTTTGAAACCTTCTTTTGATAATTGTAAATGACTGCAACATAAGAAAGATAAGAGAACTGGGTCCACATTATTACATTCTAGCAAAATGACATGAAGTGCTGACATTTCTTTCCCTTCAACAACATAAATTAGAGGATATTATCTCCCTCCTGCACTTGACATTCAAATGAGTGATTGGGAACATAATGGGAAGCATAATTACATGGGTATGACAACATGTAATTAGTGGGGTAAGACTGGCAAATCTTGCCTAAGTATTCCATCCAGCCCTAGCATCCAAATTGTCTGGTCCCTGGTATTTGAAAACCCAGCCCACCTGGCTTAGTAATTTGAGCTGAATATTTGATTGCAGATTCACTCTGTTTAATAACCCTCTTTAGGCTTTTCTTCGTTTCCCTGGATTTACGAGAAATAAACTAATTTGTCTATTGAATAAATATCCACCCCAACTGCTCTGACTGCTGCATATAGGCAACTGGCTTTTCAACTACAATGCTAACTTGATGCTTCCTTTTTTCACCACTCAAATCTATTATTTGTTCTTCTTTTTTTTTGCTACAGACAATTGAAATATACTTATTTCATAAAGACTGTAACAGTCTCAAGGAATTTATCCTAACATCCAAAGTCCTACAACAGAGAGTCAAAGCTCAATGACAACACCAAGTATTTTTTCTCAAATTTTAAACATACTTAGTTTAAAATCTAGCACCATCTAGCATAAAATCGGAAACCCACTAGGTAAGTCTGCTGCTCATGCTTTGGTTTTGCAATGTGATACATCATGGAATTTTACAATGTCACTGATGGAAACTGAGCAGAAAAAAGGTTTGCCAAATGTGCACAGCAGAAGAGAGAACCGTGGTGATTTATCAGCTTATAGCCAAGACTAAGCATGTTGTTCTGAGATACTACAAAGTAACACCTCGCACTGATGAAACCTCTGGTGATCAGCTTGTGACTGGTTACACACCTCTAACTTGTTCTTTAAAGACAAAGTCTGTAAGCAGAAGGCCAGCAAAATCTCAAGTCAGTGTTTTCATACCACCTTCATCCCTGTAATGGGTCTTATGTAACATAAGAGCACTTGACCTGGCCCTTCTTATATTCTTAGCTGTTTCCCTCTGCGAATTTCAGTGACATTTTTGATGACCGGAGGAGGGGGGACGGGCAGAAGCTTGGCATATTGAACCATAATTCACTGTAAATACACTCTCTATCAAAAATTCTCACATTTAAAGAAATTATTCTTCTCTTCCGACTGCTAGCCAACAATTGCTATTCACTGCTACAAAGAGCTCCTGCATCCTACTCAAGAGCAGACTTATTTTTGGTGGGGAGACTTATCTAACAGCATGATTTGTACAGCATTTTGGACCCATTTGAGATCAAGCTGCTTTTTAGTTCAATGAAAAATCACAGAACTGTTAGAAAATGTTCTCTTCTTCCTGAACTACCATGCTTTAGTAGCACATACCTTTTTCTTGTCTTCTCTTCCTAACTTGATCAGAGCCAAAATGTAAATATTTTTCAAATAAGTGGATCAAAAATCTTGAAAATTCTTAGCTTATGAACATGCAATGCTTCAGTATTAATAAGGCATTACATAATTTTATTTGCAAGCTTCATAAAGTACTTGGAAAAGCTCAATAAAGGCCATAGCCTCATCCTCAGTTTTCTCGAACACAAGCACAGTACAACTTTAATTTTTTTTAGTTCTGGGCATTATTATTACACGCCAATTTAAACTTTCTTGCTTCAGTATGTGAGCCAAACTAGAATTAGTAAGCTTCCTCTTAACCCATTCTCTGTAAGCAAGTTATCTCCAAACTGTCTTCTACTTGCTATCTTGTGTTTTCCTCTGAAGCAGCTGTTTTGATGAAATAACAGAGTATTTATAGAATTTAATACAACCACTCATCTTATCTAATATCCTAATTTTTGTGTACCTATCTTTTGGGCTCTCAGTGTTTATAACATTGTACAAAAAAAACACACAAAAATGTGCACAATTGGTGACCAGAAAAGTGTTCAGCACCACCTACTTGACAATGACTGTCACCTTGTGAACTAGAGGGGGAAGAAACATTTTACGGGATTTTTTCATGCTTGCTTCCTAAAGTTAAAACACTACTTTCCTGATATTATTTCCCCTATTTAAAAAAAAAACAGTGTACCTTGACTACCAGAATGACCAAAGCCAAATTTCCCATATATTAAAGTTTTATCAAGTGAAATTTACTGGAGGGGGAAAAAAAAAAAAAAAAAAAATCACACTACCTTCAGAACTGTCTTTTCTGTTACTACTATTTCTCTTGCTTCTGCCTTTTTTGCTGTTTACATCTTTCTCTTCCCAAACTTTCTTCTCCAGTCCTCGAGTCTTATTATCTTCCATTCTCAGTCCATCTCAAACCTGGTTCTCAATCCCAGTGCTCCTCCATTTATTCTGCCCAAATCCAGCTTACTCTCCCCTCAGGTTTGTGATTTTCTCCTCTTTTTCATCTTTCTTATTTTTGGCATAAATTCTTTCTGCCCTAACTTCCCAGAGCTAAACAATTCACAAAGCTCAGAAGGGTTTCCCACAGGGTTACTTTGTACAGGCATCAACTGCTTGTGCTTCCGCTTAAAAAAAGATCAGTTCAGACATCATTTGGTGCTTGGAGAGACAACATGTAATGACTGAGCCTGAAACTGATTTGACAGCATATGCAATATTTCCACTCAAATGACTAACATAGCATATTAATTCTTTTCCCTTAGTCATGGCACTATTTGGAAGATAAACACAAAACAGAAGTAAAAAACACCTAACACCTATCCTCCCTGGTGATAAAAATTATCTACTCCCCACAAACAAAATCTTTCTTCTGCTTTTTTGATATGTTTGCCATTATTTTCTGACGCTTTCCATCGTACAAACATTCAGTGCTAAGACACAGAACCACACTGAAAGCAATGTTAAATATAATACTTAGTGATAGAAGTCTGATCTAACTCCAGAACACTCACCCTGATCCTAGTACAGTACATGGTGACCATATTTCACTGCAGGAGACTAGCTTCCCCCTCCTTCAGCAAAGAGCCAACAAAAGAATGAAACACTGTGTGGAGTACAAGTTACTTCATGGGAACAAACACTGAACAAAGCAGAGGCTTCTGTGTACTCCACTGAGTTAGACCATTGCAAAGAATTTGTGACTACGAAAATAAAATGCACTTCTATGCACAGACATCTGATAAATACAGAAAAATGTGAATTTATCAGACGTTCTTCTCGGACAGAAAAGTGCAGCCCCACTGCATAACCCTTACTTGAGAAACCACTCCTACAAGCCAGGATAAGTCTGAATACTAGAGAGACTAGGGTCTTTCAAATTCCTTTCAGAAGGTCCAGATTGAAATCCAGACAAAAAATATGTCTTACAGCTATTTCAGCACCAGTCATATCAATACATAAAAATATTATAACAATTCTAGCTGTGAATTTCCAAGACACTATAAAATCTTAACAGTACAAGGTAGCCCTTTGAAAGAGAAATTTCTTCAACCAATCTGTCTCTCATAGCCTATTTTATGAACCTATTTTTCTGGACAGGTTTCCTAATACCCATTTGCTTGCACCAGTGGAACAGTTAAACTCTTGAGTTTGTTCTTTTTTTTTTTTTACATAGCAAGTGACATAGGAAATCCTATACCATAAATGCAGCTCCTTGCTGCTAGATTAATAATAAAACTAAACAAAATAGAATTATTGCAAAAGACAAGAAGAATTCAGGTAAAAAATTCCATTTGCTCTCGCTGCCTAGATGTAAACTGCTAGGTATGACAGCATTTCTAAACTCCTGGATCTGAATATGCAGTCCAAGTGCAACTTGATTTACAGGGGGAAAATCTGGTCATTGACAGCCTTTCCTTGTCTCCCTCCCCCTTCAGCTGCCCTATGCCTTCATTTCCACAAGACAGAACCCAAGAGGACACTGTACTGGGCATTAGTGCATACACTGAACATGCACGATTAGATACAATCATTGTCATTTTAATTCCTCTTGAGCAGCGCTCTAGTTATCTAAGTATATATATATATATAAAATTCTGATTTATGATTCAGTAGAGGGTTGAACAATATAGGACTCTCTGACAAAGCTTAACTTCAGCTGAACTAGAATTTTATTCTAAATTGATGCCGTTAGTACAAAGTAGAAATTTGTTGGTTTTGGAAATACTAACTTTGACAGGTGTTTTAAGCAGACAGAGGCAGTATTACAAAACCAACTTCTTCATTCTCCTTTATCGTGCCTAAAAATGTAAATGACAGTAAGAGCTCTGTGCTCTTTCCAAGGTTCAATAACACACTCAACAGAGAAGATACCCAAAAGGAGGAGTATAGCTGTTAGTCTAAATGATTCTTTATCAGGACTTTTTAGAAGATGTGAGAAAGAAAGGTTTGCAAAATGATGAAGGCTGCTGACAGTTGGTGACCAAATAGTTTAAGAACAACTGAGATATGCCACTTTTATGCCCTAACCTAAGTGAGGCAAGCCTATCATCAAGGATCAGAAGATTTTGGGTGTAGTTTGATAAATGCAGGTGAAATATGACTTGGAGAAAGTACTATTTAGATCCCAGTGCCTGATGTTGGAATTATTGTATCAAGTAGAATCCACAGACCAGATTTTACCTCTAAGGGATTTTTCCAAGTCTAAAGCCTAGGAAAATACATCTTTAGATAGAATTCTTTTCAGACCTACACCCTCTGTAACCAGGTAGAGAATGGAGATACTTAATAGATGCACAGATCTGCACTTGGACAAGGGGTGTGAGAACAGGTTTATCATCTTCGGAGAATGAAGAGCTTACGCTCCCATTCATCTTGAAATTTTCATCTTGGAAAGGGGAACTTTATGACTTGACTGGAGAGCTAACCTATTCTATTATAGCTATGCAGAAACTGAGGCATGACATCATGATCTAAAGCATTTTGTTACACAAGGGAAAAAAGCTCATGCCTCATGAAAGTAACAGTTCACATGTTTTGTTTTTTTAATAAATTTTCCCCACTCGCTGTAAGAGTTAAAAAGATTTTGACTATAGCAATGAAGCACTGAACAGAATCCAAATAAGATCATCTTGTCCCTTCCAGAACACTTTCTCTTCAGTATGTTATATTGCCAGCTCAACTTTTATCGTGAATCTTGTGCTTACTGTTTTTCTTAAGGAAAAATCACTCAATACAGAAACTATACACAAGAATCTGAAATTATTTCAGTAATTTTCATTTTTCTCTTTTGAAGGTTTTAAAAAAAAATTACTCCCAAGGTTTAGTACTTTGCTTTCACTCTTATCTGGCTATTTTTAGGCCAGTTTTATGATTTTTGGCAATCTAGAACTAATGCTACTGTACCCAATAGCGTTCTCATTGGGAATACAGGGACTTTCAGGTCAGGGATGAACACCACTCACAGAAAGGAAGATGTATATTTTTGGTTTATACTGTATGGCATTTCACTTAATTTGTCTATTTCTTTACATTTCAAAGCAGAGGCAAGCCATTTCTTCAGTTTTCAATCTGGACTCCATACTGAGCAAAAAAACCTGCTTGTGAATACTTTGGAGAAATGTAGAAGGTATTATGAGATGATTAATTTTTATAGACTAAAGTCATCTATATGAAGAGTTAAAGTTTTCTAACTGCCTGATGTGAATTACAGGTGACAGATTTGCTAATGATCCAGGTAACTGAATAAAGAATCTTTCTTCAAAAAAATAAAACTGATTAGTTTTGAAGAATTCAAAAATTCTTCAAAAATTGGGCAGGAAAGACCAAGCTCTTTCAACAGTGCATCAGAGGTTAAAGGGACAACATCAGATGGTTTTGAACTGAACTCTGAATTTTCTGTATTGGAAAATATACAATAAATGCAGTAATTTAAAAAAATGTTCTTTAAATCTTAATTTCATGCTACTATCAGACCTCAACAATAAAAATATGCATTTATTGATTTACAAGACAAGTAATCAAGGTTAAGTCAGATCGGATCGTTTCAGCCTTCACCTATACCTTCTTGGAAGTAATACCCTTCTTTGGAAGTATACCCTTCTTTAGTAACCCTACAGAGAGCCCAAATTTTACTCTCTATTAGGAACCTCTACAAGGACTTTCATTGTACTTGTTGCATAGCTTCCCTACACATAGCCAACATGATATGGGTTGTCCTTTCCACAAGCTAGCAGTTAACCAGACTGTAAGTAGGGTATGCAAACAATACAACAAAGCCAGTGCTTATTAGACTTTCAGTTTTCTTAAAATCTCTCTCCAGTCTCTGTTCCCTTTGATCCACTATAACCCTATGCTGACCATAAAACTGAAAAATCACTCCATTCATACCACCCTGTATTCTATGAACTCTAGTGTCTGCATGTGTGTATAAGCTTATGGACACTAAGTTATTGCTCAGCTGTTGGACTGTCTATTGATCTTCTCAGATTCTCCACTTGTACATATGACTTACATCATCAATAGGATACCTGCACAAAACCAAACAGCCATATCATATTCCAAGAACTTTTCAAAGGACTTCCTAACTTTTCAGAATCAATGGAAAGCATTACAAAGTAAGTAAATGCATCCATATGATTTAGAATAATAATAATGAGACTTCAAAAATTCTTCTACTCATTACAACCCAGCAGTGTAAAGAGGCTGTATGAACATAATACACATATACCAGGAAATAAAGCAAAAGAAAGCAATATAAAACACCACAAGCATACAGATTACAGAAAGGAAGAAAAGTAGACAGCCACAACAAAAGGAAAACAATGTTTTGGGCACAGTCCATTAAAATGAATAAATAAGAAAATGTTCCAGTAGTATGTTTATACACTTAAAATGACATGAATCCAAAATGAATAATGGCCCAAATGTTTGTTCCCTGTAGTTGGGGGAGAACAGAGACAAGAAAACAAAAATCAAACAGAGCATGTAAGGAAAGGGCAATATTAATTTCAAATGTCTGAAATACCAGCCTTTTAACTCTGCCTCTCCATAAACCTGAGTGGCCTTCTCATTAGCATACTTCGGTTAATGCCATTACCCAATCATGAATATTTCCAAACTAAAATAAAAGTATGTAACTCAATCCCTCCCACATTTCTTAAGCACAAATTTGGGCTCTGGGAACACTTCCCACTTCTTTTCTTTCAAGTAGACCCAGACAAGGCAGGAGCTGTACCTCATTCTCACAGGTCCCTCAGTCTGGACAATCGGAGCCCAGTCCACAGCACACAGGGGAACATTCTTGGTCTGCAATGTCAACAAGTCCCTCTGTCATCTGTATACAACGTGGGAACTTCAGTATTCAGGTAGTCAGTTTATCACTCACTTAAAAAGGATGCTATACGCATTGGGAATGGGGAGAATATGTTGCTTACTAAACTTTTAAAATATCAGAATATCAACTATTGCCCCTCTTTAGCTCTGCTCTTCAGAGGTCTTAGAGAAACAACCACCCTGAACCTACAGTTGATGACACAAAATTCTAAAATATAACTGAGAGCAGATGTTTCACCCATATCTGATCTTGCAATGGTAGTCTGATGGTGTGACAATTCTGCCCAAATAGTAAAGCTGCAATCAACACCATGAAAAGATTAGCAAAGTAACATATTTGCCTCATCATAACTATTTAAAATGCAAAGCAAGAGAAATGAAAACAAGAGCTAGATATTAATGCCATAAAAGAACAGTATTTTGAAAGCAAGAACTGTGAAAGTCTCAGATACAAAGTACCGGCAAATCTGTTCAGTTAGTAACTGTTCAGTCAGTAAATCTGCATGTTACTAATCTCATGCAGAAAACCTGCAATGTTGTATCCTTGACTGTATATCACTTGAATAAGCAGATAAAGGGAATCTTTTTGTTCTCACTAAAGAAGAGGGATATAGAATCTTGATGTAATGGTATTACTTCTGGTACTGTTCTATGTAATTCAGGATTGCATGAAGCAAACTTTCAAAGCAGAACTAACCTCATAACATCATGAAATCACTGTTTTCCTAGTATTTTATTCACCGAGTGCATTTTTAGCGACTACGCAAAAGCATGCCATACTTCCTAACACAACCAGCTTTGGAGAAGACTCAATGGCACAGTGAGTTAATTTAATACAAAAAAAAAAAAAAAAATTAATATCTTGCTGCTGAGTAGAATAAGAGATAGGAGTGTATTCTATCCCCAGTCATGCAGAATTGATTGTGGAACCATCCCTGGAAAGACTGCACAAAGTCAGAGGAGTCTCCTTGTTGACTCTTTGAACCACCTCAGATACACTGATCACATGTCACTGAGGTGGAACGCAGTGAATGGTGGTGTTGGTTAAAAGACATTGGTGAGGAACACCGACTCTCTTACATAAAGAGAGCATTAACACAGCACACCGACTCAATAAAAAATTGGTATTAACAGTCAAGGTACCAATACACAAGCAGAAGATACAAAGCAATTCAACTGCCTGAGAATGACATGAGGCTGCTCCAAAGAAATAAATGAAAGTCAGAAACATCACACTTACCTATGAAATTTCAGGAAACCCGTTGAATCTCCAAAAATAAAGTGATTTAAAGGGTGAAATAATTTATTTTTCCACAATAACTGCAGATGGGCATCATGGTAAATTCATGTTATTGACATACAAGAAACAAAAACTTTGAGATATGATGCTCTCAGATATTATTGGGAAAAAGCACAATTTTGTCAGAATCAACCAGCAAACTTATATACTCTGATTACCTCCAAGATAGAGAGGTCCATAACCTTAAGAGAAAATCATTACAGATAGAATGGTAGCAGGTCATTATTGTGCTGAGAGTATGCAATACACCCAGGAAAAGTCTTGAAAAGAGCATTTGAAGTTAGCAATGAAAAGAGAAGAATATTGTAACATGAATAAGTAAATCTGACTAGTGGTATGAGCTGCCTTAACAAGCCACTTGAGGATACCCCACAGGAAGGTGTTCAAATATAGTGAAAAAACAGACTTTGGAACACTGTAATCTTAAAGTAATTCACTACTGAGGCTCACCATGGACCTAAAGTACACTATAGCTGATCACAACAACTAGGGATTACATACACACATAGAGCCTTCCCTCAGCACTTTGTGGGAAAAGTGACTCACTCACACCTAACAACCAAGACCTTCCTCTTCTGCTCAGCTATGATGCTGGCACTGAAACAAAGTTGGAAAAAGAAAACAGAAACAAGGGATCTCAATGAAGTGTACAATGTCATCCCCCTCTATAAACCTTAACTACATGTTGCATGATACCATTATCTTTCTTGTTCTCTAGTTATCAGTAACAGAGCAAAAAGGCATAAGGCAAAAATTTGTAATTTGAAAGAGCCAAACAAAAAGCTCTTAAATAATGTCAAAACTAAGTATAAGAAACTTCTTCTATGTCTTCTTTAATACAGTTATATCATTTCAGATTGGCAATAGGTTTCTTTTGTCAATACAGCTGCTTGCATTAGCGTATATTCATTATCATGTATACAGGAAGCTGAAGTGTCCTCTTCTAAGTATGTGTACTTGGATATAATAAAAATTATAAAGAAAACTGTTGCTGTCATTTATGAACTACTGTACAACATTCCTGATTCACTGTAGATTGACTGACTCATTGTAAATTGGTTTGTTCCAGCATAACAGGTAATAATTTGTAGTAGGTTGGCTTTGACACACTAAAGTACATCAATCAAGCAATCTCAGGTTGAACACGTTTACCACGTTTATGAGGGGAAAAAAAAATAGAATTTTCACCCACCATTTCTTACAGGCTTTGCTATTTTAGCTTTCAAAATGACAAAGATAGACATTGGATTAAAAAAAAAAATCCAAAATCTGAATGCCTGAAGGTTTTAAAGTAACTCTACCTAGTATAATATGCAATAGTTTTATGTGAGCTTTTGAAAGTTAAAAGATACTCCATTCAGACTACAACTATTTGTGCTGGTACCTGCTAACAGACCTATCAGTTGCAGACAAACAAATGTGCTGTTTTCTCTCCAAATACATAATGATGCATGAAATCCAGGGGCAAACAGAGTGCTGTCAGGTCAACAGTTTGTCACAAAGCTGTTAAACTGCTGGACAATTCAACTGTCTCCCACATTTTAGGAAAAAAAAATTCACTCTCTAATGTAAAAGCAAAAAGGATATAAACAAACCTGATTTCAAGTAAAGGTTTCATGGGACAATTGCCTCATGTTTCTATAAGGTTTTCAAGGAACCATGGTGATTCCCATAGCTACAGTTGCCAGACAAGTTTGATAGAAACTTCAATCTACAGCAAGTCACGGAGCAGAATGCTGCAGAACTGAAGAATACAGTTATAGAATTTTGTGTAGAACCCAATGACTGTAGCAGAAGAGCACTGAAAAAATTTGAGGTCACAGACATGTTTTGGGTTTATGTATACACCCAGCTTCACTGACCATTTTAATACTGTGCCCTTATGTGCCCTAGGAACAGCAAGCTCAACCAGCAAAGGTATTCTTGCAACTAAAGGGGACTTACTAAAGCAATGGTCTATACTAAAACATGTTTCCCATATGAATTTTACCAGTACAATTGCACCAGTAAACCCTTGCAGATGCTCATATGGACACCAGTCTACTCTGGGACTTGCTAGGTACTCTTCTTACTTTGCTACTGAACCATGTATCATTTCAGCAAGTCATTCAACTTCCCAAGTCTATATTTCTCTGGCCATAATAAAATGGTGATATTGACTATTGCTAAGGTAACAAGCTAATGAGTGTTAAGATAGGTGCCACTCATCCCAGAAAATATGCTTTTTCAAAATATAGTATATACCAGCTACCCACAGTAGCAGAAACACTTTTATGCTAGTATATCCATGTCAGCAAAACTTTTCCTTGTATAAAAATACCACGGGAAGATTTCTCCCTTTACAGATGCTGTAATACAGCAAGAGTTTCCAGCAAATGGCTAATAATTGCTGCCAGCAGTTTGATTCAAACACTGGGACTTAAGTACAGTCCTTGCCAATGACCAAAGTCTTGTGGCAGCTATACAGCTAACATTCCTAGATCTGAATGCTGACCTATCCATTCCTCCTTCTGCTGAACTTTGGTGTTCTGTTAAGTCAGCCTTAGAGCTCTCTCACTCCAGGAGAGAGCATAAAAGAGCCAGGGAATAACCACAAATCAGGCCCTACTATTTAATAGAAAACAATCATACCAGGCTTCCTAGAGTAACATATGACCCCTAAGCCCACACTTATATTCAGCCTTGATGCTTGCTCACAGACATGCATTTGTTATCTATGTTATTTGCTTCCTCAGGCATGACAGTGCATTGGGAGGAAGTAACAGAACAATACACAAAACACTTGAGCATAAATCAAGGAAAAAACAGTAGCTTCCACATTTGTGTTTGATGGGCCTACTCTCAGACCAACAACCTTCATTTTCCATCAATCTAAACATGGAGAGGACATTTTTCTAAGCAAAGGTCAAATCCTAAATTCCTTAACCTAACCTGTTATCAGTAAGTAAGCATTAATTGAAGCTAGGACTGTGCAAATATTAGTTGCTAAGAGACTGAAAAGAGACTAAATGAGAATGTTTTTAATAACAGCAAAAAGGAATGTCCCTGCTTTCCGAACCAGAAATAAAGTCAATACCTTTACAGATGGGAAAAGAAGACTTCTGCTGAAAATCATCACCATCTGAGACACAAATATTAAAAAAAAAAAAAGTTATCTATTGCAGCTTTCTAATGAGATGCAAACCTGGCAGAGAGATGCTGCAGAGATTCCAAAGGAAGCAGACATCCATGTTTCAAAGCATGTTCTCTTTAGCCCTGAAGCAAAGAACACAGGATAGCAACAGGGTGATGCATTCGTTGCTACATCATCTGGGAAGTTTCTCAAACAACAGAAGCAGAATGGAAGCAGAAGCCAAAATCCTGCTTGGCACAGAAAAAAGAAAGAACTCCCTGAGCAGACAGACAGGACATTCCAGGCAATAAATTTATAAAGGATATCAAGAAAACAGGCTAGAAAGGGCAAAAGATTCCCAAAGAGGCATCCCAAAGTCAGGTGCCAGTAAGGCAGATGACTCTCACTGTGACACAGAGGAAAATCCAAGTGTTGGGGGGATTTTAAGTACATTTTTTGTCAGCCTGACAGATAAGAAAGATAATATATATTACCCTAAAAATGCAGCAAGATATGAACCCAAACACATTCAACACTTATGGGTCAAAATTTAAATCCATATTTTGAAAATATCCCATAATCTTTATAATAATGCCAAATTATAATAAAAACAGCCTACAACCAGGCCTGAAAAAGGTGGTTCAAGCCAGGATCTGCACGCTTTTATATCCAATTATCACAAAATAAAAGTGACTATGATACAAAACATTTCAAGGCACTTTTTAAGATTTTTTTTATTTTTAGACCATTAGCCTTATGGCAATATCCAGACTTTGACAACTTTTAAGATTTGGTGTGAAAGAAACAGTTCTGCTGGTGACAAGTCATTAGTTCATGACTCTTGGTTAAAAGGCAGCACTTGACATCACACTTTTCACTGGACAATAAGGACTAACTCATTATGTAGGCTACTTATTTGCAGCTGTGTTTAGGGTTTAGCAAATGTCTTTATGCTTGTACTTGAGTTTGTGTAGGCAAAAGGGTAAAATTAACATTTACTCTCATTTGTAATAAAAAGTATTTATTTAGGTCTCATTCAAAATGAAACTGCAGCTCCTTGTAAAGGGTAAAGACAAGACAACTTCACAAATAGTAACACAAAAGAAAGTCAGTTGAGCAGCATAAATTTAATAGCAGTAAGATAAAACCTCCAAGGTCCTTTTCTGCCACCCTTCCACAAACTAAATTTTTTGTTCCACTATCAACACTTAAACAGGCTAATACCTACTTCTGGACTGTAATGAAATCATTCACAAAAGAATGGAGTCTCCTGAGGTGGGGATCCCCATAGTGTAAGGGAATAGACAACATGTAAGAAAAATGGTAGTGTGGCAGTCACGAAAAAGCTATGCTTAAAGGCAAACACCAAACGATACTTATTCCAAATGCATTTTAGGATTCATTCCAAATTTGTCACCTATTTTCTTCCATCAAATCTTTCTTTCTTGTTATCAAGACCTTTCTACAATAATCCTTTTCTTTCCTTACAACTGAGACCACCCCCTTTCTGCCTTGAGTCTTCATTTTCCTTATGTAGCTTCAGATGTTCTGAACTGTATCTCACACAGGAATTTGCCCCTTCGCAGTGAATTTATGTTGTACTCTTTGATACTAAAGGTTTACTTCTGTGCTAAAGAGTTCCCTACCAAAATTGTAGAACAATCAACAACCTTTTTCTTCTTCCTTTGCTACACTCACTTTATCTCTGACTTTAAGTATTCGAAAGAGCACATAACTACACTTGACAGGAAAACTCATTGAAAAACTCAAAGCGAACATCTATGGCTGCTTAGTGTTCCAGCATATTTGCTAGGTTCTAGTCACACAGCAATGTTTGCTTAAAAACCTTCAACTTTGCAGAAAAGAAGCAGGAAGTCTGCTTGTAACAAAAATATATAACTTAAATTAGGCACTTTTTTCTTATCAAATACACCAAACATAGTAACATACAAATTTTATTTTCATTTAACATGTAAGTTCAAAAGAGTCACTTCATGCAATACAAAAGCTTCTGTACTAGACAGTGGATTATCTTTTATTTGTTTCAGTTAAAAAATATAAAATAATTTGACAATACTCTCTAATTTGTTTAGATTAAACCATAGAGAAGAAATCCATGACTCTTATCAGCATTTTGCTGGCTTCTAGCCTAATCTGCCTAAATGTTATGTAGTTAAACTAAATTTCTATACAACATATTCTTAAAGTTTTCTATGGCTAAGCTATAAGCTCTCAAAACAATGCTGCTCACTGATAATTAAATAGTAAGATACTAAAAAACAAGAAACCCAGGTAGTACTCCAGGAGGAAAAAAAATTATCAAAAGATTTATTTTTTTGCTTTCTCAGGTAGTCTTCTCCTGCAAAAATTCTAACTTGATTATCTTTGGAATTGACCCAAGCTACTTGGAATTTGTATTGAATGCAGCACTAATGCCATCTTTCTTCCAAGTCTAGCCAGGTGTTTTGCAGGCATTCATTAAAGTCTTGATCCAACTTTTCGAGGGCAGTAACAAATAGGCACTGCTGTGAATTCTGAAAAATCAGGGCTATAATAAGACACAGCAATTTAAGCAATGGTGCTCAATATTATTTTATCCAGTGTTACATGTGTGTAAACAGAGGCACAGACTAGTTACTGAATCTTAGCAAGCAGATCAAAACTGGATTCAGAGACTTCTACTACCCCACAACACTAAATCTATTGAAAAGTACTTTGAAAGCGCATGTTCCTTTGCAGTACAAGCTTTGACAGAACAGTTTTCAAACACATCTATATATGAAAATGGTAGATGGAGTCAACCTGCACTGGCATAGAAACAAATTTAAATTATAGTCCTTTATTACTGAAATAAATTAGAATATTTTTACTGAGTTTAGTGACATCTAGATCACAACCTTCTTTATCTTTCATCTTCCATATGTATATCCTTTTCTTCCTAAATGCAAAACTTTTCCTTCGTTAAGGTACAATTCATTTACATAGATAAAAGCTAATGCGATCAACCAAAGACAGTCTAAATCCATGATGGCCAATTTGTTATAACTTAACACAAGAATAAACTGAAATCAGGATCTAGCCCTATACAATCAGCCTCACAGATTGACACTAGCATTGAAAAAGTGAATACACGCACCTCATTGCTCTTCCCATATTTATTTAATACAAATTGATGTCACAACCTGTATCTCAAAAATCTCATCTCATGAATTATTCCCCTTCATTAATTCCACACATTTCATTCCAAGCAATACTAGTCAGCAGAGGAAGCCTTATCACCCTCCTTGAATGATAGCACTTCACAGTCTCTCTGTCAATGTTGAGCCAATGTATGACTTAAAGAATATAAATGCAATTTAGAATGGTTTTCTATTAATAGTCAGATGGAGAAAGAGAAAATGCCATAGCCTACATCCTGTCACTGTCATATTAAGATTAAAGCATTAGATCCCAGCGCTTAGGAATCCTGAGTATCTTCTGCAATAAATATAAAACTCTCTCACTCACCTCCATAGGCTTTTAATTGTTTTTAGACAACCATCACACCAACTCTTCAATGCTGCAACAAGGAGTTAAATGAAAAGACATCCTGACTTGCAGCCTTATATTTTAATGGGACATAGACAATTTCAGAATTATATTTCTACCTGAACATATTATTTCATAAGTCTCATTATCAGTAATGTCAAAGTAATATAAGTAACAGACTACAAGAGAAAACCTTCTACTTTCTCGCTTTGAATCTTCTGTGCTGTTGGTAACATTTGGGCCCAGTTGGCTTCAGTACTTCATTATGCTAGGAGTATTTTTTTTAAATGGGAAAATACAATAATGCCACAAAAATGACTCTAGGCCTTAAGGAAGTTGTATATTTTTAACTATTGCAGCTTGTTTCCTAAGCTGGCTAGAAATTTCAACCCCATAGTGTCCTTTAAGGCAAATTTAGCTTCTTTTAGTCTTGGCTAATATTTGCCAGGTCCAAGATTCTGCCCTAGCTCCACATTCAGAATGCTTCTGATAAAATCGCACCCAACAGCTGTTTGAATCCCAACTTTAACAAACCTTGGTCTACTCCCAAATTATATGGTGAATCAAGACTGGCATCATTCACAACCGTAGCTCAGTCCTGAAATCTTTTTAGAGTGACTGCTGATGAAAGTACTGACATCACTCACTTGTTCAGAAAGAGGTGGTGTCATCTGTTATCATATTATCCATCAGCTGTATTTTGCCTCAGGTAAAGGGTATGCTCTTACTCACTATACCATTACTAATATTAGTTTGTATGGTTCATTAAAATATTTTTTGGTTCATACTATCCCTTTCTGTACTTTTTCTGACTAAAATTTATCTTCCTTATTCTTATCATCCACTGAAAATCTGCTGGAAAGACAGTTAGTAGTTAGTTACAAATGATTAGGGAGGGAGACTTAAAGCTCTAGAGTGACTTACTGGGTGGCCTTAATTTGTTGCTGATGTTATTGGGCTGTGAGATACTGATGTATGGTTGGGAATAGTTCTGAGTGGGCAGGAACAGAAGTGAATGGTCTCACAGATCTTTTCTGTTTCATGGTGTCAGGACTCAGCAATACGCACAGTTATTGTGTGCCACAGGAACAACACAGGTAGAGCAGCTCGGCGAATAACAAATCTGCATACCACATCTTATTTATTAGAAGAACAATATTTTCAAAAGCCTATCCAGCCTTTTGAAGAGGCCTGGAATGAGCAATAACATTCTCTAAAATATTCTGGTTTGAATCCATTCCAGAATGAGAGGAACCAAACAGAAATAGAAGAAAGATACTCTTGTCCACAGGTTTTTCTTCTAAACTCCAAAATTCTAAACAGGAATAGATAAAATAACAAAGACTTATTATAAGCCTAACTGGTAACTTAAGGCTTTCTTTAAACATGACTAACTTCATTACAATTGGAAAATAACTCATTCTATTTTAGCATCAGTATTATAAATTTAAGGCACTTATTAGGACACCTGTGTTCTATTTATCACCATTATTGTTCCAAAAGCTACAATAATGAGTAGGGTACTTTGTAGCTATCCAGCTGTACAACAAATGAATAACAGTCAAAATTTCATACCATCTCCCTGGAAACATCCATTGTCCTGAAGATATTCTAAAATTTACAGAAAAACAAGCAGACTTCTGAGAGAAATCCTCATGACTGACTCTTTCTTCCTAAATAAAGCAGAATGTTTTCAACATTTTTATTTTATTTAAAATAAACAACACCACTTCAGTGGCACCTATTCTGGGGGAAAGAACATTCTGTCAAGGAATCTGGAGGAAGAAAAAAAAAAAAGCAAAAGTAAAGCAAATGACTCCCCGAAACTTTCCTGGTCTGATAATTGTGGAATTCCTCATTAAATGGCCTTTCAAGCCATCAGCAGTGTTTGCAAAGCTGCGGGTGGGTGGCTCGGTGTGCCACTACCCCGTAGCACCCAACTGCCCTCCCCCGTGGCAGCCCCTCTCTGCTCCTCCAACTTCGGGGCAGGGGGTTTGCACAGCTTCAAATTCAACTTAAAATCTGACCTGGTTCCATCTGGAACCTGGTAAAATCTGAGCTAATTTCTATATACTACAGGCTAAATCCTGCCCTCGAAATACTGCTTGAAGCACGGTACCGCAGCTGCCATCCAGCTTTCAGTGTTGCCACCCTCATGAGAGGGTGACAAGCGCAGTCACCCCTCCCGGTGGTCTCCGAGTGTTTTGGAGCCAGAAAGTTTAAGTGTCACTTGAGCATTACCTGTGCAAATTTTCTTTTTAATTCACCAGGTCAAGGCATGAAATCACTAGCCGCAATAACCAAAACAGCCCCTCAGCTCAAGGGTAACGTCTCCTGGAGAACAGCAACCTCTTTTCCCCACAGCACCAGGCAGGGGCGGCCGCGTTTCCCTCCGCCGCTCCCTCTCTGCCTGCACCCGGGGTCAACGACGCCCCAAGCGAGCCCCGCGCGCGGCCGCCACCGACGCGGCCCAGGGCTGCCGCGACAGCGACCGTTGGCGACGGAAGGCTTGGCGACTGAAAGCTTCACGCCGCAACACGCGCCGCCCCTCACACCTGCCCGCCGGCAGCGAGCAGCGCATGCGCAGCGCGCCCAACCCGCCGTCACGTCACGTGAGAAACCACGCGCGCGGGCCGGCGGAAAGCGCCGTGACTTTTGGTCATGAGACCTGCCCCCCACCCCCAGCGACGAGAGCCGTTGTTTCCCCCCTTCCCAGCAGGAAGTGCCCCTCCAGGCTGCTTGGCGGTCCTGCTGCTCTATGGTGAGCTGGAGGTCAGGAGATAGCGAGGGGGCGGTTAATGGCTGCTACGAGCAGCGGCAGCACGGCTGGGGAAGCGCGGAAGTCGGGCGCCGGTGTCCCGCGACAAAGGCGGAGAAAAGTCCCCAGCAAGGTACCGGAGGAAGAGGGGGGAGGCCCCAGGGGCGCGGGGCGCGCCCGGCGGCGAGAGGGGCGGCGCGAGGCGGCCGTTGGCGGCTGTTGGCGGTGGGGGAGGGGCTGCCGGGGCCGTGTGGAGACGACGGGCAGGCGCCGCTTTACCGGGCCCTGCGCCGCGCAGCCGCCTGGCCGGGCCGGGCCGGGCCGGGGGCCTCCTCCGGGCCCCGGGGAAGGCCGGTGCTGTACAGAGCGCTTCCCGGTGCCCCGCCAGCGCGCCGGGCTCGGCCTGCCCCCGGCCCGCCCGTGCTGCTCTGCCCGGCTGGCCTAGCAAGACGGTTAGCCTTCTTCGCAAAAACAAGCAAACAGGCGAGTTTCCTCTCGGCTGATGCATAGCTCCCAACGCACAGAGCTGGCTAGTTGCTGTCACCGTTTGGATGCGAGTCTGTCGTCCAGTGCTATGTTGCTGCTGCTGCACGGCAAGTGTAATGTGCTTAGACGTGGGGTCTCAGGCTGTTCTTTCCCTTCGATTTCATATAACCCAGTGCTGCTAGTCTAAACCGTATTTCCTACCTCCTTTGTTTCCACCTACAGCGAGAGACTAGGAAACCCTTGCTGAATCACTGCGAGTACTTCGCAGTGCTCATCTTCATTGCTTTCCTCTGCTTTAGTTTGTTGTGTTCTGTGCGATAAACACTAATTCAAGTTTTCACAGGCGTGAGTATGGGCCTTTGTTAGAGAAATTGGTTTTTAAAGCTCTCCCATTTCCACTAAACAGAGTTCAGAGGTAAAAAGCTGTGTATTCCCCCCAGACAGAGGGGGGAAGAAATGTATCTGGGGCTTGGTTTCTGCCAAGGATTCTTACAAATCAAGTGAGCAAAGATGCATAACTTGATCCACTTGAGATGTGCTTTCTCAGAGTTTAATACATCTGTATTTCAGGTATTGCAGTCATCTGTCAAAACAGATGCTTGCCAAGGATAACAATTTAATAACTTATGTCCTCTATAAAATAGAAAATAATAATTACCAATTTTTAACTAGAATGTCTTCCAAGAATTCAGACTTCTAATGCATCTGCAAGTTTGGAAAATTTAAATCATCACTTCTATATTCATCTAGTATACTTTTTCCCCTTCACCTGCCAGAGCAGGAATCAGAAGCATACATTTGTTTGTTTTTATTCTCTGAAGTAAGTTTAGTGCATAGCCTACAATAGACTCAACTTGAATCAAATTACTTGGTATTAACCAGCAATGGTTTTAGGTTTAAATGTACCTGATAATGCTGAATGAAAAAGTATTTGTGTATTCCACTTACCCGGGTCTTATTTGAAAATTAATTTATGAAGAGTAAGATTAAAATATCTCATAGTTTTGTTTTGTTTTAAGAATAAGGCTAAAGTAACTTATTTAAAGAATTTAGTGTCTTGACAGGGTTGAAAATGCAGTATTCAATTGTCCTTAATTCTTAGAAAAGGCTTTGCCTATATCATAACGTTTGATATGCTTCATGTCTAAAGGTTTATATTCTCCACAGAACATAACAGAATCCTCAAGAGCATTAATGGGACATTAATGCTATTCTTATGCTCTTTCTGAAGAACTTTTTAAAATCAGTTGCTGATGAAAACAGAATGAACTCAGGCGTATCATGCTTTGGTCTTACAGAATTTCAGTTACCTTACTTTGAAAGACAGACTAGTTTACTTTGGGCAATCAATGGAAAAAAAAAATTATTCATAAAACAAAAGGCACACTAATGTAGAAAAATTTGGGATTTGAGTTAAAAAAGGAAGAAACAACCTTTTTTATGTGAAATGTTCCACAATGTGACGTTTTAAAGTTAGAAAACAAATATTATAAAATTACAGAATCCAGTGAGGCATACTTTTCTATTTAAATAGATATTTAATGGTAAAGTTCATAGGCTTTTATGTGAAGCAGCTATTTTTAAAACTCCAATGACATCTATATTTTAGCCCTTCTGCTGCAGTTTTCTGTCATCTTTCTGTTATTCGTGCAGATCAGAACAGCTGTGCAGGGCACAAGAAAGATCTTTAACTGACTTATATTACAGAAATTTTAGGTAAGTTCAGATAACCTAGTAATTTAGGATTAGACTAGTTGTAGTCCTTGAAATACAGGATTTAGGTTTTTACCTTAGAAATCAGTTAGAATACCAGTTTTTCAGTTTCCAGATAATTTGCAGAAGCTGGAATTATATTTGCTTTATTTTCAAAATGAAATACACCCCCCATTTTTGCAACTCAAGTGTTTATAACGTTGTGGCCTCTACATCCATCACTCTTAGTGCCTCTATGAACCCTGCTTTTAAATCTGAAAGCTGGAGCATTCTTAATGATAAGCTGAGACAAGCTGTTTAGAAATATTTGTTCAGTTACATTCAGTTCTGTCATGAATCAAATATAATTTTATACCTTAAAACAAGGCTACCAGTCTGAGTATAGCCCAGCATATCATTTATACTTGGAATAGTTACATCACTAGACAATACTATGTTCTATGCAAGACCTTTTAACTACTGTACATACAACTTAATATAGGGAAATGTGTTATGTAATTGCTTCAAATGTATGCATTTAGTTCAGGAAAACTAAAACATTACAGTTAAGGGAATTTCTGCTGCAGAAATGCTCTAAGCAATGGCTTTTCAGAGGATTTTAAAGGCCTATTAACTTCTCATTATTCTGTGTTAAGCTTTTGCACTAAAGCTGCTGTATTCATATTTCTGTGTAGGATAAATTTGCACATTTCAATCTCATGTCATTAGATTGTGTAGTGCTATTTGCTTTATTTTATGGAAAATAGCATTCCAGACTCTTTCCATTATACCACTGGATGATATTTGTATTGATCAAAAAACCGCATTACCCTGTCCAGTGGTTAGCACAAATGGCTATGCATTTTCATTTGTCTGATTTTATCTTAGCAGAGTAGTTTGTAGGTGAACCTTGTAAGATCTCAGTTAAGTTGTGTTCATTTAGGTTAGGGTTCTTGGGTGTTTTGGAAAGCAAATGAATTCTTTCATTTCTCTTGGTAGAAATTTCTTTATGTTGTCATAAAAAATAGCAAAGATTAGCTCAGGTCTGATGTTTTAGTGCCATCATTAGATTTTCAGCAAGCTTTGACATGGGTGTGAGACCACTCTTTGGTAATTGTATTAATGTTTAAATGACTGCCCAGCATTTACATCAGGCAGACATAGCGGTCTGTTGGGGAGAGCTGCATGCCTAAGGTCATATGACCAGAATATCTGCACATGTCTAGAACTACTAATCTTTGTGTATACTGCAGGCTGATGTTTCCTGAAAAGAATCAGGTTGATTCTGTGTATTCTTTGCTCCCCGTGAGAACAGGGAGAAGAGCACATGGGAAAGATCTGTTGGATGTAAATTAGTACCATCAAACAACCTGTGCAGCCTAACTTCAGCAGCTTCCTTTCCTAGGAGCTACTTGGAAACAGGATGGATGAATTGTTCAGCTAGCAGTAGCCTCCCCCTGTGGGCTATCTTTGCCACCCTCCTTGACTACCTGGGGTTATGATTTGCCTCACTCACATGCCAAGAGAGGGACCTTCCCAGAAGTTGATGACCAGAGCAGGCTGCTGTCCAAACAATTCATTCAATTCATACCTTGTTTCCAAGTTGCCTTTGAGAAGGTAATACTACTACTGGCATGAATGTTTTTAGTTGGTACGTATTATAGCTTAAAAAAATATCTGCTGAAAGGAGTATAAGGTGCATGGTTTAATTCTAGAATTAAATTTAATGCATTTTTAGTCATAACAAGACTAGGAGGCTATAGTATATTATAATTTCTTTAAACTGTTTTTAAAACTACTTAGTCGTCAACCTTGCAGATAAAGGCTTGAAGCACAAATCTGACTGATGTTAATGCTTTTTGTAGGGTGAGCTTCATAGAAGCTACTAAAGACTCCATAGAATTCATTTTAGGCAAAATAAGTGAAATAAGTTGTTTCAATCAAGTAGAATGGATCCTTGTTCAGTTGGAATTCAGCTTCAAGCTACCAATGAATGTCATAAGACCTACTATACCCGTCACACTGGTTTCAAGACTAAGCAAGATATATCTTCATCTGACCTGCTGTTACTTCAGCTTAGGACTGGAATGACCCTTTCAGAGAACAATACAATCTGCTTCCATCATGCAAAAATTTACATTGAAAGATTTGAAGACTTGCAAAAATCATGCTGTGATCCCTTTAATATACACAGAAAACTATCAAAGAAAAACTTACGTGCAATTGACTTAGATGATGCGACTTTTCTAAGTGCCAAGTTTGGAAGACAGTTTGTACCTGGCTGGAAGCTTTGTCCCAAATGTATGCAGATAATAAATGGAAGCGTGGATGTTGAATCTGAAGATCGCCAAAGAAGAAAACTTGATTCAGACGTATGTATATAGATCTGTTTTTCACTCCCTCTGAATTCTGTAAGCTATTGGGATTGGGCTTCATTTAAATTCTACATAAAGAAATGAATTTTTTTTAATAGAAATATGAAAGTATAATCTTTTGAATGTCTGTTTAAATGTTTTCTGTTTAAATACTCACTGTATTTAAACCTTTATTTGAAAGACTGTTCAGTTGAATGTGTGCATGCACTTTGAAAAGACACTCAACTTTTTACCTTAAAAAAATCCTCTTCCCTAATTAAATATTATGGTGTTTTTTAATTCAGGTGATTGTGCCAGGGTGATTTACTCCTCTAAGTTTATGTAAATCAGACTGCTACCTAGTATTTATTTAAATCTGTTTTTCAGACCTAGCAAAAGACAAGCTTGTGTGCTTAAAACTGAACACTGCAAAGATTGCTTCTAAGGGTGCAGAGGCACACTGCTGTCTTGGTCTCTTCAGTTTAAAAATACACTGTTTCTAGCAGTTCATTACCAAGTAAACCTGTGCTGAGGTGAATTAAATGTACTCTCTTGTGGTGTCTGAGCTGTGAAGGCCATGGCCTTCATTCAGGGGCTGTAATGAACTGGCGTGGGAGGAAGATTCTTTAAGTACTGAGTTTGGAATACAGTTTGTACATTGTTGGGAGCTTTGTTCAAGATGTATGCAGATAATCAACAGAAGCGCGGGCAATCAAATTAACAAAAGCTCATACATATATGCCCTGTAGCAAAACAAAAGTGCAATCTAGAAGCAGCTACCCTTTCAACCCAGAAGCAGCCACATGAATTTTTCAGATGATGTGTCAGCATGATTTGGAGACTGTGTGTGAAGCTGAAATTTGAAAGCATGAATGATTTACAGCTGCTACTGTAAATCTTGTACTGTTGGTGTTTGAGACTTAAATTGTTCCTGCTAGGAAATTCAATACAGAGTTGAGGTCAACAATTTACCTAAATTGTTCCAAAAGCCTGACTTAACGGGCCATTTTCTTGTGATGTAAGTTGGTGTTTATATTCAAATGAGATTTTCTATTTCTGTTCAGGGGCGTACAGCTAAGGCTTTGAAGTCTCTGCAGTTTGCTAATCCAGGACGACAGACTGAGTTCACTCCTGAGACCAGTAAAAGGGAAAAAAGAAGGCTGCAAACCAAAAGTACATCATTTAATTCAGACAGGTGGGATGCTTCCAGTGTTTATGTTACTATCTTTCTTATCTTTCACTTCAAGATAGAGTAGCCTTGACAGTCAGTGTCCCTATAAGGCTGACATTTTCTGTATGGAAGATATTTTGCTTATATGGTTTTGGTTTGGTTTTCTGCAGGACAGCAATGATTTAACTAAACTGCTGTTACAACTCACTTTCATTGTTGAAGTAAACAAAACAGAGGGTAAAACAAAATACATTCCATATTTCAATCAATTAAAATAAGAACAAGTATTTGGTAAGATGTGGCAATACTACACAGTAGACTGTAGACGAAGCTATCAATTTATATGTAAACTAAAAATCTAATAGTAGTTAAACTTGAATAGTGTAATATCAAAGTAGAGTAAACTTAATATTGATGGGAGCTGTCATCTTTCAGTAAACTTGGGAACAAAAGTGTGTAAGTTAGGGTGAACCTTACCTTCTTTAAAAGAAAGTTAGTGAACTGTTGTCTACCATGCTGGACAGTGCTGGATGACAAGTTAAAGCTTCTCATGTGGCTGACTTCAAAGTCAGGCATCTGACACAGAGGAGGGGTTTATGCAACTGAGTTTTGTGTCATTTTCCAATTAAGTTTTGGACTAACTTGATGTTATCCAAGTTTGAGAGAGAGAAATCTCAGTTGTAACTAGTCCTACAACTTACATAAAATCATGCAAGAAAGATAATATTAATTCCTTTCTCCCACTCTCCACCTGAAGTTTAACCTTCAGACAGGACTACTTCCAGAGGTCCCTTCTAACCAGAATTTTTCCATGATTCTGTAGTTTAACAGAACTGTAACAGATGAGTAATGAGTAAAACAAAGAATATTTTTTAATTATCTTGTGCACCCTGAATGATTCTACATAACCTGCTTTGAATTGTAACTATACACGTTACAAGACATGAAAGTAAATAAAGGCAGATTCTCACATCATCTGAAAGGTAATGTAGAGTTAAGTTTACATCATAACTAAGAAGAATATTAAAAAACGGTTGAATAAGTGATTGTACTATTGAAGAGACTAAAACCTTCCCATTCTCGAAGTGAGTTCAAAAGCACTACAATACTAAAGATATGATTTAAGAGAGGGAATGGTTGTTGCATATAGTAACATCTTTTCGATTAATAGTGTTAAAATTAACACCTGAAAAAAAGCAAACTTCTGTCTACAACTATTAACAGCTTGATATCAAAATAGATGGATTTTTAACATGGAAATAACTGTTGTTTTTCATTATGCAGGCAAGTTATACCAGCAAAGAGTAAAGTCTATGATAGCCAGGGACTACTCCTTTACAGTGGAATGGACCTCTGTGATTGTCTTGATGAAGATTGCCTGGGATGTTTCTATGCTTGCCCCAAGTGTGGCTCCAACAAGTGTGGAGCTGAATGTCGCTGTGATCGCAAGTGGCTATATGAACAAATTGAGATAGAAGGAGGAGAAATCATTCGCAATAAGCATGTGGGTTAGTGTATATATGCATTATTTACCCTGATCATATATTCCATGCTTTGATTAAACACAGCACATTCATCATTTAGAGCTTAATTAAAGCCATTGGAATTTATCATGATCCATATGATCAGTGCTCTTTCATATCCATTTTCAATATGATTATGGAAATATTCATTATCATGCTGATATCTTGTCACACCTCATTCTACCTTGTAGTCAGTCTCGTTAGTCATATGAGTAAGTTCTCATTGAACAGTCTTGCATTATACTGAAGATGCTAAATTCTTATGTGACGTTCTTAGCCGCTAACCTCATTTCAAACACTGTTTTGTAGAGTGTACTATCTCCGTGCATCCCTCATTTATCCTTCTCTATTTCAGGATCTCATGGTTTTGATTTTCTTTATGTGAAACATTCTTCTCTATTGTAAATTCTCAGTAAAATTACATACAGTATTAATAAAGTTTTCTCCAGTATTAATAGTGACTGCTGTATCTTCTATAGAATATGCCAGCTACATCTAATAAATCCAATCGACATTACTTACTGGATTCAGAGTTATATTTAGGAGTTCAGATCTTGTCTAAGTTACTGAGATTTAGGATCAAGTTATCCACAGGAATTCAAGCCTCACTGTTAAAGTGTTACTGAATTATCAGGGCATTGAGAAATATTTCCAAGTATTTCATTAGGGTACTGTGTTTAGCTGTATTCTGCATAACAATTGAAATAATTTTGATATATTTGTAATTGTTCTGTAATTGGACTGGAACTTCAACAGTCCTGTCCCCTTTTTTCTTTTTGCTTGTTTTTAAGGTAAAGGTTTCCATGCAGCTGAAAAGAATTCAAGTGTGTGTTCCCAAGCTAAGACTCTCAAGACTGGTACAAAAAAAACAGTTGAGTTTAAATTATTTTGGTTGATATAATTTTCATCCTCAGAAAATTAAGATCTTACAATATATCAAAATTCAAGGAAAAGATTTCATAATTGAAATACTAGTAACATTAAATGCTATTCCCTGATATTTTTGTTGTTGTTTTGGATGTGACAGAGTTGCAAGATCTACACATAATCTTGGATCACATTTATTCAAGGATGCTGTTAACTATCACCTTCTGAAGGCTTTTATTTGATAAAGTTGTATAATCTTGCTATTTAGAGTATTTTCTTTTTCTGGTAAGTAATGTGAAGGAAGTTGCATTTGTAAAACCCAAAGTTATGCTTTGAGTTGTACTGACATCTGCTGGTCCTAGTGAAGTATAAGCATCAATTTAGACTCATACTACATTTCTGTTAGATCTTGGAAAATGAAGACTGTCTTTTTTGATCAGAGCAATGGCTGTTCTTCCACTGTGTCCCTCTCATTAGCCCTGAATTCCAGATACATTTATCACAGGAGTTATCATGTGTTTTGTCCCTGTTTGGGACTGTTTCAGCTCTTAAGTAACCTTTTGAATTAAATGAAAAAAGACATACATACCTTCATCTATCTATATTAGAGTGAAGAGGAGAAAGCTGGTCTAATCCAGAGTCAGCAGTACCTACTGTTAATAAGCATAACAGGCTTCTAACTTTGTTGAATATAACTTACCACCAAAACCTAGAGTTAGACTTTGGATTCAGTAAATATTTAAATGTTTCAAAGTGAAATGCAAGTAGTTTGTATTTTCTAGAGCATCACAGTATTAGAATTGTATATCTCCAATGAATCTCTAAAAAGTTAATGTATTCAGTCTTTCAGTTTACAAATTCAGTAGTAATGATGACTTCCCAAATAAATCACTCAAGATGTTCTCAAACAAAATGCACAGGGCTACTGTTTGACTGAAAACCTGTTCTAAATACTGGGTACTATTGATTGCAGTAGAAGCTACGTAAGGCTTAGTTTATTTCAGTATAACAGGATTTTTTTGGTAATGGTGGTTATTCAGATCTGTTAGCTATGTATGTAGAACTTCAGCTGACCTGTTTTATTCTTGTAACCTAAGAAATACTATTAACAAGACTTGTGTACCGTAAATTTCTTCAGCTATTACAAGTCCAGTTATACTAGATCTGAAGTCCTTTCATTTCATCCTAGTGCAAAGAACAAATAACAAGCAGAAATGAAGAACTACATCTTTTAAGTAGATGGTTTACAATAGAGGGAAATGGGCACACAAACCCAAACAGTTCTCTCCTCTTAGGTGAGGTCTGATGTCTTCCTTTCAGGTCTTATCCTTTAGACCTTGGAAATTTTGGAGGAGTCCAAGAATTAAAGAATTAAAGAATGGAGAATTAAAAGTCTAATCTACACATGTTAAAGCTGGAGAAAAGGAAAGCACATCCATCCTACCTCATACAGCAATAGTACTGTCAGGATCATCCTTGTAAGTGTAAGAAACGTAGCTAGGGTGGAGGAAGGACAAACCAGGAAAACTGCAAGATTATTGTTGTCCAGTGCCCCTTATCTTCCCCAGCTTGCAATAGTGACTGCAGTTAAGTATTGCCAAGTTCACTTTTCCTTCACACTTGTCTTGCAACAATCTAATCGATATCATCTTTGCTAGTATACTCAAATCACCTATTAGTTAAGGGAATGGGAGATAAATAGTTGATACAGAATGAAAAGTAATATTTTAGGAAAAGAAGAATCCTCCCCCAAAAAAAACTGACAGCAAAGCCACATAGCCTTTCTGTTGGCTAGTAAAAATGGGATCTCGCCAAGCAAGCGAATTCTATAGCATATCCTTTTAGAAATGGAAGCCTGGTTGTTACAGTGTATAGAAGATGGCACTGGGGCTCTTAGAGTAAGTAGAGCAAGATGATCACACATGATGTTTTTCATGATAGCATTGTACAAAGGCAAGATGTCAGGAAAATGGAGCTGGCCATAAAAAACCGCAGATGTGGAATATGTTTATCTAAATAGGATTATAGTAAAGATCTTAGTCTCATTTGCATGCAGCCCTCAAGTGGAGTAGTTAAATTCGCATTTCCCCTTTACTTTATGGCAAAAAGACATCAATATACCACCACCTACTTGCCAGCACAAGTCAGTGTGAACTCCATTCCCCCAACAGTCCTAGGTGGACTAAATCAACATCTGTGATTCATGAAATTCCCAATTACTATCACCAAAACTCAGTAGGTAGACTGACTAGGTTGGAAAGGGCCTCTGGAGGTCATCCAGTTCAATCACCAGCTCAAAGCAGAACTGATCTCAAACTTGTATCAGGTTGCTCAAAGCCATAATACATTGCTCAGGTTCTTACCAGAGCCATTCTTGTTTGTTAAGCACCCCAGTCAGAGCAGGCATCTAATCCAAAGTTTTTAGTGTTGAAAGAAAAAGATTAATAATGGTAATGGTTAACCAAATTATGCATCTTTCTGGACCAATTTACACAGTATGACAGAAAGCAATCTGACATGTAGACAAACCAAATTATGACACTAATTATTTGCTTATACCCCTAAACAATAGTCAGGACCACAGATTTTAGTTCATCTAATTGCCATGTAAATTTATCTTCTTAGGTACATGTTCTGTTAAAGCTTGCAGTGTTCGGGCAAGTTTGCTGCACATCTTTGACAGTTGCCAAAAAAGTTAGATTAATAAGGCAGTTTACCATGTATTGGTATCCAGTGTAGCCATCTTTATTATATATTTAGAGTAATGGGAATGTACAATGCCATTTGCTTGCTGCCTGCTATAGTTTGGTTCTTTTGAGTTTAGAAAAAATAAGCTAAATTAGATAAATTTTAGTTTCCCATGACATGTTTTATTTTACTATTAAAGAAAACTTTAGCTTTACATACACAGTGTGACCAACATAACTGTTTAAATAATCATCTTTATGGTGCTTGGAATTCATAATGTTTGGTGACTTTTTAAATTAATACAAATCATTGTAAAGCAGGTAGAATCTTAACCAACTAGAGCATATTTCCTCAACATGCTTATGTTATAGTGTATCATTAAGTTGAATAATATGCTTTTATACACTTCCATGTCTTCCTCCTCTATTTTCTTATTAAAAGATTATTTTTAAATCAAACTTTACCATTCTGTGAGATTTAAAATGTTTACAGCTATGAAGCATAGCTGTATGTTTATATAAAAGTTAACCACCACACAATCTTATCTCCTCAGCATAACGCACGAACTATTTTATCACCATCTAAAAGTAACTGCATATTGTTCATACATAGTCCCCAATCTTTTTTAATTATTCTACAGCTAAGCCTATTAAACATTGTTCTTTTGAATATAGCCAAAGGAAACCATTTCCAATAAAAGCTAAAGTTCACAAACCAGCTATAATCACTTTAAAGTCTGCATACATCAAGGAGAAAAGCCAGCTGCAGATATAATGTGTTACTGTGTTAAAATTTCTGCCTCCTGATATTAATTGCAAAAATTAATGTCTCAAACTTTACAGATTCAAAAGAAGGAAATCAATGACAAAGAATTTTGTGAATATATACCTCTTGAATCAATTGAGTTTATTAAACAGAGGCTCCAGATGTGTGATCTAGTGTTAAATGTTTTGGTTTCTTTCTCACACAGAAAAATTCACAAATTTAAAATAGAGTCAAACTTAACATCTTCTAAAGTCAGCAGGAATCATCCTATTGACAGAGTGAGGCTTGCATCAGAACCTTGCAGTCATATCTAAGATATGATGTGCCCTGTTTTTTGTTGATGGAGTTGTAGGTTTCAAACAGTGATAAAACATTGCTCTTTGAGTCTTTAACAGAGAGCATCCCAGGTAATCTGCATGTACAGTATATTCAGGTGATTAACTCAGTTTTTCAGAGGCCGCTCTTCTGTTCTTAGTTGGTTAGAAAAACTGTGACTTCATTTAGCAGAGTACATATAATCCTCTTTTGTATTAATCATTGTAAAAAATCCGATGTTATTAAAGGTTTAGTTAATACTTTGGTAGTTCTGGACATGTTTTCAGTTTTCACTGATTTTTTTTGGTTACTTGACTTTCAGGTTCATTAAATAAGTTTCCGAATAAAGCCAAGTATAGGAGACAGGCAAAATGAGAGGGTCCATCTTTCAGCTAACTTTCTCAAGAGCAATCTTGCACTGGAAAAACTAAATACTTCTACTTGAGTGGGCTTAAGTATTCGAACAAGCACAAATTGAAGACTTCAGAATTGTCTGACGTAAGTCCTTGGCATAATTTGAATCCAGGCTCCTGAACATACATGAAAGAACTCTGGTGTCTAGCACTCTGCAAGAAAAAGGAATTTCTTATGTAATGGTTGCATCCAGCATAGACATTAAAAAAAGTATTAATGCATGGCATGTAGGAAGCTTACAATGGCTGTGGGTCTTTCTCATACGGATTCTGTCATAGCTAACAAAGTGGCAGGGAAACATTATAACATTACCCTGAGATACAGCATGAATTTAGGTTTCTTTCAATCAGTTTGGTTCACAACACACAGAAACTAACATGAGGAAACTCTCATCTTTATTTTGAATGATCATCCAAGAGATTCGAAAGAAATCAGAAATAGCAAGAAGTGAACAGACCTACACAGCAGGATTTTATAAATCCAGAAGTCAGACTGTAAACCTTTGGGGGAGGGGGGGGAACACACAGAAAATTGAGTTAAGGCAACTCTAAAATCTTTTTTTTCCTGTTTTAATATTTTTTAGCCTTTTTTATATAGCTCTTAAATTTTGTCAACAAAGGACCAACTGACATAGCATATGCACATGGGCATATGCTAAACTCCCATGGTTGCACAGCTGCACAGAAGTTAGGCAATCAGATGCACATCTATCACATTTTAGGTGACTGAAACAGAGCTATAACTTACCTTGCTAGAATCAGCATTAAAGCTGCCATTTTAAACTGCCCAGTCATTCTTCTAGGAGTTTTGTTTGAAACTCATTATATTGATTTTAAAATACCCCAGGTTTACATTTTAAAAGTTTCTCGTATCCAGCAGAGGGCATCAGTTTACTGCAAACCTGACCACTAACTTTTCTTGGTGCACTTTATAGGGATACATCTGCATTCACTTGAACAGAGTGGATTTCATTGTAGGACAGATTCAGGAATCACGCCCAAGACAAGAAATGCACTACACAGGTGAGTGAGGTTGCAATAGAGCAGATTCAAATACAAGATTAGCATTTTAAAAACAGAAGGACTGGATTTGCTTTTTGGTCTTCCTAAATGTTTTTATTCCCCATATACCTTGCTGATTGTTAGTCCTTCAAGTGTAGATCAGTACAACTCCTTATATATGTGTTTACAATTTACATTGCTCACTATGAAAACTTGATCTTAAAACTCTAGCCTATCCATTCCCTTAGGAATTCAGTGTTAGGTAGTGTAGAAGAAGCCCGTTCATAGCAGGGTCCTGCAGTCCTCAGTGAAATAGGAGACTGACATCCACACTATTGCTGCTGTTAGCATGCAATACACTGCTAAAGAATTGCACTCATTCTTTTTCCTGGACAAACACTTGTCCTCTGATATTCTCCTCAGTTCCAGTATTTTACTAGAGCATACATTGTATTTTCAAACGCGAGAAATGAATCCATTTCTGAGGCCGCCGCCTCTCTGTCACACATGGGGAGGCCATAGCCCACCAGGCCTGCAGAAAGTCCATGCCTGAACACGGTCCTCCTGTTGTGCTGTGCATCTTGCTTTACTGTGATCCAGCTATCCACATCTTTTTCCTGTCTTACCATTTCATCAAGAGCCCGCTGCCATACTACTTCAAGTAGCCAAAAGAAGCATAGCATGATCTATGGCATGCCAGAGTGAAGCAAGATAGTGGGGGCAGCTGGGAGAAGGAAGGGAGCAATAGCAGGAGACCCAGGGACTAAGTGAGAGAAAGAGTGCCCTAATTCTTCTCTTTTGTCACCTCCTCCCTTTGGGCAGCCCTTCACACACGCTCACAAGCAAACTAAATCTGTATAGCACAGTAAATGCTTTGTCCTTCTAGGCTCTAGTTAGCACAGCATTAAGAACAAGATGGAGTGCAAAGTCAGGTCTCCATCTCACCCCCAAGTGACAGCGCTACCTACTATAAACTCCTGAGAGTAAACAGTGGGAGGGATTTAGTATCCATGCGGAATCCTAGGCTACATATTGAACCAGAAGAAAAAGCAATTTGTGCAGTTATCTTCTGATTTTCTCCTTGTTCTTTTATTTGTTCTTGCATTCTTTAACTGATAGCTGTACTTACTTTAAATCCTTCATATTAGCTACCAAATTAATAGCATGAAGCGGGCACCATTAATTTACATATTGAAAAAATAAGAACAAAACAGTTGCAACAAGCACCAACTAAGCATCCCAAGTTAGCCACTTACCAGCAT
Organism: Apteryx mantelli; assembly: GCF_036417845.1. NCBI lineage: Eukaryota > Metazoa > Chordata > Aves > Apterygiformes > Apterygidae > Apteryx > Apteryx mantelli. The sequence goes on along the minus strand of NC_089981.1, from coordinate 34,153,469 downwards.
CATCAGAACTCAAAAACTTCTAGAAGAGAAATTGCTGGGAATTCAAAGCTTCTACTCAATTCACAGACCTTCAGGCCTCACAAACCACCTAAACAAGTGGAGCTAAGGGTCAAAATATGTTCTCAAGAGTCAAGCCCAAAAAACAGGGAACCCACACATGTAATTTAATCACACCCTCACCCATAGATCACTGAACTACAAGCCTTTTTTTTTTTTTTTTTAAAGCTTAACACTTAAGGAAGCAGGATAACAAATAATCATCATGATCTAATGTGTATATAAAGACTCTGCATAGCCTTTCTGTTAAACAAAACTACTTTGCTTAAAAGTAGAAAAACAGATTTTACAGACTTTCAGTAGTATAATAAGCTTCCAAAATGCAGTATTTCTCATTCTAGCTCATCCTTCCTAGGAGTACCTGACAATCCAGATGTATTCAAGAGTTTTCTCCCTACTTCATCCATTTTCTGTTGTAGGCTCGTGCTACAAAAAAAATGCCACTGCCACCACCAAACACTCCCCTCCCCCCCCCCCCCCCCCCAACAAAACCCCCAAATTGTGCATTTCCTTCTGTTTTATAATCTCTTAGTGCTCTGGCAGGTGACTCCCTGGGCGGTTTCCAATCACACAGGCTGAATCCTTCCAACTGAATTCAATGTTGCTATAACCTTTCTCTTGGCAACCAGCTCATCTTAATAGTAATTATTGTGTTAATCAGAGTGATTATATTTCAGTTTAGTCTTCAGTTATTCTCTTTGCCAATCTGTCCTGCTTCCTGGGAGTTTCAACTCAATCTCTAAGAAAAGAGAAAAGTAGAATTATTAGTCTGTTAAGCACACTTGCGTAGTATGCCTAGCCTCAAGCCAAACTTCTAAATTGTACAGGCTTCTTAGATCACCACTTAGGTAAACCCCAAATCTCAGCTATACTGTTCTGTCAAGCCAGTTTGTCTCTATATTGCATTGGCAATAGCAAGTTGTTTTCTCATAGCAATGAGCTTGTATTAACAGTCCTATTGACTTCAGCAAAATTACATACATGGGTAAGTGATCCAAGCAAATAGATCAGTTCTGCACAAGTTAAAAAAGGCAAATAAGACTTGATGAACTGCTGAAGCTGATGGGACTGTTCAACAAAGACACTGTTTGCCTTCAGCTGTTATATATGCTTTTGTAGTGACAAATGGGTAGAGATTGCACCTGTGATCTGATGACAATGAGCCACTTAACCCCAGTGGAAAGTAGCTACTAAGCAACCATCAGTATACAACTAAAATAAAATCTTCTGTTACCAGGAACCCCCAATAAAATGTTTGGGTAACCTTTGCAGGATTGGTCCCTAAAGACCAGATCCTCAGAAGCATGAAGTCCCTGTGAAATCACTAGAAGTTAAGTGCTAAATGCCTGAATCTGGGCTTAAATATCTGGGCTTCCATTTGCAGTTCAGAATCAGGTTTGGAGACAGGGACAAGACAACAGAACATGGGAAGACAGAATAGATGACTGCTCATGTCATTTGTGTTGGATATGCTCGCAAAAAAAACAGCTAGGTAGAAAGCTCAGAGTAATTAATTGTCACTAATGCAAGCTGGTTGTATCTGTAGGCAAACCCAGAATTTTATTTTTCTCAAGTTTTCTTTCTACTGTTATGTTTTGGGTTTGCTTTTGCTTTGATCATTTATCCAGCCTACTCTATGCCAACTACCTCTGGTTTATGACCTCCCTGTGTTAATTTCTTGTCTGTGAACTGTTGATTCTTTGAAGTAAAACATTGGGCTAGATCTGTTTTGGAGTAAATGAGAATGCAGGGGCACTGACAAAAGAAATCCATCAAAAGAATCACTGCAAAAAAAGTCTGCATCTTCTCCTCCTCCGGATGTGAGTGAACTACAACATTCAGCTTTACACATGTGCACCTCCATCCCAGCTGGGTACCTTTGTCCAAATATGAGGTAATATATTGAGCCACAGTTTTCCTCATGTACTGACTGCGCACATAAGGGAATCCTTATTTTTAAGTAATACATTTTCTCCAGAATGGCAGAACCTAAATCATTAACTTTGTATTTGTAATTGATTTAATTTTAACTTGGGTAGTGCCCCAGATGGCCTAAGGCTTATTCAGATCTTGAACCCCATCAGGGTTCCAAATTTTGGTAAAGCTGTGTGTATGTGTAAGTGTTTTTAGAACTGGTCCTTGTATGCAGTTTATCCAGCCAAACTAGTGGGAGCTCACCTGTCAGAAATACAAGGTGCAAATTGCATCGTATAAGTTGCCATGAATTGGAGCAGATTTGTTTAAATCCTCCTGAGAGAAGCTGACAGGGAAGATGCAAAGATGCTTTTCTACCCAAGAGCATGTTCTCTACTATAGGGTATGACTACAGTGAATCCTGTGTTTAGTTGACTTTTATTGACCCTAACAATTATTCAGTAGTTAATTGTAATGTTGGAAAGTATCGTTCTGCATCTTCTGCTTCAATGTAATCTGAAAGGTTCATTCATCACATAATTACAGCTGGTAGCTGGTTTGATATTTTGATACTACCCTCTGAAACAGACAATTCTCCCTAAGGGATGGAACTGTAGCTCTTTTCCACCTTAAATCCTCCCTTTCTTCTGACTCTGCCAGTTTCACAGTTTGTTCTGTTTTAAACTGAATTGAAAACCTTTGCCTACCATCCAGTACTAGTTGATGATGCTTCTCGCGTGTCAGAAATTGCTACTGACTTTCAATTTTGCTTTATTTTTCCCCTTTCTTTGATAGTGTTAAAGAGAAAATTTGTATTTGAATAAAAAACAAATAATGCATGTCAGAGTAAGCATCAGAGAATGTCAGATTGTTTTTTTCCAATTACAACTCCATTTCAAATAGGGTAATGCAATTAAAGGATAATTGCTAGAAGTGCAAAGCCAAGGTTATGATCAGAAGTGGTTACCCTTTCACTTTTAAGTCCTGTCTTACTAAATAAAATATTCTTGCGGGGCAAGTTACTTTGCATATCTGTAAATATCCAGAAGCAACCAAATGGCACTACTAGTTGAGTGCGTATTTGTTTATAAACTACTATACTAAGAAAAGAGAACAGATACAGGCAGCTTTATCACTGATTAATAATGGCATAAATTCACTTCAGGATAGAATATTAATTAACAATATATTAGTTGCCAGTATCATAACATGCTTTTAAATAGTAGTCATAGTAAACTACTGATGTTATTTTCTAAATACTGAGCTGTAGTTTGATTTCTCATTTCTTTGATAAAGTATCAGCAACAAAATACAGCAAAAAATATTATAGAATCCACAGCTTTGTTCAATGGCTTATTGAGTGCGTTTAGCACTGCAGTGGACTATGGCCAAAATTAGCACTACCCAGTCTCACTAATGAAAGTGATTCAGTATGGCAGCCTAGCTGCAAAGCAGAACATTTTGTCACTAACTGGAAATTCCGATATCACCTAGATATATCAGTCTTGTGTTACTATAGATTGGTCCAGTTCTCAGCAACAGCCCTGCAGCAACCCAAACAGCCTACTAAAGCTGATTGAGTTGCACCAGATTTTCATTAACGTGACCAGGACCAAAAATGAGCTAAATGAATATGTTTATATTGCATCCTGAGGGTGGCCCTTTAGCTGCCCACCAGACCACATTCACTGCCCTTTCATATGGCAAATTAACAAGCTCAGGCCCAGGCATTGCTAGAGGGGACACTCCTGACTTTGTGGGTCCTTGTTTGCTGAAGCACAGCAGCCAGGCACAACAGGACATGCTGTCCACAGGCTGACTGCAAGGGAAATGGTCAGGCTGTGGCTGCTCCCATGATTCTCTCTTAAGAGTCAAATTGATGTAACCTTAAGGACTAGTGTAGAAAGAGGTGAGTTTCATGAGATTGGGAATTTCCATCCACAGTTTAGCTTTATCAGACAAGAACTGTTTAGGTTTCCTTTTTCAGGGTTGCTTTAGATTTATGTGTGTGTGCTTTAGGATGTTGATGTGTCTTGTTCATCTCAGGGGCTGTTAGAGGGTAGACTGGCAACAGAAGTCAAGCTGTGCTAACTACAGGGAGCTGAAAATGATTTTCCCACGGCATGAGCATACATCATTAACTAGCATGAAGCATTAACTACCCTTTACCAGTCCCCTGTTCCATTACTGATGCCTAGAACACTATAAGGAGTGGTGGTGGAAACTGGACTTTTGTTTAGTTGGACGCAGAGGAGGCTAAGGGGAGTTTCAAAAGCAGCCTGCAGTTGTTTGAAGGGCAGTTATAAAGGTGAAGCTATAAAGGTGCCAAGCTTTTCTTGATAGAGCCAGACTGTATGACAAGGGGCAATAACCACAAATTAAGGCTTGGCAGGTTCAGATTGGACATTAGGAGAAACTTTTTCTCCAGGAGGATAGTGCAACAGTGGAACAGTTGCCCAGAGAAGCTGTGGAGTCCCCATCCTTGAAGTTTTTAAAGATTCAGCTGGACAAAGCAGTGGCAGACCTGATCTGGTGCTTCACCCGTAGAAATTCAGGGATGGAGTTCTTCAGCAAAAAGACAGATTTTCACTAGCTTCAAACTTTCAAACAGAGCCATGGACTTACACTTTTTAAAAGTCGGAAGCTAGTGAAAAATCTGCCTTTTTGCATGGGCCTGTCTCTAGGAGGCTGCTGTTATAAGACTTCAGTGACACAAACCATTAGTGAGGTTTTTCCGATCTGTTTTATTTAAGTGCATGAAGTAAAACAGCAATCCGTTATTATTATCTGCTTTATTTGACTGGTAATAGTGCCTAAAAGGGGCCAGGACTCCAATTTGCTACACTTTGAACCAATATTTGCTGTGAGAGCACATATTCTCATTTTCTGTGAGAGTTTCGGTGGGACAATGACTAAGCCTTGATTCCATTTTCTCCTTGTCTTCAATTACTGTAACAAGGAGGTGGCTGACAGGAGGTGTAAACTAAATGTAAAATACATAATGGGAGAAAAACTTATTTTATTAAATGTTCGAATTTAGTGACAGAGCTTAGGTGAAAAATTCCCCTACAGGATTTGTAACTGAGCATATTAACATTCCTCCACTGTACTGAGTGCAAACTGCAGCCCATGAACTAATGGTATCTTTTGAGAAACTAGCTTCTTAGCCCTTGGGAGCTAGACACCTCAGATAATGTTGAGGCGCTTTTAACAACCTCCAAGCTTTTTGTTACAGAGAATTACTTTTGTGGCTATTTATTCTTTTGACAAAAAAGGGAAACCCAGCAAAATCATCTGGTAGGGACGCCTGTTGTGTAAGCTGGGACTTTTCAAGCGAGCAGCTAATTCAGGAAAAGGCTGGCTAGTGGAGAAGGGCCTGGGAGGGCGATAGTGTTCTATAGTGTACAGTTGTTAATCCTCTTGTGTTCAGTTAAAGAGAAACCAGAAGGTGAAGCTGAAAACATAGTGAATTTGTTTCATGACACGAATGTAACATTAACGTTAGCATTTAAAACAAGCCTATAATAATATGTGTTTATTTCTAACGTCGGCCTTATTTCAAGGACATTTATTCTGCCTGCAGATCTGCTATTTCCCCACCCCATCTCAAGCATCCTACTCTACCTGAGGCAGAGAAAATGTTCCTTCATGTACAAAATAGGAAAATGGGGCAGAGTAGGACACCAGGAAATAATGATCCCTGTGGAACAAATAAACAGAGGGAGAGCAGCTAAGTTAAAGTGTTTCCCTCATTCCCTGGAGATATGTCCTTATCTCGATAATTGGATGAATAGTAAATAAATAAATAAATAAAATGTCTTATTTAGTCATGTTGTTGTTGGAATCCTTTGACTGTAGTGTAGTCAGGAAAAACTTCAGGATTGATCTGGAGTGCACAGGCCTATTTTCTATTAAAGTGTGTTAATGTCAGGTTCTGTGCAATTAGTGAAAAGTCAATTCCTATTACTAGTTAACACTATTGAGTATCTGCTTTCTTTAATAAAAAGCCATGTCCAGCATAAAGACTATAAATCGATAAGCAGCCACTTTCTAAATCTATTTTGTCTCCTCCAAAAAATGCAGAGAGCTCTGCAGGTTAGAAGACAAAACAGTTAGAAAAAAAAAGATCCCTGCCCTGTGAGAGCCTAAATGTCTGCTACAGATCCTGTTTTCTCATATACTTCTGAATAACATTGTGATTTCCTTTATGATTCAGATCTTTTTCAGAAATAGTTTACTTATTTCTAAAAGGTGTACACATGCAAACCATTCTTAAAATCTTTGTATTCCTTTAGTGGCGTGGCATCAAAGATCAGATCAGCTGAAATCTTCTGCGGAATGAAGTCTTCTCTCACGTTTGGATCATGTATATGTTTAGTGACCCCGCAGCTGCTGTAAGGGCCCAACTGAACTTGGGACAGACATTCAAAGGTATCTAACACCTCCTGACATCAGTGGCTGGGCTATCCAGTGTTCACTGTTGACAAGCCCTATAGGATAGGGCAATTAAATAAGGTTGTGCATCCAGGTCTTGCTTTTCAGCTGAAATAGTGAATGCTTATGCTTTAGCAATCTGCAGTATGCATGCTGTTCTTGGCAGGGGCCCACCTGGTATATTTGCTATATTAATTCCATAAGTAATAACAATTATTTTTTGTTAAACTCCATTTCCCATTGTAGCTTTTGCAGGGCTTCTGCTTGAACAACAGCTGCCAGAATGGCATGCACATTTAGTTCTTGCTTTAATAGAACAATCTACAGGTTTCATACACAGTTTGATCATATTCAGTGATTGCTTTGGTGGTTAGCTGAAAGTTATACTATCATAACAGAGGAGTGGCAAACAAATCTCTCTCCTCATTGCTCTATCCTGTAAGACCCTTTATCTTTGCGTATTTATTTTTCTTCTCCTTTGAAGATACAGCTATTCATTCCAAAAAATCCAGTAGGCTACTGTGAAAGTTTTATTTGGTTTATTTCAATAGCTCCAGTACCCCTTACAATGGTGTACAGTGAATATCAATCGATTAAGGTATTAATGGATTCCTAGTTGAGTTCTGCCAGAGTTATGAAGTTTTGCTTTTTTTTTTTTTAAGAACTGATAATGCAATAAGCCAGATTATTTCTGATTAAGTTTTTTGTGTGCAGAGACCTGTCAAATGAAGAGTACAACTGAAGTCCATCCCTATACCATTATTTGATGAATAGGAGGAAGAAACAGAATAAGCTTCATTAGCATAGATACCACTCCTATACTGTATATGCACTGTATGTGCAAACATACAGACTACAGTCCTTCCAGGTTTTGGGTAGCACAATGCTCTTATCCTCACTGCAGCAGTAAAGAGCACAAGTTGCACAGAACATGCTCTGAATTAGGGATATCTCAGTATCCAAGGCTTGGCTTCATACCCCTGACAGGGTTTTAGTGGATTATTGTCTTTCTCCAGTGCAGTGATGGAATGGAAGCATCAGCTTTGGCACCCACGTGAGCAGCTTTTAGAGGAACACAGCTTATTCTCATGCTTCTCTTGACTTTAATATCTGCCATTCTCCTACCCTAAACTAAGAAGGATTCTCCTAACACAGGCTAGAACAAACATAACCAAATAAAAAACTGAACAATATTCCATTGTAACTGCTTTGCCCATACTATTGTCTTCCCCAGCACCCCAAGCTTTGCAGACCACCTTTGTTTGTCCTGTCTTGATTGGCCTCAGATTCTACCTCTCCACACCTGCACCCAGGAATAATTGTCAATAATTAAGAGTCACCTGGGTTCCCCCAAGAAGTTAAGAGTTCCGTCAATAGAAGGCTGGTGGTCATGAAGGGGCAGGTGAAAATAAAGAAAAGGAAAACCAGAAAAAGATGTTACAATTAATCCCTAGTATGTACTACATGTGAAATTCTTTCTGCAAGCAGACAAACCTCTTGCAGCAGTAAAGATTTTCTTGTGATGGACTGAAAAAAGCTAGTCTAGCTCTGCCTCTTCATGCAATGCATACAGAGCTGACATTCTTGTCCCACTGCAGAGCTAGTGTTGCAGCAGCATAGCAATAGCTGCTGGCATCAGGAGCTGTGCCCCAGCAAGAGTTACTGACAAAACAGGGAGAGAAGGTGGGAGCAGTCGCAGTGCTTCCTCACAGAAATGAAGAAACCCAGTGGGCTTAACAGTGGACTTCACTAGTGGTGTCTGTGGGCAGTAGGACTTCAGTACCACTGCTGCATCACTGTGGAGAGAAAGGGAGGAAGTTAAAGAGCCAAAGGGGTGCTTGTTATTAGACATTCACTTTGGCAGATGGGAAAACTGAGGAAAGAAATTCATCTTGTTTGTTGGGGATAAAATATTATTAGATTCTGTTGTGGAGTGATTTACTTACTGTTCCTGCTTTATTGATTTATTCCTTCTGGGTTTCTCCTTCTGCTTACTAAGTTTTCTTTATCTTACATGTAGGCTTGGTGCTTACCAGGAGCAAAAACTTAAAGAACAAATTTGCTTTCCCAAGTTTCTGCATTCTGTGCGCAAGAACAACCTTAATTTTAGACTGAGCCTTGCTGTTGCTGGCCGTACTAGGCAAAAGAAATGTGTCATGTTAAGGTGAGATATTTGTTTGATATTTGCAAAGTCTCTAACCTTGATTCTCAGACCTAGCTGAGTTCTTTTGAGCACAAATCCAGGAGAAAGCATAACAGTGAGTTTACAGTGCATTTTCATTCATCTGGGGTTGATCAGGTGGCAGTTTACTTCACAGTACAACACAGAGATTTTGAAAAGACTAAAAATTGCATTCAGCTGCATGCAACTTTGGGTGATTGTCTCAGCTGCTGGCAGTAGTCAGAGCTTCTTCTGGTCTTGCTGTCTCCTGTCTGTGTTGGAGGTTTTCAAGTTCCTGATCTCAGAACTCCTACTACATTATAATCTGTGGCAACAATAAGGTAGTTTGGATTTCTTTTTTCTGTTTCTAAGCAGAATTTTATGAAACAGTTGGTACTTTGCTTAAAAATCAAGCAAAGTTGAGCAGTTAACGTTTAAAAATAACTTAAACTGTTCACATAAGGAGATTATTTCAGATCAAATTTGTTCTTCTGTTTAGCTTTGTGGTATTACTGTAAGGACTTTGGGATGGTGGAACCCTATCTCTCTAGTTGCAATGGAAAGAAGTTGTATCTTACCGTGACTGTCAAGATTTCTGAAAGCGCAAAGCACATCTAAATACTTAACTTGGTTGAAAATCAAATAGGAAGAAGCGACAAAACTCTGTTTTGTGCCTTTTAAACTTCTATTTGCAGTTTTCATGTCATGTTAACCTCCAATAAATGAGGACTGTGAGTGATGAAATTAGTGATGAAAATAATTAAAAAGGGATGAAAATAACTTGTCCTGTTTAAGAAAAATGAAAACAAAACATGAAGCAGGAAGAGGGAGGGTTGAGAGAAGAAGATTTGATATTCTGCTTCTGATAGTCTAGGTTGCTTCTTTTTAGTATTGGTTTTCACTTGTGGCCCACAAATCCTTATAGATGCAAAGGCTTACTCGAAGAAATGCACAAGAGCTATCTAAAAGAAGTCTGTTGTTAGTAGCCTTCCATTTGTTAATGGCATCTGCAGAACCTGTGGGGAGGAGAAACAACTGTATATCAGAAAAGATTAGAGATTGCTAAAGGAAAGAAAAATTATTTTCTTTCTGTATGAAGAAACAAGGAAATGAACATGCTTTGACCATTTTAATGATCATTTGCTAAACATCTGAGCAGTTGCATCATTAATCTGAATGAATGTAGATAAAATTCAGTCATAGACAATAATATTTGTAGAAACTTGAATTTTATATACATATGGACAGTGTTTTTCCCAGAAGTATTATATTTTGATCTAGCTGAGGAACAGAAATTATATTATGTGATTTAATTACACTATTGTGACTAGCAGTTTGTTTCAAACGCGAAGTCCTGCATATGTGAAGCAAAATGCAAGATATCTAGTAGGTAAACATTTTCTTTTAATTTGTTGACTGAATTTGAATAATGAATAAATTTGAGGAAATTGCAGTCTGCTTGTGGAAATTCCATAAAAAGAAAAAGGAGCTAGGCTCATAAGGTAAATTATTAATGGTGGTATATTTGCATTGCTCCAGTTATTTGTAACATAGGAAATGTGATTTGCGTGTATATGTCATTTTAATATTAACTCAGTTGCCAGCTCAGATCTAAAATAATAAGAGATCCAAGACTCTCATTTTCAAAGAAGAATTTTTAATGCAAGTGAAATCAATATGGCAAAAAATTCTGTCCAAAGAAAGGCTAAGAACTGAGTGTACATATTATGCCTGAGGACAATAGATTTTAGACCCTCAATTTTCTTCACCTGTGGTATGTGTGCCTCTCTCTCTCTCACACACACGCACTGCTCAGTAAGAGGATCAAGAAGTGTGCTTTCACCGTTGAGTTCAAGTACATACTGTAATCTTATCTGAAGTGAGTTTGATTAGTATCAACCAGAACAGTATAAACAAAAGTAAAAATACATCACGTACTTAGACACAGCTGTGTACAGCTGACAGTGTCTGAGCCAGAATGAAGAGTTACTGAGGAAGAGTTAATATTCTTGATGGGATCCTGTTGGAGAAGCCTGCATTTCAGCATGAATATTACACAACCTCTCTTCTTCCATTTACAACACTTCCTTATTATTCATAAATACAAATTTCCATTCTGTTTTCAACACTCACTATAAATATGTTCATTTACAACAAGTGCAGGAACAAACTTGTATTAAAGGGAATTGTAAATTACAGCTATATTTTTATATCTGAGATTTTTGTTAATTTAACATCAGCATTTCCCGGAAACACTGATTTTAGTATTTGCAGCTGGTAACTGTGTGACAACTCTGGGCTCGAAAGCCTTATATTTATACCCCAGAATGTACAGAGAATCACTATCCCTTTTCAGGTTTTGTTTTTACCAATTTTACCAATGTGTCTCAGAGTGAAAAAGATCACTTCTAGAACTGAGAAGGTTGTTTAGAGTTTCACAGAGCTATTCACAGACCAGGCAAAGGCAGGGCTGCATTGCATGTTGTTGAAGAATCGTCCTCCCCAAGAAAAGTGACTATTTGCTTCATTCAGTGCCTGTATTTTAGTATCAGTGTGGGTGAGGAAAAGTACTAACAACGCCTCTGAAACTAACCATTACAAAAGAGCAAATGACTTCCTTTCCCACCCCCCACCTTTAAGTACTGTTTTAAAAGGGCTCTGAGCAAGTTCCTTCATCTTTTTCTCCACTGAGATTCTAGTCAAGATGCTAATCGTACAAGGGAAACGGTTGTGAGCCTATGTGCTGACTTTGTGTAGGCCACTGAAATACCATCAGAATAAGTTAGAATGTTACTTGGTATCCTGAGGCCTCAGTGTAGGCTGTGGCTTGGCTAGGTCAATTGCATGACTGATTTAAAAAAAAACAGCATGCTCCCTGTGCTAAGGTTCTTGATACCAACTTGCAAGCCAAATTAGGTTTAAGTTTCCAAATGCAGGTCTGTGAAATGCCAGTGGTTTGAAAAGACTCAGAAGACTTCAATTATGGCAGTTTGAAAAGACTGTCATAGCAGTAGAGATGAGGAGAGGCCCCAAATTCTGTTTAAAGACCTAAAATTTTTGTGTTTATGCTTCCATGTAAGCTATAGTGGAAGTTGTCTTGGGGATCAAAGGGGAATGGTATACTGGGAATCATCTAGCTTTGAAACAGATTAGCAGAGCCAGCTTAAAACAAGGAAGGAAACCCCCTTTTTATAAAGGGGGGCAGAACTTCTTTTGCAAGACATGTTCACTAGAAACCTTGAAAGAACTCCCAAGAGAGCAGAATTTCTCTTGGGGCTTCCTCTGTTTTCTGGTACTTTCTGCAGCTCTCTCTTCCCTTTCTCTATTAAGTAGTGTTTGATATATTTGTATCAGAAGGGGAGGACTGAGCTGGAGAGCAAGTTGAATCTTGCAGGCTGGCTGAGCTCCAAATATCCCTGTCAAACAGGATCTGTGTGAATAGAAAGGGTTGTAGTTCATTCAGCCCTTCTGTGCTCAGTCCATTGAAAGAGGACTTGAGCCTCTACAAAGAGGTCAAGTTAGCTTACTGTCTTTTCAGAGACCTTTGCAACTTGGCCTAGCTCAGTATGTGATTGAGCATACTGCAAAAGGGAGGAGAATTTGGATATAAGAAAAGCTTGGACCTATCCATATTTACTGCAGATATAACCTAGGTTTTGGGCTTTCTGGACATGGGAAACATGCAGCATTGAGTGCAACTGTGCATCTTGCTGTAACTGATTATTTCATAGATTTTGAACTAGTGGTCTCCAGCTCTTTCTAACACACCTAGCATCATTTAAACATCAATTGCAAATGCAATGTAGCACTGTGCAGTCCTTTCTAACAAAATAGGCAAATACATATTTTGCAGATCTGCTTCTCCTAATGTGGAAGGCAGAAAACAGTACAGTCCGCAGACTTAAGGTACTGTAAGTAATTTTTCCAAGCATAAAGCTTACCGCATTAAGTATTTCTATCATCTGCAATGCGGTTGCTCCTCAACATAAGCCCCATGCCTGGTGGTTAGAATTATTAGGGCTGGGATATACCATATTAATGTGTCAAATCTGTATGTTCTAGTGGTGACTGATATTGGTATGGGAGTTAAATATTACTCGTCTGGTCCAAAATCTGCTCTCACTGGGACGTGTATGGCAGAAACAATAGCAAGAGTTGGTTCTTTTTTTGTGACTTATTCAAAGCTTGCGCCAAGCCCCTGGAAAGATCATCTATGGACTTTAATGTGTGAAAAGAATGATGTTGTCAGACAAAATTCAGAGCTGATTTTCATTCCATGGAAGACTAGTACTCTGGTATGGTCATATTGAGATAGAAATGCCTTTTTATTGAATTCAAAGGATGCCGTACTAGAGGTGAAATCACTGTAGAATTTGGTCCAACATTTTTCTCATTTACAACAGTCATGGATGTACATCTCATGTTGTCTTGGGGTTGATCCAGATTACAAACTGAGCTTTTATTGCTGATTTGCCCTGCACAGAGGCTGGGAGTATGCTGGTTTCTTAAAGGGTTAGAAGTTTCCCCCTTCTTATTTTCCACTGACTGATTCTGTATTCCCCAGAGACTTCTTGTTAACAGCACAGGTCATTGCCAAAAATTAAAAATAAGAAAGGAGGAGGGAGAGGAAGGGTGTGAATAATAAGACATACCTGCAGCAGTCCTTGCTGTATATTCCCTCTGTGTCCCACCGACGGTGTCATGTGGAAGGGAAATTGTTCTATCAGTGACTATGTTAGATTCATGACCCCACCACAACCTTGAATTGGCCTTTAGTTGTCGCTGATGGGAACTGAAGAACAGCTCCTGTCGACATGATTGCTGCTCTCCAATGAATCAGAACACGCAGGGCACAGAGCAGCACATTAAACTAGCAACAGAAATATATCACTGTACTTTTATATAGATGTATTGCTTTTGCCCAGGCATATAAATGATTGGGCTATCCACTTATTTTTTTTCCAAGGACTATAAATTAAAAATAAGCTAAGGATTTTGAAATTATGTTCTCTCTCTCTCTTTTCTTTCTCTTTCTCCCTTTTTTCTTTTTTTTTTTTTAAGCTGGATAGCTATTTTAAGTCTACAGTAAAACATTTTAAAGGTAATCTTAAAGCCTATGTCTATTTCACCATCCTTTTTCTAAAGGAAATCTACTGCTGCATTTCTGACTCAAGTAATTTAACACTTCAGTGTGATCACAATAATTTTATGTATCCTTGTGCTTCTCTTGCTGCTAATGAACACTTAAAAGGCTGCATTTTTTTAATTGTGAGATGAGTATTTTAAATGGCAAAATCCATGTCACGTATGTTTTTTCCCCAACAAATATTTCATAAACTCATATTTTCTCAATCTACCTTAACCAAAGGTCACTTTGACTTGAAAGTTAGTTTGATGTACGGCTGCATAATTTAATGTAGTGTCTCAAAAATTGAAATTTTTCACCATTAAACTGCATTTAATTTTTGCAACCTTCTCTGCTCCCAGACTGAATCATCTTTTTAAATCATCCATTTAACTCAGAGGTGATATCACCAAACTTGCAATATAAATGCCTGCAGGAAATTGTGGTATGTTTTGTCCGCTGTACATTTCCAGTTCTCTGTAAGCAGCGTGACCCTGCACTTCAATATCCAGCTCGTGCCAAAATCCTATCAAGATCCACAATTAACTCATGGATTTTTGGCTAATGGATAGAGGAGAGTATCTCCTCTTGTGTGTGTTTTTCAAGAAAAAAATTAATTGTAGGAGAAAGGATTTATAACTATGTACTAAGGGGAGACAAACGCTTAGCTGTCTTTGAAGGAAAGGGTTGAAACAGAGGCTTAACTTTTCCTTTCTGGCCATTTTAGGCCATTCTCTGCCAAATATGCTATCTTCCAAAATATGGGATCTGCAAACTCTCAGGCATTGCCCAGAGACTAGCTATCAAACTCAGACTGTCGGTTTCACGGTGCCATCAGCTAGACAGATCAGTACTTAAGTCTGTCAGTGGATTTAGTCCATTTGTATATGCATTCTTAGGATAACAAATGCTGAAAATATACTCTCCAGATTATTGGTTATTTAAAAAAAATATATCATTCTGTTCTAAGAAAAAGGGGTTTTTTTCTGTCTAAAGTACTGCCCAAAAGCATTTGTATTCATTTCATGTTATACAGGCAATTTGCCACATGGCCGAGGGAAAGCTAATTAACCTCTCTGTACTTGTTCACCAAGCTGGAGACTTAGGAAGTACTTTTTTTTTTCTTCCCATTTTACAGAGTTAGAAGTCTTGACTCTCTAATAGATCTAACACATGATAATTGTTTACAAATTAACTTTTGAGTATAGCTGATGCTAAATTCTAGACCTAATGAATTTACATGTCTGAGGGTTCATTCATAAGCTGCTTTAGGCTTAAGATGATTTGTATTGCTGTTCTGTCAGGTTCAGAGAGGGAGTGATAATTGCAAGGACATTTCTCCTGTTCTTTCTGAATAGATTGGGCATTGAGTGGACAAAGTCAGTGCTTTGCCTCTGCTATCCACTAAGAAAAGGAAGATCTCTCACCACACACAGAACTGACTGAGGTGCTTTCCTCTGCAGGAAGGAGGAACTGAGGACTAAGCTATGACTGTGAGGCTGACCGTTCTCTGGCCAGCTCCTGGGGGAGCACTCCTACATGTTGTCTGTCTGTTAAAATTCTGAGCAATTCTCTAACCTGTTCTTAAAAGGCATGTGAAAAGCTGTTATGAGCAGTCACAGAACAGAAACAAAATGAAAAAGTTTCAGAAACTGACCATCTCAAAATAGGGTAGTGATAGTCGGAAAGCAATATAGCTGCCTAGCAAGTTAGTCTATGCCCAGAACTATTTAATTTGAATTGCAACTCAAATCTTGCCACGGATCTTAGTGAGAAGAAGTTTAAGTTATTGGCTGTCTTGTAACCACTAACCCACTAAACTTCAGATAAACTTAAAATACTTCCACCAGATAAGTATAACTGGCGTTTGAAGGCCACATAGAAAGTCATTACTGAAAGGTGCTAACTTTTCTGATAATAAATTAGTTTTCTGACTCCTTGAACACTATGTCAGCCCAGACAGTAGATTGTTTTATAGCACAGGTCTGGCGTGCTGTTTGCTTGCTGATGTTATGAATGTCTGTGATTTTATTTAGGGTTTAGGTTATCACCAGATGTTGAGATTGTACAGGGAAAAAAATCTTGAAATGTCCTAGCCTGATCTACTCAACTGTTCATCCAGCAGCTCACGTGAAGTGGAAGGTTGACAAATTTCTGATATCAAAGCCAGCTGTTCAGAACAACACGGGGTAATAGCCATCCTTGTCAAATGCGCCAATTAATTCACCAGACTGTCAATGTTGGTGTAATTGATAGACTCCACAATCTGGCTGAGTAATGAAAGTGGAAAGCATTACTAAGACCATTTCACCTCCTAAGAGATCTTGTAATGTAACCTGAGCTGTCAGCACTGCTATGAGGGACTCTTTAAAAACAACATTTTTCTCCAATGGTAAGTAGAGGCTTCATATGAATCTTAATTTAAGGGTGGAAAAAGATGTGAAAAGAAAGAACATGAAACAATTAAACAACATTGTGGAGTGAGAGCTTTACCCAAATACTCTTTAAAGTGGAATAGAAAATAGAATAGTTGTTTCTTGTGAGAACCTGTGTTTTAATGAGCGAGTTGTTTTTAGATGAAAACATGGCCATTGCCTTAAAAGCTATGGATGTTGGAAAGCAGGGTTAACTAAATATCCTTACTAGCATATTCCTTTGCCTGATTTAGAAATGTTTGTTAAGAACGTCTGAATCAAAAAAATTTCTGTTAGAATTCCCTGACTGCTGTGCTAACTCACCCACTTCCAGTGTAGACTTTGCTTGAGTTCTCCAGGTTTTAGAGAGCAATGTTATATTAAAGCCACTGATTAAAAAAAAAAAAAAAAATAGCTTGCTTCTTTATCACCGCAGCACAGGGATAAGGTTGTTAGAGCTAGAACTAGACCCACTTACCAGTGGCATGTGCTGAGGACTCAATATCAGACTACAAAATTGTGAGGAAGAAATCCAAAGCTGTATACACTGGCAAAACAATAGCGTGAAAAACAAAGGATTGACGTTCACCAAAAACTTCCCAGTAGAACTGACGCCACCCTGTTGAACTTGCTTTGTTTCGTGTTTGAACTAGACCTGTATGGACAGGAAGGAGCAATAGGAGTGTCAGATCTCACAGTCTCCCCTAATATACAGCCTAACTTTGACGCAGGAATCTATAATACACCTAGATCCCCTTGGGGAATGAGGAGGTACGTTCCTGTACTGACCCACGAAATTTATCCCACCCTCCTTTAGCACAGTGCATTGGTTCAACTCTTTCTGGGATATCACAGCTATAGGATACTGCAAATGTGTCTAGAATCATCAGTAGCACTTAAATGGACTCGAGAAATGCCTGCTTGCTACAAAGAGCAGGGGGCAAAATCAGATCTGCTTCCCTGCTCTCAGAAGTGGTACAAAAGCATGTCAGGGAGCCCTAGGGAGCTAAATCTAAGCCACCTGGGAATTTAATGCATGCTCTGAGAGAATCTGAAATAAGAAAACTGAACTTCTAAAGAGAATTTGGGCCAGCATTTTTTGGGGGGGACAGGATGGGACGGACACTGTAATATTTGTTCTTTACACAGTTTAGGAGATGATTGAAAGGCATTACAGCCAGTGATAATGATGAGAAAAGCAAGTAAAAAGGGACTCTCTATGCTGGGTAGCTCTGCTTTCCTGCTTCCTAGGATTTATGTACTTATGGATGAATTTAATACTTGGTGATCAAAAGAGTTCAAATAGTGGTTGTATTAATGATTTCAACATAACCTCTAAATCCCAGGATAGCAGTAGAAATTTTCAGCTTGGTCTTAATCTTCTGACACTTTTTATTAACGGCTAAATTAAGTGCTGTTGCCTTATGATAAAGCAGCTTACAGGAGTGTGAATTGTAGTATTGTCACTACAGTATATGTACACTCTGTGCTCTGATCTAAATTTCTAGTCAGACTGGCTAGATCTTTTCCAAAAGTGAATTACTGAAGGGAAAATCTCCTGTCTGATATTCTTTTGGCTTTTTTGTTGGTATTTGGTTAATCCTTACCTGGTCTTTTTTATCTACGGCTCTGAGTTTGTAGAGAGTGATGCAGATTATTGCCTACATTTGTTAGAGTGTAATACTGTTACAAATATTCTGGAACAGGACAAGAATCCAAGTCCTCCAGTCCATGCAGGATGCATTGGCTCTCAGTTGCCACTCTTTCTTTCTGTTTTCCCAATAAATGACTGGTACCTGTTCAAGATACCTGTAGCGCTCCCAGCTCGTAAAAGTATTATGCGTTTTACAGCAAAGGCCTATCTTTTTCTGGAGTTCAGGACACATGATCTGCTGATGTTTCCTTTTTGTGACCAGGGAAACATTAATATGCCTCAAAGAAATACAAATATCTTCTCACAATTACAATTTTCTCTTTTCCCCCAACCTGTTCCCTAAAGTACATTGTCCTTAAATGTGCTTTATTTTCTCGAACCAATAACAAGATAGTGTGTCTGAACTGGGGATAGAAATGTGATGTTTGAAACTTTTCTTAAACCTCAAGACAGTTTATTCTGGTACTGCTTCGTCAATCCCAAAGACAACTCAGTTTCTTACTTTGGGTTAGTCCCAGACTCCAGTTATAGGTAACATCATCCCCAAGGACCAAAACTGGCAACCATAGTCTTCATTTGGGAGCTATCTTAAATTCTGATACTGAATGCCTTGAAATTAAGGGCAGGGACTTTGAACTTGACAGGCTATTGCATTCCTTCCGATGCAATATCAGGGGGACGGTTAAAGACACTCCTAATGCAAAAACTGATGGTAATGCAGAAGCCAGATAAAATCCATTCTGATGCTCAGAATCGAGATGTGTAGAGCTGTTGGTCAAGGAAGACCCCTTTTTCAACTTGTAAACTAAGTGGGTCTATTCTATGGATTACAGAGCATAGAAATTATACACAAAAATTTACTATGCCTAATGACATTGTGAGGTTGTGTACAAGAAATCCAGAGCTCAGAACTAAAATTAGTGAAACGTAGGTCCTATTTGCAACTCTGCCACAGATTTTCTGTTTAACACTGGATAAGTCACATGAGCTTAAATTTTATTTAAATCAGATTTTAAGAGGAAAATTTAATTTCCTCCTTTGAGTATATCATACATAGTTAAAAGGATGTTATGACAAAATAAATTCTGGGTACTTGATGCATAGACACACTGTGCTAAAGTCTTTTCTAATGTCTGCTGGTAAAATGGACACGGTTCTTGCTTGTAAATTTTCATGGTCAACTCACAGCGCAGGTTTGTTTGTTTGTCAGGTGGCAAATCTTTGAATGCAATATAAAGCAGGATAAGAGGACCCTCTGTTTCAGCTAACACATGGGGAGCTGGAGCTCTGTCACTTGCAAGGGGTGTCCACTTGCATATGTGGCTGCCAAAACAGGCTGTCTTTCCTCAACAAATGAGCTGGTTCTGCTCCCTGATGGGGAGACTGATGGTCCTATTCTCCTTTAAATGTACTTACTTGCATTTAAATTTTTAGGTATGTTGAATAGGGACTGCAGTAGGATTTGTGAGTGTTTGCCAAACTTTCATCTTAGAAATGACCAAACATGTCTGAAGTGTCACCCCATATCAGAATGTTTAGAGAAGAAAATAGGATTTAATTCTCTACCTCAGTTTTGAAAAAAGCCAAGCAAATTTATATTTCTTAGAATCACAGACTAATTCAAGTTGAAAGGGACCTTGGCAGTTTATCTAGCCCAGCCTCCTGAGGGGGGAATGGAAAAGGAAAACTTTCCCCAGTGCCCAGCTGGAAGGAGAAGCAACTGGAGGTCCCCAGATGAACATCCTCCTCTGGGCCCCCTCTGCCCAGGATGCTGGTGGCCTTCTGTGCTGCCCGAGCACACTGCTGGCTCGTGTTCGCTTTGCTCTCTACCATGACAGTAGAGCTGCCCCTGCAGCCAGTCAGTCTCCAGCCTGTACTGTGTCAAGGGGTTAGTCCTTCCCAAGGGCAGGACTTTGCATTTGTCCTTGTTGAATTTTGTAAGGTTTCTGTTGTCCATTCCTCCAGTCAGTCTATGTCCCTCTTGCACACTTTAAGACCTTTGAATTGAAAGTGAAATGCTAATGTTATTTTAATGCTCCCATGTGCTCTGTGAGGAAGGCAGGATGTTATATGGCAGATCATATTTCTTAAAATGCATCTAGGATATATCCTAGAGAGGGGGGAAAAATGGAGGACAGAGTATCTTGCCCTACCTCCCCCACCCAGAGGTTAGCTGATGTGCTGTTTGGTATAAGATATGCAGCAATAATATCTTAATGTTGTGGCCTTCGGTGAATGCAAGGTTTAAGACTTGAGGGAAAGACATCCATAAATTCTCACAGTGATGAATGGTTGGCAGTTTCATTTGAGTACTTTCTGCTACAGAAATTTAACATTTTTTTCCAAGGGCATATGTCAGAGAACAGAATGAGAAGACTTTATCATATAAGTACTTGCATCTCTAGTATGAAGTAGGCATTTGTTGTGGGCTAGCAGAGTCAGAGCATTTGAATATGGTGCACCCAAGTCACAAAGCAGAAGAGGGGGAACATAACTAGTTTATGTTCTTGGCAGAAGCCTGAGAATAATGTGATGTGCTTTGCTGGGCAAGGTGGAAGATGTTATCTTCCCAGCTGGCAACTGATGGTAACTTAATACTCCCAGATGGAGACTGAGGATGATACGATATTCCCAGCTGGTAGGCAAGGCCTGCCTCAGTGCATTCCCATTTGTACTGTGGCTTCCCTATACAATGGGAAGGGGTGGGTAAAGTATAATAAAGCAGCTGGTCTATTAGAAGATAAGCTTTGTGAAGAATAACACAAACATCCAGAATCCCCTTAATCTTAAACTTTATTACCCTAGGTAATAGGCTTTAGTAGTGACAACAAGCAGTTGAAATGCGGAATTGTCTTGGTTCCTGAGGCACCTGCCATGTCAGTCAGTCAAAAGCCATCTTCTTCTATACAAAAAGGTGGCTGTTTGGAACAAGCAAGCTAGAAGTTGTGTGCTTTCAGGAAATTTTTTTGAACAGGCAAAGGGAAATTTGGGTTTGCTCTTTTGCAGATTTAAGAATGCACTCTGAACTTGCTGTAGGAGAGAGGCTAAAATGATATGAAAGCTTGCTTGCTTTATTTACCTCAGAGAAGTAGGAGTAAGTCATCTTTTGTCCCCTGAAGCCAGCTAGAAAGGGTAGGGGGGTTGCTATTCCTGCTCTGAATTAGGCCTTATTTCCTAATATTCAGTGATGAAATGATTCAATATCCAATGATGAAAAAGGGAAAATACCGTGATCTTTTTTGTATAATCCTTATCTGTGCCATTTGCAATATCTCTGCCATAAAATCAATTTAATCATCTGAGGCACAATTCAGAAGCGGATTCTTTTAGCTACTGAAATGCTGATTGCTGGAAAAATTTAGGTCCGTTCACAGAAGCCCAATATGCGTTTGTGCTCCCCACACTTGTAAGTGGGTGGGTACAGTGAGCTTTCAAATGAGAACTGATTTTATTTTTAAATGGTCGTGACTTTATTAATTTTTCTCTTTTTTTTTTTCTTATTTTTTCTGCAGTCCTATTGTCAAAACGTTAGGCAAAAAACATCTGCTTATCTCAACCTGGGGTGGTTTTTTTGGTTTAGAAGTATTTCAGTAAGACCTTTTGTTAAAAGAGTAACTACAAAACAATGGAGGGTGACTTTTCAGCTATGAGAAATAAAAACATTTTTGCCAATTATTTCAATGTGTTATCATCCTCTAAAAACTGTTTCAACACTTACTGTAGCAGAAGTTCACAGAGCAACATATATAAGGCAGAAAAAGAGGCTAATTTTCTTTTTTTGGGAGGGAGCAATACAGGTCCAGGCAGTATAGTTAAATAAGTCTAAACATTATTAATATGTTAAAGGTTGATCTAGTGGGATAGATTTTGCTTCTTAGTTTTGACCACAAATCTAGGATCTTCCCTTTTTAATGTTCAGTATTCAAGTATCTCCTCTGAAAAAAGTGATGGAGATTAGAGAGGAAAAAAAAAGATCAAACCAACAGCATATTTTGACTTGCAAAGCTATTGACTTTAAAAGGAAGGGAGGAGAAGGTGCATTTAGACTTCCATTGTTATGTGTCTCTCTAAAGACAGCAGAAGTGCAGCAGCATGATTATCCCAGCAGTGTGTCCGCTGCATGCAGCGAGCGGTGGAAAAGTAGCAGGATGGCAGACTGGACGACGTCATGCAAACTAGCTAGATAAGAACAATTAGGAAATGAGGAAACCTAAAAGAGGAGCTTAGCACTATCTCAGTGGGACTTTAAAAGAAATACTGTTTCAAGTCTGATTTATCTCTGCTGACTTGCGTCTAGAAACTTGTCATCTGTTCCTAGTAGTTCCAGGGCTTCCGATGAGAAGGTTTCATGTTCAGCAAGCTTTATCGGCCTTTTGCTTCAGTGGGGCTGAGACAAACCCCTTCCTCGGACGGCTCCGCTTCCTCTGGTAGACACAACCAAAATACCTCAGCTTCCTTTGCTATAGTATATTGATTTTTTTTTTTCCCCAGTCTCTCCTTCCCCAAGGAATTGACTGCACTAGATCAAATTAAGAACAATCTAAGCATTTAATAGGACTCCTTCAATACAATGAAGTTTGATTGCTTGAAGTTGAAGTTCATGGTAATTATTTATACTGACAGCACACTCACAGGCAATAGACTGACCCTTTTCTGAAGGCATCAGCCTCTCCATTAGGAAATTATTTTGATTCTGCTGCACTTATACATGACCGCATATACTTTTAAATATGAGGATGATGCTCATAGAACAAAATATATAAGCAATTCTCTCTTCTAATTTCATGAGTCCTGTTATGAAAAATCCTCCTTAGTAGGGAATAATGAAAACAACCCTCAAAGTCAGCATGTATTTGTGGGCGCACTCACAAATCCTATAAAACCAGGTGCCTTCGTTCCTGTGAATGCTTGTCTGTGTACAAAACACTAGCATGTTTTCACCCATTTGTAAAAGTATACATATGCGTGCACACACACGTATATAGGGGCCCCCCACTTTTGGCTGGTGTAAATGAAGCAGTATAGCTTCTTGGACTTCAGCAAATCATGCCAGTTTACAGTAGCTGACGTTCTGCTTCCAAAAGTGGAATAGATAAGTATGGAAAGTAGATGTAGAGTTTGGGGGGGGGGGGGAAGAGGGGGAGTAGTTTATCTTCCCTCCCTCCCCAAAGCAGCAGCTACATCTGTCCTCCTCCTGTGGAGCATAACTGTCAAAACATCAAACATTTTGGGACAGCGCTGCCCTCACACGTGTTCTGCTCTTTTATAGTTGGGAGGAGAACAAGGGGCATGGCTTTAGCGCAAGGACTATGCTACTTACACTGCGGAGTCCTGCTGTGGCAAAGGGGGGCTCTACCACTCTGCCACGTCTCCATGAAGTCCTTGTCTTTCCCTTGAACAAACAGCCCAGGAACTCTGCTGTGGCCATTGCATCTTTCTGCTGCAGGCTTTCTTTAGAAACTTTGCTAGACTTTCTGTGTATTACAGCTTTAAAATGCAGGAACAGCTGCCTTGTGTTACTTGGTAATTCCCTAGTCAAGGGACAAAGTAGAAAAATTAGTCTCTTAACTTGTCTAAATTAAAAAATGGTGTTATTAACAGAAGACTTTATACCAGTTAAAAAACTGAAAGTTAAAATTAAGTTGCATGAAGTCAGCAAGTCCTTCATTGGGATGGTGCTCATTTTCACATAGTAGCAGCATATTCATTGGGACAGCACAACTTCATACCTACTTTGGGTGGAAAAAAATGGAGCTGCTTGAGGCTGACAGCTGATCAAGTGGGGGAAGGCATGTTTGAGGGAGTCCCTTAGGTAACTAGGTGCTGTGCTTGGTTTGGCTTACAGACAAGTTAACATTACAACAAATGAATCTTGGCTTACCCATTTTGGAATGTATGCAAAAGTCAAACTTGTCTCAATGGGCTGCTCTGAAACTTAACATAGATTGTTCTTAAATACCCCTGAAATACCCAGGCAAGTGAAAAAGGGAGCTCTTGCCTTAGTACAGGTCAGGGTCTGTATTTGGGGAGAGGGTTGGTAATTTGGAATGGGGTGGCTTTTTTTTGGGGGGGGGGGGGGGAAGCAGTATGACTTGTTGTAATTAAAGAAAAGGATTCAAACCTGCTTCTCAAAACCAAACAAAAAAATGTGCTCTGTTTCTTTAAATGAGGGACTCTGCCCAGGCTGCTCAGCCATTCATACCAGCACTGTGAGTTTTTCAGTAATGCTGAACTCGTGGTGACCCTCACAGACAATAATTGCTTTAGCATAGGTTTGACAACAATAGCAAGAAACTCTAAAAATAAGCACACGCTTAAAATAAATTTCAACCCTGGAGACCTGCACATGTAAAGAATCCAGTACATCTCCAGTGTTGTTTCTTGATTAACAACACAGTTCTTGGCAGTTGGAAAAATGACAGTTTTCAAAAGAGTTCAAATGTCTCATGCTCCAGTTTCTAAACTGGCAAGCAGCCAGCCAGCCACTGAAACTGGATGGCCCTTAAAGAGACCTCACTCTGCAGTCCTGGGCCAGGACCCGCTCTCATTTAGCCCAATAGCTAGCTTGTTTAAAGGTGGAATGTGGAGTAAATCCAAAGTTGTTATAGTGACTGAAACAAATGTCTTTCCTTGCTTTATAGTTGTAACATTTAAATACATTCAATACAACATTTAAATGTGTTCATTTAAAATGTGTGCATCATAACCAGCAATGTGGAGTACCCAAAAGTCACATGCCAAAACCATACTAAATTACAGCCACCTTTGTATTGGAAGAATGAAACGACTTACTGGCCATCAAAAGAAAAAAGGTGAAATTTTAGCCAAAGGTCTGAAGGAATTCTCTGTCTTTGGAAGACATGCCCACAAGATATATGCAGAGCAAAAGCATGTCCGGTATTTAAGAACACCCTTAGAAGATTTCCTATTTAATGAGCCATCTGGAAATTAGCCCTTCCCAAGGTTTTAAGGCAGTACTTATATCTTGCTTGTATATTGAACCTGGGGTCCAGAAATCCCAAATGTTACTAAATTTGATGGAAGGGAACTCTTCTTTCAGTAGGGAAGAAGAAAGATTTTTGCTTAAAGAAGTTTGCTCCTTCTAACCCATTCAGTGATGGCATCTAAAGGCATCCGCTCCAAAGAATCCCCAGAGTCAGTGAAGTTAAAAGCTGTCAACTGTACTACATGGAGCATAGGACGAATTTTGATTTGATGACTGATGGAGAGGACAACCAAATTACCGTATTATTTTGGCTCTCTTCTAGCTAACTTTTTATGGACTTTTTTTCTCAGTTCACCAGGCTAACTTCTTGCAGGCAGCTGTTTCACAGAATCACAGAATGGTTGAGGTTGGAAGGGACCTCTGGAGATCATCTAGTCCAACCACCCTGCTCAAGCAGGGTCACCTGGAGGACACTGACAGGATCGCATCCAGGCGGGTTTTGAGTATCTCCAGAGAAGGAGACTCCACAACCTCTCTGGGCAACCTGTTCCAGTGCTCTGCCATCCTCATAGTAAAGAAGTTTTTCCTCATATTCAGATGAAACTCCCTGTGTTTCAGTTTGTGCCCGTTGCCTCTTGTCCTTGTAATGGCACTTTTGACATAAACAATAGAGCTTCCTTGCAAAGTGGGGGAACTGAGAAGTAGTGGTTTGATAGGAAATGAAGAGTAGGACTGGAATAAATGTTTGCCAGAGGACAGTGCATTCAGTACCTGAAGGGTATTTAATTTGCTGATCATAATGCTGCTATGATAATATCTTTAATGTACTTTGAAAGACTTATTAGTAAGTAACTTTCCCAACGATCATCTCTTTATCCTAACTGTGATCCTGTTCAACACTTCATTAATTTCTTTAGATTTGGACACCTCTAGAGTTTTGGTGTCAAAAGGGGTTTTAACTCTGACTTATGGCTAAAACTAAATTAATACAGAATGGTCTTGAGAGTTTATAATATTGCATGCTTTTAGAGTTCATAAAAGTATAATTCAGCTCTTCTCTCATGCAGTAAGTGTCTGAACACAATAGGAATGATATTGAAAGTTAAATGTACTTGTCTGCTTTGCATACTTGCCTCTTATTAATGTTTTACAGGATTGTAGTTTAAGAAAAGAGTGTTAGGACATTGACCAAGTTCAAAAGATGTGTATGGAATTGTGTGCTGCAGTCAGCCTGTACTTTGTCCCAGTGGGAAGATGTCAAATATTTCAAGTAAAGGATCTGTACCATATTTCGATCCTCTACAGTAAATCTATAGGGAAAAAAAAAAGTATCTTTAGCTTTAGACAACTGTGGCTTCCAGGATGTTGTGCACAAGGCAAGAGAAGACGTACCTTCTCTGCATACTGTTGTCTGCAAACTGGGTTCTTTTTTTCTTTTTTTCTTTTCTCATCAGATAAAAGTTAGTGTAAGATCCAGTTTGTAAACTGAAGTGTTCACCTGACAGTTGATTTTTAGATATTATATGTGATTCTAATGCAACACTTTCTTCTGATACAAACCAGAGTTATCCAAAGTCTGAGAAGCAAATATGAAGAAGTCTATATTCTTCTCTTGTTTTTTGATTAAATACACCTCTGCTCTACCATCACTGAAGAATTTGGGTCAATTTAGTTCAATGACTGTTGATGTGACAAAATGGTGGACAGCAAGTTGGCTTTTTTTTAAGTGCCTAGATCTTTAAAAAATGGCTATATCAGCTTGCTAAATAGAAAAGCCGGTGAAATTACTTATTCTAGTAGTCATTTGAACTAGTAGTAATTATGCCTCTAAGAGTAAAATGAGGTTTTAATGGTGATTAATGAAATTGCTAAACCATCAAGACTGCTAGTCACACAGGGCTCTGGAGACTGTCCCCTAAAATAGTTGTCATCTTTTGTGTGATACTGCTTCTTCATAGGACCAGATGTGAAACATATGGTGACCTATTATTGTAAGGATGAGCCATAAGTCTTGGCTGAATCATATCGGACAAACTGCCCAAATGGAAAAATAACAGCCACTGGTTATTACAGCATCACAGCAACTTTCTAGAGTTAAGGGACAACGATGGGCTTGGGAAATTGCCTAGCTCAGTTAATCATTCCTGCTTGATAGAATAATACTGATATTCTTCTACGCTTATTTATATCCCAGAAGAATACCATTCTGCAGTGCATCTGAATGTACTATAAAACATAGTTATTACATACCGTATGTTCTCTTTCCTTACCTGGGGAGATATATAAGGGATGGACAAGAAAAAAAATATATATATATATTATATATATATATATATATATAAAAAAAAGATCCATATATCTTTCACATAAGAGATATGTAAGGGATGGACAACTCTGCAAGGGGGAGTCTCTCGTAGATGAAGGAAGGGGCTTGAAGCAAGATATATTTTGAAGTTCTTTTCACTGTATCTAGCAGGAGGTCAAGCTAGTTATCCTTATGTTACTTTCTGACTTGGAAGATACCAGTATGTTGATTGGGGAAAAACATGCCCCTCCCTTCCTGTAGGAGCATAGGCTTTTACTTGGGGAAAAGTTGCAGTCTCTTCTGATATCTGTGGGATGTACAAAAGATCAGGGATAACCATAGTTATCCTATTGCTCTGCATCCTCTTTGGCTTGTGACGGGGCAATTTGAAGGAAGTCATACTACTGCTTTTTATATCAAAGTTAATTTTTGTCACTAGTGGCCTTTTCAGAACTCTTTTGCTCATGGGTTGTCGATATGGGGTTTCATTTGCACTGAAGCTGACTGGGAATCACCAGCATAAATCTGCCCTTTCCAGGTACTCGTTCCCATTGCTGCAGGGCAGCTGGTGGGACTGTGGGCAAGAGTGAGGGGAAGGCGCAGCGTTCCCCAGGGCTCTGGCCAGGGGCAGGCAGGTGCACAGAGTGGCTGCTGCAAAGGCAGAAAGGTGCTGGCATGTTCAAGACTGATATGGTTAGAAGGATGTTGTATCGTCTAGACTTCAAACTGGTAGGCAGGAAAATAAGAACTAATTATGCAATGAAACTCGCTGTTTGCTTAGCCAGAGTCACAACCACAGTGTAGTTGGGCGCCTTTTCTCTCCTTATGGTCGTTTAGTTGTTTGGGCAGGGTCCTTGTTCTGTGCTGGCCACCCTTTGCTCGCAGGAGAACTGCTGAATTGCTGTGCTGAGCTCTGGAGGACCTTTGCTAGCATGCTTGTCTCCCCCAACAGGAGGAGTGAGAGCAAGACTCTTCTCTGATTTACCGTATTTCCCCATATCTGTTAACTTGATCGTTAGCCAAAACTGTAGTCGGTCTTCAGTATGTTGACAGGTACTATCCAGAGCTATAATGGACTGCGTTTCAGTTTTGCCACCGTGACTTTGTATTACTCTTTGGTATGATTCTCTCATTTTACGAACAGTTTAACCTATTTACTCATGTGTAAATGGTGGCTGAAGATTAGAGAGGCTTCATTTACTATGAAGAGCTACCTATCTTGTCTGGAAGGAAAAAGGACCAGCTGACCTAGATGGCAGATCATATACTTCTTACTGTGGATGTATCAAATTATCATTATACTGTTGGCCTATGGATAGTAACAAATAACAGTAGCACAGGTACACACTGATTTTTAGAGACTAGAAAAATACAAACAGGTATTTCAATAGCTAAATACGCAAGGTAATACACAGGTGATTCATAGATATGTGCGTTGTGTTTCGTGTTCATTTCTAAAATCAAAATGTTGTAACTGCTGCTGGTCAATCCGTCTTCAGACAACTTGTCCTTGTTTGAATATTTGGAGAAGGGAGTAAATTCTGTGTTAACTCCTTTTAGAGACATTTCCAGTATTTCTTCCATTGCCCTATTCTTGTGTTTTAAGATCTTTGCATCAGAACAGAAGTGTTCTTAAAATCT
The DNA here is from genome assembly GCF_036417845.1 of Apteryx mantelli. Lineage (NCBI taxonomy): Eukaryota > Metazoa > Chordata > Aves > Apterygiformes > Apterygidae > Apteryx > Apteryx mantelli. Next base: position 34,124,818 of record NC_089981.1, on the reverse strand, counting down.
GCCAGGTCTTGCTGTTTCATCAGTGGTTCCACAGTACTCAGTCCTACATCCCTAACTCACACGAGCAGCATCACCAACTTCCTAAAATCAGTAGATTGTCCAAAATGCTGAAACTACTTCTGCATCCTTACAGCAATTCTGTAATTGTGCAAGACTGACTTGTTACAGCAAAAAAATCCTCTTAACAATTGTCTGGCAACAAAAGTGAGGTATTCTTGTTATATAGCTAAGCTTTCTGTGGCAAATAATGCTACCACACCTTAATTGGCATTTATATAAATATTCAGGCCTGTAAACATGATACTGCTGAAGCCACAGCTACAGCTGTGATTGTCTGTATATGGTTGCTACACTCAAGATACATAATTCATTCCTTGGAAAAGTCTGTTTTAATAGTGACATGGGTACAAAACAGTCTCTCAAGTGCCACTGTGTTGGGAAAGCACATCACAGACAGATTGTAATGACTTCTGACATCAGACCAGCTTTCCCCTTGTTTCATATAAAAGCCAGCAGACTCTAAATCATCAGCGCAACCATGCTGCTTACCTGCTGTCATTGTTCAAGCATGTCTTTACATCAGGGAGCTAAATCCATCAAAACACAATTTAAAAAAGATATTTATTGCAAAGTCTATGAAAGTCCTACTGACTGGTCAAAAAAAAAAATTAAAGTGGGATTCAGACTTCAGCAAAGAATACTTTCTACCCTGAAATGGTGCTTTGGTGAATCACCTGGCAAAAAATCTTCTCAGATGGGAAGCTCTTAAAATTGTTCCTACCCTGCACACATTGGCACACACACTTAAAAACTTTGTCAAAAGAAAAAAACTTCAATCAACAAAAAACAAAATAAATAAATAAACCAACATGCATCATATTGTTTGCCTTAAGCATATAAGCACTACTCATTCCACATAAGTACAAGAAACCTGGCCTTTTTTTTTTTTTTTTTTTTTTTTTTTTTTTTTAAAGCTTGCAACTCAATATACTTTAAGTAGTATTTGCAGTAGTTAGTTAGTCTACATACTTAAGCATGGAAATTGGGTATGTCTTAGGAATGCACTGATACCTAGAAAATTGGTTCAAACAATAGCTTTAATGTGAAATTAAAAATACATGTATTTTGTTCTCTGAGTTTAAATTAGGAAATTGGCTCATTCTAGTTGTAAGATCTTTACAAACAGAGAGCTGGGGGGAGCAGCAAGACATCAGTTCAGAAAATAAGGATTCAGTCCTCAGTCTGGCCACAGGCTACCTGTGTGACTTCAGGTGAGTATCTTAATTTTTGTCCCATGGTTCCTCCAACAGTAAAAATAGATAGTTACCGCTTTTTTGCTTTTCCTGATTCTTGCTTGCCGTGTGCTTCACAGTCATTGTTGTATGTTGGACATACAGCACCAAGCCAAGAAGGTATTAGCATTGACTGGAGTGCCACTGTCACGCAAATGAGAGCTGTAGATTTCCTGAGAGAGTATTTGTATAGCCTGTTGTTAGCTGTGGGACATCATACGAAGAACGGTTATCCACTGTGCTTAAGTCAGATTGGTAACTACAGTAGCTCCAAAGTGATCTTGGAGCAATAGTTTAAGATTTTTGCATATGACACGCTACAAAAATGGAATCGTTTACAGATTTCTAGATAGATAGATAAGTGATGGATTTAAATACCACCAAAGAGATAGGGTGTCCAGTAGGATTTTTGAAATGTTCCTGGTAACTTAAGGTACATAAAAATCTGGCCCCTTTCCTTAATAGAAACATGAATCAAAGAGAAAATAAACCACTTGAGTTTCATTTTAAGCTGATACAGCTGTTGAATTTCAAAATTTTTATATCTAGTATAATTGGGTATGAATAAGTTTATGTATTTTGTAGTTTAAGCCTACAGTAAATTCAATAGTACTTTCTGCTAGAAGTTGCTCTGTTGATTAGAAGACCCTAATCAATACAGTTTAGCTCCTCTTAGGAATTGCCACTCTCCCAGCCCGAGCTGGGCTTCAGCCAGATGTCTTGTAGTGTCAATACAATGCTCAAATATGCTGTCTCCAAAATTCTCTAGATACCTCATAACACAAAGCCAATAATGATGTGGTGTTACTGAGAGAGCTGCAGTCTGTATATTACAGTAATGTAAAGGAAAGATTTTGTACCTGCTTCAGACCTTTTAAAGAACCTATGCGAGTCATGATCTTTAGACAGGTTGAACTAAGCCAACTCATCACTCGTTTGCTTGCTGAAGAAAAAACGAGATGCATTTGAACACTTTAAGATGATTGATAAAGATTTTGCTGTGCATCTAATAGAGCTTGCTTGTTCTCTTAGTGAAAGAGCCTGCTTTTATCTGTTTATCCTCACTCTATTTTAACAACTAAAAATGCAGGAATGGTTTTCAGTCTAGCTGAAATTCTCGCCCGTTGCAAGCCAGTCTGTGTTCTAGGTTCCAGGGCTGCTTTTCATAGCAGCCGCCTTGGTTTTGGTGATAACAAAGGAATTTTTTGCTCCATCCACTTGCAAAGAAAAGTGTACAAAATGGGAAATTGTAATTAAAGAGCTAGAACATTGCTCAGGAGATGCAGATTCAGTTCCTAGCATTGTGAGATCTCTTGTGTGGTCTTGGGCAAATGAGTCAGTCTCTTAAAACACTCCTCCTTTTCTCCTTTTCACCATCCTGTCCCTATAGATTCAGCTGTATAGTATGGTCACATAGTATAGTCAGATCCATGTTGACTTTGGGCAATACTATTTATACAAACAATTAACAACAACAAAAAGTGTTAATCTCTTTCCCCCAATTGCAGAGTGACTCTCTGCTGCCAGTAAAGTAAAAATATTTCACTGAAATACTCAGTACAGTGAACATTGAAAAGGCTTGCACATAAACTTGCATCAATTTTTGCTAAAAACTTAAATTTCCTTTCCTAACAGTCCATCACTGAAAGCTCTTGGCAATAGATTGACATGTTTGGGACACACTAGTAATAACACAGCATTTTGTTAGTAGCAGTAGTACAAAAGTACATTTTTAATGGGTTTTCAGTAAAACTACAATTTTTTGTAGTTTAAAAGTCCTATCTAAACTCTAGGACTCTTGCAGTCCTACTCCTCAGTTCATACAGCTGATAAGTCCTATTGCACCACTGAGCCTAGATAAATACTTTGTTATAAGTCATTCATTCATTCATTCATTCACTTATCCAAAGCAAGATGAAGTAATTTTTTTTTTTTGTCAGACCCTGTCTCACAAATGTAAACCTTAGGTACAAAGTAAGTGGCTAAATTGTGTAATTAAAAAATGTCAGAAAAATGCTATCTGGAAGGAATCAATGCCTCTCCTCTGATTCTACTCTATAATCAACAAAAAAGCAAATTGAGCCTGAGGAAAATCTGCAAAGCAGAAAAATTTAGAAGTAAACCAAAACAAGATGTATCCTAATACCCAATCATAAATGAATTGTTACAAAACTGGCTGACTCAAGCCAGAGATGGCAGTGTGGAATGTGAGAACTAGATGGGGAAAAATAAAATCTATATCAATGACAGAAAACAGATTCAGTGCACTAAAACTCACTCTGACTTCATTTGCATTTTCTCATGATGAAGTTGAAAATGTTAAAACCCACCTTTAGTCTTCCCTGTTGCATTTAGGCTACACTGCTTCCTCAGTTCTTTTCTTTGTGCTTCTGTAGGTCAGACAGTGCTTTGTGGCTGGGACTTTGCAAAAGTGTGCACAGGGTCTCCTATGAGGATTAACAGCTGAAATGGTTGTCTGAGCCTGAATCATAAAGCAATTTTATCTGAGTAGCAGGGGAATGTAAATTAGCAACAATGATGGTGCATTGAAGACTGTTTTTTTGCAAACAAAGGATCTGCAAGGATGTTAGGATCTATACCTCAAAATAAAGACAAGATAAAATACACTGCTCTGTGTTGCAGGCTTTGTTGCATGCACATTTTGGAATTGCATTTCTTTCTTGTGTAAGAAAGAACTTGATAATGTCAGGTAGGGGAAAAAGTGTCCCCCTGTAGGCCTAGGAGCACTGGGGGCAAAGAAGTGATTGCTTGTACAGTGAGGAGAACTCTGTAAAGTGAGTAATTGTCTAGACCTGCTAAGAAGTAACCTGGAAAAAAAAAAAAAAAAGTGAAGGGAAAATATTCCAGGAGTATAATTCAATGAGATGTGGTCAAAGTAAGGTCTCAGAAAAAGCCCTTGGGTAAATTTAGCACCCATATGGAAGGACTGCAGAATTTGGAAGTCTCCTTGTGACTTAAATTATAGATGGTTTCCAGGAGTTTCCTTAATAAAATTTGTCTAGGGAGAAAATATTGGTGTCAGTGAGGGGAAAAAATCTGATTCACGGAAAATGGAAAAGAGAAAGGCAGCTTCAACCAGGAGTTAGTCATCAATCTATTTCTAGACACCGTCTTGGCAAAACCCATTCTCCTGGTAAACTTGCCTGCAGTAGACCAGATAGATTGATTTGACAGTCTCTTAGCCTAATAAATGCTTGACCTCAAGGTCTGCTGAATTCACTAAATTCACTATGCACAGAGAATTGGGAACCAATCACCTCTGGGGAACATCCTGTTCTGCAGCCCTCCCTTGATAAAGGCCTTGACTGCTTTCAGCCTTATCGAGATGACTAGATGAAAGCTGCTCTCGGAAGAAGAAAGGTTAATCGACTACACTACTGTTAATCAATCACTTGGAAAGATTCAGCACTTAAAATAGGTAGGTCCCTCTTCCTGCCAAGAGGTTCGTGCATGTTAACCAGGGACCATCTCCTCCAGTCTGAAGGATGAGTAATAGACAGAAACACAATCCAGATGCCAGGTGTCTGATCCAAAGCCAACTGAAGTCAATAGAAAGACTCCCAGTGAGTTCAATGGGCTTGGATCAGACCCCAGAGAAAGAATTATTATCTAAGGCTTATTCTGCATACAGATACCGAGCTACTTTAGCAGTGAAGGATCCTTGAGAAGAAGCAGATTCACCATAGTTTTGCCTCCCCGTGAAATCAAAGTTCTTCAAATCACAGTGTCCCACTTGCACTGATTGTCAGGTATGGCTGACATCCAGCAAAGGAAAATTACCTACCTGTGACAGCAAACAAAGCCATGTATATATTTCAAGACCTCTAAAGAGTAGAGAAAGAAAAAAATGCAAAACTAGCTCTGCTAATATTTTCCTGGCCTTTTTGTAATTGCTGCTAGCCAAACTCTTGGCCTTCTCAGAGAAGAGAAAAAAACTAGATCAATCTCTGAAAGCACCAAGGAAAAGGAGCAAATAAAATTCAAATAGTGGATAAGATTCTGCCATGGAGAAGAACAAACTCGGCAATGAACAAACAGTGGCACTGGAGGTGAAGGACATGGCCAGAGAGAGCGCACATGCGAACACAAGAGAAAATGCATACTCAAAGTACCAATAAAGACTACATAAGTCTCTAAATGACCACCTGTAGTCTCCATCACCAGCAACAGATAATGAAGTGAGTGAGTGTCCTTTATGTTTGTTTAAATGGGAGTAGAGAAGTCTGAGCCTATTACAAATCCAGGCCCTCATATTCCAATGGTGAAAGGCCCATTTGATTACACCTACTGTACTACATAGCCAAAAAGCCACATGGCAAATAGGTGAACCCAAATAATACACACCTTTGGGACATCTACCGCTAGATGTATCAGATAAACTAATCAGTTTAGTTTATCAGTGAGTCCAGTACAGACTTTTGCTTCCTCACAGTATTTCCTGTAGTAATTTCTCACTAACAAACAGCCTTATTCAAGGCTGAGTCCTGGCTGCACTGACACTTGCCCTTATTCATCTGCCCCTGTCTGCTGCTAGAAGGCTCAGGCTGCTCAAAGCCTGGAACAAAGCTGCTTGCTTAAAATTTTTGCTTTAGAACTAATCTAGATTTCACTAGAGGCACATACCTGAATTGGAGAATGGCAGACTGGAGTCATGGACTCTACCTGTCCCAGCTACGTGCATGTAGTGAAGAGGGGTCAGGTCCTTCAAAAGGCTCAAGGGCAATCTGGGTGCAACTGCAGTTCTCCTCTCCTCTAGAGGTTCACGACACTATGAAGCATTCAAAATGATGGATCTTTCCTCCTTATGTAGTAACAACAAGGACCAGGCTAGCAAAAGAGAATAATCTAGGGTGTTTTTTCTTTCTCTTTTTCTCTAATGATTTTTATGTGCTCCAGGAAAACACATGGTTTATCTGAGAAAGGACAGCCATCTAAATATAGGTATGCTCTTTGCCAGTAAACAGGTGTGGTTGCCAAAAAAAATTCTCTAGCCTACCCCTTGCTGGCCAGAAAAAAAATCCACAAGGCACATTCTGAATGCATGTCCAAAACAAAGAACTGATACTGGTGGGGTTTTTTCTTTTTCCTTGATGCACTGGATAAAAAAAGCTGTACTGAAAGCAAAATATCTTTCGAGAGAGTGAAGGCTGCTTGCCTATTCAGTAAAGAAACAAAGAAGAAAATCCAAATACAAAACAAGAACTAGGCTTAAGAGTTACAGCAGCTTCTTTCCCAGAAGACATTGGTGCAGAAGCCTTTCAAATCTGAACATTTCAGCCTTACTCCATAGTTGCATGTGATGTGAATTACTGTAATGTACATCAAAATGCATAAGCAGCAGACCTCTAACTTTTAGTTTCTTTAGTACTCTCTGGTAAGAGCCTAACATTTTGTATCTGTATGCTTTGAATCAAAATAATATCAGCATTTCATTTTCATTATAAAATCAGTTTAATTTAAGATGCCTCTGATTTTCTCAAGTATACAGCAATAAGCCACCAGTTTTTATATTAGAAATGAAACTTTATACTATGAAAGGGAGTTAAGGATTCTCAGAAATATAGAAAAATATGGGATTTTGACAGGAGGATGATTCTGTAATAACATTTTGGTCATAATGGCTGAGCTAATTTTGTACCTTTTAAAAATATTTCCCATTATGTGGTGGTTTTTATATGTTACAAAAAAAATCAATACTGAAATACGTGATAACAATGACATTTCAATATCACCAAGAGGTTTAAAAATTAACAACCTGCTAAGACAAATGGGTACGCATTGTGGCTCTCTCAAGTTCTTGTTTCACGTTACTGTAGATTCATGAAAACAATGCCTTATCTTGCTGTGTTTGGACCTAGATTTTCACAGCCGTAAGTGCTACTTTTTTTAAAAGGAGATGCTGTTATTAAAACACTGAACTGTAATCCTGTGCAGGTCTCTTGCCAGTAGTGGATTCTGCTGCAGCCATAGAACTGAGAACAGAGCCAAATAAAATGGGATGTATTTCATCTGTGATTATTAATTTCTTAACCTGCAGTGGATGAGCATAAAGCACCTGCAGCTCAGTACTAATGAACAAGTGAGGAAGTACAAAGGTTGCTACCTAATCAATTTTTCCTCACATTATCTTGAACGGTACCCTACAAGGCATAAATGCACAAACTTGGTTGCACTGAGTTATAATATCTGAAGACAAAATCTCTTCTGTCTAAAAGGAGTGGAAAGATGGATGGCAGAGAAGCGGAAGGAAAAGTCTTGAGTGCTTTATCGACCCAACTGACATCCTGTGAACGGTAAGCAATAAAAATTTATTAAGAATTAGAAAAGTTGTTACGTTTTGCTGCCTTTCCCCCCATATTGCTAATGCCATAGAAAAAGCAAAATTCCCTTAAATGACATATTTAAAAATCTTGCAATTTTATTTGCATATAAAGGCCGCTAGATATAATATCACAATAAATTTAAAGAAACAACTGCTTTTCTAAATTCCATTAACAAGGTGACATAAAACAGAACAAAGCTCCATAGCATTTACAGTGGTAGAACAGAAATAACTATCTGCAACAATATTTTGTGCTAGCAAGATTGCATTTACACACAGTGCAAAATAAGAAAAAGGAAATAAGACAAGAAGAATATTTAAATATAAAGGACAACTAAGCCTTATTTTAGTTAGGCTTGATTGTATCCATTTGACTCTATACATGTCTGAACTACAACAAAGATTTAAATCAGGCTCTTGAAGGCCTTGAGAACTTGGCAAATGTGTCACATCCTTCATAATTTAGATGTGCTGTACAGCATAATTTTGCAGATGCTATACTGGCAATATTAAATTCCTAGCTTAGTTATAATGCACAAAAAATACATATATATATAAATTCATATTTAAAAGGAGTCCGCATTTACATTTTTTTTTTACTGTGTGAAATACCTGCTCTTTGCAGCTTTCATCCCCAGTTTTTAAAGCTAAAATAATTTAAAAAAGAAAAAAAAAGTAGGTATCACATACAGGCTGCGGCTATCTATATCAGTCTTTAACATATAAAAGTAGACAAACAACTAAGAAGTTTATTCTCCCCCTGCTGCATATTACTGTTAATAGGAAGAATTTTCAGTACATGCACACATATCAAGAGGTAAATGGACCCCTAAATCATGTTTGTGCTACTAAAAAAGTCTGATATAAATGGAGAGATGAAAAGCTAACATTTAGACCTAGGGAAAACAAAGACACTTAAAAAACCCCGACAATAACATAAGTTGTGCAAATTTGGGTGTTTTTAAATGCTGCCTATTTTTTAGCTTATAATATAATATTAAAATAAGGTCTCTCACTTATTAAAAGAAAGCTTGGCTGTCCTTCAGAGAACACTATAACAATTTACAATGGCGAGTTTATTGAAAAACAAAATTCATTTTACAAATTCACAATGCTTTATCAATTAAAAATGAATGCTGCATTTCCAAAAAGCACAACCTCTAACTTCTCCCTCTCTTTTGTACCAGCAATTTACAAAAAAAAAAAAAAAAAAACCCAAACACCCCTCCCCGATCCCCCAAACAAAATGCCCCTACGTAATTTTGAAATAAACATGTAAGAGAATGCAAGTTTTCTAATTAGAAAATGGCAGTTTATAGACCTTCCCAGTTCCAAATGTGCAGTAGTGCTTCAGGATCCTTGAGGGGTTGGAAGGTCAAATATAATTGGCGGATTGGTTGGCTGAAAGCTGACTGTACATGTTGAGGCATTGATGTATGTTGTGTAACCATCTGTCATAATGCCATAACCTGTAGGGAGAAAGTGTCACGCTTACTGTAAAATAAACAAACAATACTGCCCAGGGGCAGCTGCACTGAAAACTTGTTGTGGGATCAATGCATTGGAATAAAATTAAATTAATCCCTTCAAAATGACATACACTCCTGAAAGCTGCCACAAAGACTTATTTGAAAAAATACAATATACTGTATTTGAACCTAGAACGGATGCTTTTGTTTCATATACCCATTTTTTGCGGGCAGTCCTCTACTGCAACCGGATACAGCAAAAAGAGACAAAATCACACATGTACCTTTCCTAATTACTTAATTAGTGTCTCTTAGTTTGCATGCCTGTAATGTCACTTAGATAATGAAAGACCACTCAGGGCCAGAGATTTAGAAATAACTGCGGTTTTGTCTATAAAGAAAACCTTTTTGGGGAGTTCCAGTGAACTGAACCTTGTTAGCTTTCCCCATACATACTAGCCTTTACATACTAGCCTTATCATCCAATTCCTGATCATGGGGGGGGGGGGGGGGGGGGCTGCCAAGATTGTGAAACCTCAGAAACCTATTAGCAGGTTAAAAAAAAAAAAAGTTTCAGTAGCTTGGTTCTTCACTATGGATCATATATCTGACCAAAATTGTAACAGATGACACAGGAACAAAAGGTCAAGTGGCTTGGGGAGCAGCCACAGAGTGAAGGTTCAGCGAATATTTGCTTCATGCTCCTAAATGCTGCTGCAAAGTGTTTCTTTGAAAATTTCTGTCTAATAGCACAAGTACCAGTACAAGTGAACTGATCCAGTAGTGTAGGATACAGGTGTGTGTTTATTTCTAAGAAGCTACTCTAGAAAGCCTCCCCATAAAGATGAATCTGGCTAATTTAAAGGGAAGCTATGGCTACGACACCTTGAACTGGCACAAAAATCCAAATGTAGGAATGGACTTAACAGGAAGAAGACAATTAAAGACATTAAGTTCTTTACAAGGGGACCCATGAACATTGTAACTCAGGAAAGGAATCTCCTGCTATAAACACAATAGAGCACTGGAGGTCAATGGGTGACCACAGGGCTTAGGCAGAAAATGGAGGTAAAATTAAGTAGATGACTGCTTTTCATTACTAAAGGATCTTGGCAACTCTTTGCCAAATAAAAGCAGAAGAATTGAATATTAATCACAGGTCACTATCACAAGCTTTTTCAACATGCCAAGGATTAGACTCTCCAGTAACACCAGGGCATTAATTTCAGGATGCTGAAGACTGTTCTCAACCTAAACATCTGGCCAGCAATTCTCTCATTTGAACTAAGTGAGGGAGTAGCTGTAATGCCATTTCTGCTCTGGCCGCTGCCTTCTCTCCCACTTGCCATCAGGAATAGGATGGGAGAGAAGAGAGGGCTGTTTACTCGTAAGTCTGGGCAGGTGGAGCATACCATAGTGCCCCATTAAGTGACTCACAGGTGTTTCTAGGGTGGAAGAAAATGAATGATAATAGAAGTGCAGAAATTACAGAGAAGGCAGAAGCTCTCCTCTCAGAAACATTCCCTCAAGAAGGACAAGGAGATAGGGCTCCAGTTCTGTGCAAAACTTTGCCATTGTTTTCAGCTGACATCCACAGAAAGCTCACAAAGAGGCTAGAAAAGTCTAGGAAGACTTTGGCACCAAATGCTGGGTTTTTTTATTAGAGTTTCATGGAGAAAGAGAACTTCCCATTGCTAACCCACAGGGGAAAAATATTTTTCTTTTAAACCACCATGATACAGTACAGATCACTGCTGTCTGAAAGCTCAGATAAATACAGCTACCCACAGTGTCTATCAGAAAGAATAATCACTTCAGAATTGCTGCACTGTCTGCCTGTATTACTTTATTTATTTAAACTGGCAATTTTGATTTAGATCATCTCACAGTGGAAAAAACCTTGTTGTCATTGTTTTTACTTATCAACTGGGAAGAAAAACTGCATGACCAATATGTGTGTATCACATCCACTGATTTAATGGAATATGGTGTGTGTTCATATGAGCTGGATGAGAATTAATTGCCCCATAAGATAATGCTCTTCAGTAAGAAAGAAATAATAGCCAAGTGTTTCTCTTAAGTGAACCATTCCTTGGTCATCAGCCTAAATACCTGAACAGGATTTTGAAATTTTTTTTTTAGTATTCTTGTAAGAATAATTTTGATTATTCTCTTTCAGTATGTGCTACCATCCTCCTTATGAGATTCAAATATAAACATGGTTGCAACATGGTTCCTCAGTACTTTCTCATAAGATCTTGTATATTAAAATACCTTTCTCTCCCATCAACTTAACACTTTTAAGACTAAAAGTTTTGGCATCCAATGTGCCTACAAAAGCTGTAGCCAATTTGCATGCTTTAGCTGGGGGTCTTGTTGTATTCACTTACTAATATCCAAAGATTAATATTTATACAAAATACTCAATCTTTTCCTGGATGCATTAAAGTACTGCTATTCATGCCATTGTACTTAAGGTTGCATCATTATTTCCATTATAAACTCCTTACTTACAAATCTTTATAATCCAGGCATAAAATTCATTGCATGAAGTCATGAGGGCTTTGGAAAAACCAACAGTACTAGTTGAGAAAGCTGTTTTGTTTTTTGTTTTTTTCTTTTACAAAGTTCTCCAAATCTGTGAGCCTATGGAGAACCTAATTAGAGTCAATGGAGAAACCTCCGGGGGGAAAATATAAAGCACTTAATGTGTAATTTTGAATTCTAGGGTCACAAAGTCTTGCTCTCTCTCTCAGGCAGAACTCCTAGTATTTGTCTCACAGCAACATGAAAGCTGCAAAATTGTATTAAATATTTAAATATATCTAAAATGTATTCAATCTTTCATTCCCTTCCACTACCACAAACTGAGCTTATTGTTTCTGAAGCTTCACATTCTGCCCGACTTGGAACTGACAAGGGGGAAGTATCTGTTCTAAAATGAGACGCTGGAAGCTACCATACACAGTATGAACTGTATTACAGAATGCTTCTAGAAATGTATGCAAAGTGAGCTGTGGCAAGCTCTCATCCTGATCTCTGACTCAAGATGCCCTCCTTTCTGCTTTCCCTTATATGCTGAAGGAGGTGAGCTGAGACAGTAAGTTGTCTTCAATTTTTTTTCCCCTAACACCTTTCTTGGCTCCTGCATTTGGAATAATTGGAATAATTTTCAGTTTGGCTTGTATGTGTTGGGAATCTCATCTGTTTCTCTGAGCAAGTTTGTCAAAAATTGAATGGCTTTCAAATAACCTGTACAGAACAACCTTTGCACAGTGAAAGATGTAGGTGGCTAAAAGTAGCACATGTTCCCGAAGCAGTCTGTCTTAATTCTGGCATAAATTTGCAAAGCACTGTGTATGCAATCACTTCCCTCAGTTCCCTCTTTATTTTAGCCCAAAATGCCATTATCAGTTCACATCCTGAACAATGCACCATCGAAACGCACTTTGAAAATAGGCTCAGATCAAACAGGGGAGTAGCATTGCTCCTTACCTTCGTGAATTCCACCAAAGACATGGAGTTTGGGCCTTACTCGCCTCTGCACTGTGTTTAACAGTTCCACACAACCAACTCTCTGCAGCTCCTTTGGGACCCAGTCCCGAAAACCTGAGGGCAAAATGCAATCAATACTCTTAATGTTCTCTATTCAGATAAGGTTTTCATATAGTCTTTCAGGAAGTCATAATTCACTGAAGGTTTATTACATTATCTGTAATTGTAACCTGTCCATTAAAGCACACGATGGCTTTTAAGAAACTTCTCACTGTCACATTGTCTTCTGTAAGATTCCCCCCACACCTTACCTGCATTAATATTTTTCTGTATGTATGTGATTTGTTTTTTTAAATTATAGGCTCAAACTCATCTTCCACCTTGAAACCCCACGCTGCTGCTGCTGCTGCAGATTTTTCTTCCCTTTCTCCTGGCTCTTACAGCAGTCCGCTTCCCGAGCAAGCTAGGTGCTTACTCCAGAAACAAAATATATCATGAGGATCAGCTGTTCTATGACCCGATACCTCTGCCACCCCAAAGATTTAAAATACAGTCTTTGAGAGGACCATGGTGTGGGGTTACTTCCGAGTCCTCAGTCACCAACAATAGGCAATACAGCAAAATAGCTCCCAGCAGGCTAGTGCTAATTGACTACCTTTAAAATAAAAGCCACTTAGTTCTACAGATAATACAGAAAAATCCATAAAATTTGACACCAGTTATTACAGAAATCTGTTGTCTGCACTAACGCTGATAAGGATCAGAAGGGCAAGAAGAAGAAAAGGAGTATAAGGGAAATCAGGGACCAAATCCACCCGTGAGACTATTCTACTAACTTCAAATTAATTACACCTTATGCCAAGTTCATCCCAGGCAGTTAAAACACTTTGGGACATGAACTTGACTGAATTTTGGAGAGTATAAATAATCCAGTATATAAAGTCACAGCTCTACTTCTGTTAATATTTACATAATTTAAAAAATTTTGTGAATATTATCATGCAGGCTGAGATCCAGTCATCCTGATTTTAGGCACAGTACTAACACCTCATCTGTGTCTGTAGTTAAAATATGAGTGCAAATCTTTTGAAACTGAACTTCATAATCTCCATCAAAATCAAGACATAAGTACTCTTACTCAATTAAAGCATATATTAGTGTCTGCAGCATCACAGTATTTCTATATGAATCCAAATTTAGAGCAAATGGATTGGCAACCCATTTAAAATAGCATCCATGAAACATTAAATGTTTGTGGGTTTTTCTTTTTATTGGGGAAAATAAACAGATTAGAAGAATGTTACTCTAAGTGCTGGTTTTCAGTATCCAGTGCACTTTGCTGTCAGTGGGTGGTACATCACTGCTCTGTCGAAGCAGCAAGATGGCACTTCTAGTAAGCTTAGAGAGAACCTGCAGATCATCTTAACATTCTTTGAATAACATTAACTAAATAACATTTTCTAAGTAGTATTTAAAAAGTTCCTAGTAACTAGGATATAAAAGGAGCAATAAGTATGTTATTGGCCAAAAATTTTCTTCAGTTTCTTTTCTTTTTCCTTTTTTTTTTTCTTTTTAGCTCTGCTTAGATTACTGACTCTTAACTTAGTGTGATACAGTACATAAGCACACATTAATACCTGACTCCACATTCACTGCGAAACTCTATGAGAGCACTGAGCCAGCCTCGTAGCATTTAAATGCTTTTTCATATTGGTACAACACAGTTCTGAAAAATTTTTTTTATATCCACTACCATCTCAAAAGTCAGTGAGGATACCCATATCTACATGTGATGACCCTTTGGATTACAAAAGAATTTACTAAAACCCTGACAAAATCAGTCTATTAACAAGAACAGTAATGCAGGAGGGACTGACAAACGTTCTCATCCTGATAAGCCAGATTTATAAAAGACAGATTCTCTGTTGTTGTAAACCAACTGAATTTCCACTGAAGTTAATAAAGCTATAACAATTTCTACCAACTGAGGATACGGTCCTAGACTGCTTGCCACGTATGTCTTGCAGAAAAGCAGTAAATAATGTGTGATATGGTATTGTGGGGTACAGAATGGGAAAATCAGTAGGAAGTTTCAAATGGTTTAGTGAAAGCTTTAATGACCTTAGACATGCCAAAGCTGAGTACTTCTACCTCTGCCGAATGATCATCTTACTCTCTTTTTTAGACAATCAGAACTTAGTTTTTGCAGAATTAAAATGGGGATCAGTGGAATTACTCATTAATAAGGCAAGCAAAATCTAACTAAATGAAAAACTTCAACTAATTAATGAAAAAACAAGTTATGCATTCATATACTTGCGCTCATCTGTCATTAGTTTGAGTATAGAACAATTATCTGAGGGCATAATTTTATTCCTTCACAAATGTACTATAAGCCAAATAGAATATGTAACAGTATCTTTAAAGAAACTTTTTACAAAGTTGAAAAGGAAACTGTCAAGGGAAAAAAGTAATTACGTATTCTTTAAGATACTAAAACCTTAAAGAAACATACTATGGCAGAGCAAAAATATTTTAGTCAATCTCTGAAAAATCATATAGGATTGGAAACTGTTTGTCAGATGAATATGGTTCTTAAATAAAATGCCAAACTCTAATGGCTGTGGAATCGCATGTTTGATTTTCCCTGGCTTGACTAAAACAGAAAATGTAATTTAAAAACACCTGGAAGCTCAGCAGATCTGCTAAGCCTAATCATCACAGTAGACTTCTTTCAGACAGATCTTTTAATTCATAGTTTTGAGTTAAGGTGCCATTACTATACTCCTAGCATTACTAGTTTTGCTTATTTTGAAAGTAAAATTATCATGCAAAAATCACACACAGTTTTTGCTTCACTTACCAAGGGGAGGTCCATGCGTCATTAGTATATCAATACCTTCAGGGATAAGGTTCCACTTGTCTAGCAAAGACTGACCTCTGGGTAGGTTAAAGCCCCATCCATTAAACCATGGTGTCCTTTGGGGGAAAATAAGATGAACTGTATCAATCTAAACTAAAAATCGCTTCCCTACTTTCATTTTCTGAATTAAACTGGTTCAAATGCATACATACACTAATCTGTATGTCTGAATTCAGATTAGTATCCTGTCCTCTTTATATTTCAAGAGTATTAAGCCCTAGGGCATTTATCCACCACAGAGGAAAGGAAAAGTCAAAATAACCCAGTCTAAATCTAAAGCTTTTTTCAAAGCTTGGGGATGTTCAAACATAAGAACTTGTACCAAAACTGAGAAAGAAAAAAAAAATCCCCATGTTTTTGGAGGCAAGAAACAATTACTTACAGCAGAAAGCATCCAATGGATCACAGTTTGACAGAAAGGCTGTATAATGCTATCATCATGAGCACTGTCTGTACCACAATATTTCACCAAATTCAAGCTTACTTTTTCCAGTAGTTCTAATATCACAGCATTTTCATGAGACTTGGCTTTGAGCCCTTGATCATACAGTGTTTGGCCTCATGGTAATCGCCTCATTTAAAATACCTTAGTATTCCTTAAGGAAAACAGAGATCCTCAGTTCCCTCCATCATAGCAGAGCATTGTTCCGAGACACTTGTTTATCCATCAACGCAGGAACATAGGGATGAAGTGTATTTTATAGGAATAATTTTTCTGAGAGGTTTTAGAATCAATGTATAATAGCAAAATTGAGCAGTTTTGATGCAGGTATAATATAACAAAGCCTTTATCAGGTAAGTCTAGAGAGCAACTGTTCCAAAGAGATAATATAATATTTACATCTGTTACTAAGTGTAATAATTTTTATACTTTTCATCCATGCGTTTCCTGTCTGTTCTGTTAGACAACAGAATTAGGCTAGGTTGTTTCATATGCTATGCAGGGTACTCCCTTTCTAGCACTAGTTTTTTGGGGCCTTCCTGCTTAGGGTTCAGGTTACTTCTGCAGTCTTCCAGCTACTGCAGTACTGAAAAGAAAAGGTTTATTTTTACTGCAAGTTAAGGAAAAGCATTCCTATCAAATAAGAGTTAGTTAAGAGCTCTACATCACTTCACTGTGTCATCTGCCTCCTGCACCCTTTAAGTCATGCATACTTTCAGTCCCACATACGCATCTAAGTGAAAATCTCCTGTTGAGAATACATCTCTATTTAATTCTTGTTTTTTTGTAATTACAGTACTTTGTTCACAGGAGACAATAATATGACCAATGAAGAGTTTACCCAGATCTACGTATATTCTGAATTCCTGACAATCAGCAGTATGTGAAAACAAAAGGCTCTATTAATAGGTGCAGTAAGGTCACTGGTGCCTTAGTAACAAATAATAAGCATACCATTCTTCCATGTAGTCCTACAGAACTAACACTACACATACACAAGATCCCGTTCAGCTTAGTAAACGTTCTGATTCTTGGATGAACACTACCAAAACTGAGAGAAATGAAAATTCAGTATTAAACATTTTATCTAAGCTATGGGTTGCTCATAAACATGGCAAAGAAACTTCAGCTCTCAGTGTGGGCTCATTCTGAATCCACTGAAATAATTTTAGAAAAGAAGATCTTATGTTGTAAAATAAGGTCAGTGCACCTCAGAGGAGGTTTGTATGTAACTGCATTAAGACTGAAGCATGTGCCTTAACTTTACCTAAATCACAAGTGTTTTTGCTTTTCTTTAGTTCAGCTTTCTGAAACACAGCTAAATTAGATATCAGCTTTTCCTTTCCTGGGTTTTAACATATCGAGATGATTGTAATTCTCAGGGCTCCAGTTAAAAGTTGAAATATGATTTGGCTAAATATCAGCTGCTTAAAAAAAGCAAACACACACAGCATAGGTTGAACTTTTCACTATCAATTAATGATTCTTTCCCCACTTTCATTTCTCCTGCAGATAATACTGTAGTTATTATACCATAGTTAAACCTGAAATATGAAACCACATCTATGATCTCACAGGAGCTCTTTGGAGACTACAGCCACAAGAAGTCTGGATTTGTCTGCATGTTTTTTATTTTATTTTATTCTTTAGCACTGGGGGAGGAAGGCAAGAATCTGAATTCCAATATATTCTTCATTCTCCAGCTTCAGTAATTAGCTGTGACTAACAGACACCACATGGGAATCCACTTGTGAGAAAACTTTACAAAAAACGTCTCCAATATGCAGCATGTGCACAAAAAAAAACAGTAAAATATTTAATATACTAAATATAGTCACAAGAAATTAATAAATACTGTACATAGGGAAGAAGAGAGGGTGTGAATGAAAGAACACCTGGATTACAGATTTAGATTTCACTCTCTGAAACAGGCATTTAAAACTTGAACCTATAGTACGTATTCAAAGAAACTACTGCACCCTGGCTAAGCAAACTGACCCATGGCATGCATTGGCCCATGCATTTTTGAGGGGTTTCAGGCCTTGCTAGAAAGCCAGCAGGAAACAGAATGTGTCCAGCACAGCGCCAGTAAGAAAAATGGCTTCATGGCACAGATTCAGGTTTAGATGAGATCACAAGAAAGGTCACCCAATGTTTGCACTGTGCTGTGTTGCAGTGCAGGCGAAATGGAATTGACGGAGTGTGAATCCCTGGAGCGGACAGATGAATTGCTGTTTACCCCCAGCAAACTGTAAATGTGTGTAGTAAAGATAGACTGTAGTGTAGGGAGGTAGCATTCTATCAAGGGTCTTTATTACTCATTCTGTATTGGATAGGGATAGTTTATTTCTATTATTGCTTTTTTCTGCATGCATGAGAGTTAGGTATATTCATACTTACCTTTTAAATAATTTAGAGGGGAAAAAAAGGTGCACATAGTTACATGCCCTCTACATCATCTTCCTGGGCTGATTACTTATTAAAAGAAAACACTGCAGATGAAGAAAGAAGTGTCTACAATCAGCTTTTGCTAGACCCACCTATGGTAAATTGCCATCCAGGGCAAAGAATTAGTAAAGGCTACCAAGTCTGACACATTTTTCTTTCCTATAAGTTTTAAGTAAAAAAGTTTAGTTAACTAATGAAAACATTAATAGCATAATTCATTTTTAAATACCTGACAAGAAAAGAAATAAACTGCTGAATAATGCCAGAAGGAAGGCTCAAACCTAAAAAACACAAGGATTGGTAAAAAGAGATTACAAATGATTTTGTCATTCTATGTTCGATGGACCAGAACACTTCCTCATACACCGTGTACAGCACGCCATGGGTCCCACTGACCCTGCAGCTCAGCCAAAGGCCAAGAGTACCTAATTTAGCCCCTGCTAGCCAGAATCACACCGCACATCGCAGCATCTTTCACACGCCATGAAACTGCCATTATAGTTCTTGATCCATGGCTCACCTGACAGCTCAACCCTCCCATGACTGCAAAGCTTCCTTATCATTTAGCAATAGCAGTTATCCTGGCATCAGATGTGTCACAGAGAATATCCCAAACAAAGGCAGACACCTGGCCAATTTTTACTCTCTTCAGTTCTTCATTTCTACCCGGGAATCCCCACAGATTCCTCTCCACCTGGCATTTTGGAGGATGCTTTTTCTGCAATTAAAAGAATGGTTATGCAGTAGGCCACATATTATCTTCACACCTTGTGCTGCAAGAGACACACACGTCACTTGACATACTACCAAGAAGGAAAAGATCTTAAGCTTCGTGATAAGACTTGCCTCCCTTTGCAGGTGCATTGTAAGATCTGCATGACAAGAAAAACAAATCCATCCGCCTTTAAACACAGAGAGGGCTGACTCCAGCAGGTGATCAGATTTCCCTTTCCCCAAGTAATTTTACAGTGTGTTTTACTATTTTACTATGACATTTTTTTAAGAAAGTGGATTGACAGAGCGTTATTTCATGACACAAACTTCAGAGGACAAAAATCACAAACACTCCTTGGCGTATGCATCTCAGAAGCAACATAGTCACATGGTGAAAGAGAAGATACAAGACCGTGGTCAAGTTCATTCAACTGATATGAGAATTTCAACTTCTTCTGGAACTTCAGTATTTTTTTTAAAGATGGTGTCTCCTACCATCTGTTTTCCTTCTCTTTTCTGACAAGTGGTTCATGAATTTAATTACAGTTAAGTTCAGCAACTCAAAAGGTAAATGTATAATGAGACATTCTGAATTCAGGTTTTCCTTTTACTTCCACTAGTCTTAGCCAGGAGTAAATCCAATTATGTCAATGAAGTTACTTCTAAACAAAAGTAGAATAAATACTTTTTCTATTTTTAATCACGTGTATTTATTAATTTTCCAGGCCTTCCGGAAAGCCTCAGTTTTATCTTTAATTCCAACAAGCAAAGTGCACAGGAGGCAAAAGTCTCAGTCTGTTCCCTTCTACAGGACAATAGCAGAGGGAGTGTCTAAAAGGTATTGCAGCAGGAAGCACTTGTGCACAACTAACAACAATAATGAAATGCTCTATATTTTTGTCGGCATTTAAAGCAAACACAGAAACCTAGATTGCTGGGGAAAGAGACAGTTCTATTAGCAGAACAAAAATGACAGGACACTAAATACGCATTCCTAGAATTGTTCAATTACACGACTAGCCTACAAACATATCCCCAAAGTATCTATTCAAGGTCTACGTGAAAGCTGTAGCAGCGCAGGGGACCTAGCACTGAACAAACTGCAAGGGAAAAAAGTGACCTTTGTGCACAGAAAAGCCTTCAGTATTCCTCCCTCCGCCCCCAGCGCAGCACACCAGTGTTTGCCAAGGCGGGGAAGCACACGCGCCACCACTCGCCAGTCACTCAATGAACAGAGCGTGCCTGGTGGGAATACACAAAAAGTGATTGTAGCACAGGGCGAGGAGAAAGGAGGAGAGTGTGTGTAGTCATGAAAACAAAAGGTTGAGTAGGGCAAGTGTAGGATGTATTAAGTAAGCACATTTTACAGGATAAAAGCTCTATAAAGGCTCTGAAACTTGCTTTCAGCTCTACAAAAGCAATTTTGATTAAGCTCTTTCTTATAGTGAATATTCAAATACTAGCTTATAATGTAACAAGAACAACAAAAACTTAAAGCCTAAATATATTTCCTAAATGTGCTTGTTATAGGTAATCCTGTGATATCAGTAAAGGACACGATCAGGTGGTTCTAGCCCTATTTCATGTCCACTAGCATTTAGCTGCTTGCTGTGCCTCAGTGTCCCATTTGGGAAGTGAGGATAATAATACACAACCTACAGCAGCCTCATGGGGTGCAGTTCCTTGGGGTTTTGCTTTTACCTTGCATCTTTAAACAACCGAAGCTCTCAAGGGGAAGCTGTTATGCAATGTGGGTGATGAGCACTGTGACTGTTTTAGCCATGTTACTTGTCTGTATCTCCTCAATACTGAAGTATATAGAATCCAGGCACATGTGCAAGTCTCTAAAACATAGTTCTGCTGTTTGTATAATGTTACAAAAAGCTGAAGCCTGAACAGCTGGTAATTTTTTTTGCGGGTATTAGCTGTCTCTTTCAACTTGCGTACTACAATCTCTAAACATTTGTGTTTTGTCTAAATAAAAAAAACATTTAAGAAATCTAACCCACACACATCCACTATGTTTGGAAGGAAAGACTCCACACAGTACCTTTTCTCTACAAAGCAGTCCTCCACAGTGAAAAGTTGCAGCAAGCCCTGCATCACCATTTAGCTGGTGTGAGCTGGTGTACTCCTTGCAGCAAGCTGGTCTAGATTTCTACCTTGGATGAGTATGAACAAGTAAGTGGAGGTTCTAGCTCGGACTCCTTTCAGACAGAGATCTGCGCTCGACTTCTGAGAGGTAACAAAGAAATAGCTAGGTCCTCAACTGCTGCAATTCAGCAAATTCCACCAATCTGCTGATCTGCACCAGATTATCTCCTAAAACAGCAGCAGATACAGGAGTAAGGGCAGCCTTAGCCCTCTGTATGATTGGAAAACTGTATGTGGTAAGAATTCCCTTCTGCAGCTTGCAGTTTTTCCATCTCTTACTCTCTGCACATCTCTGACTTTGCTGCCTCCAGGCTGCCCCAACTTTTATTGACAGGTGATTGAGTTCTATTCCTATATCTGCAGCCTCCTAATTCTGTGGATATAGACATATTTGGCCTCTCAAATGATCCACTCTTCTATGTTAAGAACAGCTAGTGATGCATTTCACAGGAGGAGCACAAAACATCTGCTCCGTTCACATGTTCTGTGTTAACAATACCAGAGTACAACAAAAAGTATTGAAGATCACAACGTGTCTTCTTCAGAAGAATGTCTTCTGTGATGAAGATGTGTTTAAAAACAAAAAAGGAAGAAGCTGTGGAAGGAACACATGACAACATGCCAGGGTTTAAGACATTTAAAGTCAAAGGAGCAGACAGGAGATTAAGATGCCAGAAGTCACATGGAGAATCACAAGATATGGAGAAGGTAGAGATAAAGTGCCCCTGAGGACAGGAGGAAAGAACATGGAAAGCCACAGAGGAGACAACTCTAGGAAGCAAGCAGCTACTGGAAAGTGGAGGAAAGGAGTAGATGAATTTTTCAAGTTTGTGACTCAGAAAACCTTTGGTTAAGGTGAAGTGCTCATCATAGAAGAAATTTTCCCCAAATCCTCTGAGGTCTTCCAATCCCTGACTGTACTGTGATTATTTTATTTAGGGCTTTACTTCATGAGATCTGGGAGATACTTCAATATCTCCAAATTACAAGGATAATTCAAACTTGAATCAAGGGCTAATTTCATTCTACTTCTTTTCCCTGCACTGTGACAGCAGCGCAGATGTACAAGCACTGGGCCTGACCAATTCACAGAACCACTTCTGGTTCCAAAGTGGGCACAGAGATGCTGCAGTATTGAAGAGAGCTGCAGTTTCTCAAAGTTTTATAGTAGAATTTTGTGACCTTTGCAGAAACAAAGAGGAAGGGACTCACTGACCCAGAAACTCACCACAATATAAGACGAATGGGGATAGGCCAGCAGGAGGAGGAAAGAAAAAACAGCAGCTGGCTGAAAACTTGCTTCAGATTTGCACAGTAAATGTGCACACTACAGGGTGATGGGTTGGATGCCCAGTTTCTTCCAGTAAACATGATCATATTACACTACTTGTAATACATCTTAAATTAATTTTCTACATGCCTCTTATCATCCATGCAAGAAATATAAATTGACAGAGCTTCCATCCCAGGTAGATCTGCAAGAGAATTTTATTAGTAGCTCTGTTTCTGCAGAGACGACACAAATGAAGGTAAAGCAAAAGCAGGGAAGTAACCCCCTCATACACACACACTTGTGCATGTTTTGGATCCACTAGAAGCCTGGAGATGCAAAGGTGGGGGGAGAGAGAAAAAAAGATAACATGTAAAAAAGCAAAACCTGCACAGAGGTAAACTGCACCTAGTAGCTTCTGTTGAATTTTATGAAGAAAAAAAAAAAAGTTGCATTCAAAAAAATAATAATTAAAGTTGGTTGTCTTTAAAACTAACTACATTCAGTGAATTATGAAAGAAATGTTGCCAAATACAAGCTGGCATAACAAATAAAACTCCACTCAGAATAAAAGAAGCTATGCCTGCCTGCCCTACTGGTGAATTTGGCTCTTGTTCCTAAGAAGCAGCCTCTAGAAATATGTTTTTGAATGCTGCTTAAAACAGAATTCTTCAGCATCACTAGAGAGAGACTGTAGTTCCTCTGAAATGCTGTATTAGTCATAAAACAACAGGGTTGCTTAAGCAACGGTAAATGCTTAAGTCACAAACTAGAAGAATTCCAGAAATATACTTCTATGCAGTGTTTCAGCACCTTTACATAACTTTACATCCGCACCATGTGCCACGGCTAACATACGTACCTCAATGCTGAATCTTTCCCCAGAGAGCTGGTTTTGGCTGGGACTCCTCCGATCCCCTGAGCCAATGTAAGAACTCACTGCTGCCCAGAGAGGTGCCACTTCCTTCCCACCCCAGCTCCTGCAGTCACCTGCCATGTCCTTATACTAGCTCCAGGTCGTGCAGGCCCTTTCATGGGCTGATTTGCAGAAAACGCAGGAGGAAAAAAAAAAAGTTTTCTTCCCCCCCTCCCCCCTTTTTTAAACTTATACTGTCTCCTGAAAGGGTCAGATGAGCTCCAAAGAGAAGAGGGAGGCACCGCAGCCAGCTGGCAGGAGAAGGGGCACAAGGAAAAGCAAGACCTTCAGCAGCAGCAGCTCAGCTGCTCCAGGAAAAGGCAGCGTCCGGGGAGGCTTCACGGCCAGCAGAGCCCCCCAGCACACTGTCGTCCAAAGCAGCAGGCCAGGCCCTGTCTCCTCATCACCCTCATATGTTCCTGTTGTTTCCCTCGTGTGTTTCTGACTGGGGAACCCATTCAGCTCACTAAACTGGAAGAAAACTAACCCAGAAGAAAAAAGAAAAAAGGGTGAGCACTTTTCTGCTGTCGAGCAGGTTGGTTGGGTGAGCAAGTGTGCAGAAGGGGAGGGATGGCTGAAGCTGTGCAGCAGAGAGAAGGCAATACCACTTGTGGTGACAACAAACCAGCAGCTGGGCTCCCCCATCTTGGCAAAGCTCAGCCTGAGGTTTTAATCCTTCAGTCGTTTCATGCATTTAAGCTGACTTCAACAGAAGTTCCAGGGGACAAGAAGTCTTACAGGATCATGCATGACTTTATGAATAAAATTAACTCCAGTGCAGAAGACTTAATTTCTTCTGAAGAGCCCTGTCAAGACAAGTTTTTGGAAGACAAATTAGTCCAGGAAATTGTAAACGCTGTGGGGCACTGGATGGTAAACACAGACAAATGGAAGGAGATGCAGAGAGGTGAGATTTCTGGGGATCACAGTATAAAGGTCAGTTACTGGTGCCTTAGAAATGAAGGAAGAATATATTTAAAAAGTAATAGAAGATAAGATCTGGGGCAACATACTGGCTGAATGTAATGGAGGAAAGGAACTGGATGTTAAAGATTTTTTCCAGCAACCAGGATCAGCCTTCTCAGAGGGAGAAATCTGAATCAAGCATGGAAATGTTCATCTCAGCTACAGATTTAGTGGTTGAGCATCCAACATAAAGGATATATCCAAATATTTACTGCAAGTGTAGGTACTTTTATTATCCATGTGTATGTATAATCCTTTGGGTAATATTCTGCTAAGCTTTTTCCAGAATGACAGTTAGTAGCAATTATTTTCATTGATCAAAAGTTTGTTGTACAAAAGAATATTTCCTTTTGATGTGGTTTGAATACACCACTTTTCCATTTCATTGAATGCTTCTTTATTACAAGATTAGTGAAGTTCCCAACCAGATCAGAGTCAGTGTACTGTCCACATGAGGTATTTGTATGGGAACTCGGAGATCTCTGCAACTCAGAAAGGCCAGGGTTAATGGATTCTTTACTGTGCAATACAACTCTGAGGTTTACCCAAAGTTTACTGAGAGCCAGCTAATTCTTTTTCAGAGCATAAACCATCAATATAGCTGAAGACTATGCTTACTGTTCAAGCATACACAGACCTGGAATTTAGTACAAACTGCTGAGCACCATCAACTTTAGGAAGTCCAAATTGATCTATTTGAATTTGGACTAAAAAATGAGGGAGAACAACCAGTGATATGAGATGATGTCACCACTTTTATAAGCCATGGTGCAAAACTCAGGCTTGGATGCTGGAGGGAAAAGGTAATAACTGGGGTACCTGAAAAAAAAACAGCTTTTCTCACTCTACTGTTCTCTGAAGTTGACTCTTTGAAAAAGAAACAGACTTGCCATTTTATGCTTACAGGAATAACTATTAGATACCACATCTATACTATGTTTTGGACCACTTTAGAAATGAAATCCCTCACCAATATTTTTGATCTTTCACAGTTAAACTATGGTAAGTAGACACCTACAAAGGATTCAGCAAAATTAATCCGAGTTATAAAGCTCTTCAAACAACGGAGTTAGGCTGGAGCTAAATTTAACTCATTTTTGCATTTGCCTTAGAGGCATGGAACACACTTCCTTGTTGTGGATGTAGAGTCAAGGAAAAAAGATTCTGGTCAAAGTCTCCTGAAGTTCTGGATGTCTGGGTTGCCCTTGCTTTTCCTGACATGATTTCCAGAGAGACTTAACTACTTAATCTGCTTAGTTGTTTTTGAAAATTAATTAAGAAAAACACTAAGCACATACCTGCATCACACAAACTCAAAGTCTTTCAAGAACTCTTCAAGTACCTTATAAATAATAATGACTTAAGCCTCAGAATATTCTAGGTGGAACACTTCTTTACAGAGGAACTGTAAATCTAGGTTGAATGCAGCAAGAATAAAGATGCCAGAATATGCTCCTAAATGACTTTAAAGTGAATCAGGTGGGAGACAGAATGCACCCCTCTCCCCAATTTTCACTATTAGTCTTTAGCAGTAAGTCTATTATCCTTATCCACTCCAATGATTTAAAATGCGATACTGAGATTGCCTATTGCCAGATGGTGCTGTTTATCTATAAATATCATCACTTTCCCCCCCTCCAAAATGCCACTTAGCATTCTTCAAAAAGAAACTGAAACTTTCCAGAATGCCTGGTAGGAAAACCAATGCCTACATTAATTAGTCTTTGATGCACATATAACACATAGTATTTCACTGTAGAAACTCGTAACAAAATCTTCCAAACCTTTACAGAAAAGAATTTAAACTGTTAGTTATCACTAGGCACCAGATGCTACCAGTATTTTTGTTTGTTCGAAGTCTGCACTACCTTCTCTTTCAGCTTATTCTTTAAGGTGGATGTAAAGTTGCTTACCCTCTCTAAGCACATGAAAACGGCCAAAACAACCAGGAAGTTTCCAGTATCACAACACAAGTTTATTTGGCATTTAGGTACTGCCCAAAATAACATTGCTGGTCTTTAAGCAATAATACTGGATCTTAAGCAATAATACTGGATCTTAAATACAAGTGCTAGGAAATGTCATCTACTTAAAAAAAACTATGCAGATTTCCTTCATCTTATTCATTTGCTGCGCTGAAATTTAACATCTGACCTATTCTTTATGGAAAACTGCCATCCTACTTGGGATTCTGCAGGAAGCAAAAGTCAGCAACTCCTGGCTCATCTTCGTCCAAGAACACTGCTACCTAATTTGTCAAATTGTGTCAACAGAAAAAACTACAAAAAAAGTCATCTGGGGAAAGGAGTGGTTATGGATCTCTGCACACGTATCTTATCTGCTCTCAACTCAGGGAACCTCCTGAAACTTGTAAGCAAGCAAAGTATGCACATTAACAAATCTTGTACCTGAAATTCTATACTTATAATATGTATTTTACATATATATATATATATATACACATATATACATATATATAAAAGTATATATCTCCTGTTGCTCTTAGTCCAACAAATTACTTGAAGAAATGGCACAGTGCACTCCCAAAACAATGAAAACTGCAACTCCTGTAACCACTCAAGCATGAGCCTAGTAATATAAGCTAACACGTTCAGGTTATTACCTGGAGGAGCTGTCTTATGTATGAGCCAATTTAGCAAGTCAATTAAAGTAATGCAATTAGCTGATCAACAGATGAACACGAAAGAAAAAAAATATGACAAAGAGGCTGAGAAAAAACATATGAGGATCATAAAAGAAGCAGGAGCTGCTGAAAAGTCTGTGCAGAACATTCAGCACCACAGAGGTAAGCGGAGCATTAT
The DNA here is from genome assembly GCF_036417845.1 of Apteryx mantelli. Classification (NCBI taxonomy): domain Eukaryota; kingdom Metazoa; phylum Chordata; class Aves; order Apterygiformes; family Apterygidae; genus Apteryx; species Apteryx mantelli. The sequence continues at coordinate 34,097,564 of NC_089981.1, read as the reverse complement.
TTTAATTGAAAAGGATCTGGTTAAGCATGGGTCACTCACTTTTGTTGGCTTCAAGATCATTAAACAAGGAGCTTAGATTGCACGTGGATGAATTTACACAACATTTAATTTTAAGCTCACCCACCTTCGTGATGTCCCTTCCAAGAGGTCTTTGGGAGATGCACATTACCACAGAATGAACAAGTTGATTTGATTTCTCTGGCTAACATGAGAACTTAAATTAGAAAGCAACGTAGTAAAATTTTTAGCTCAAGATCAGTGACTCCACTGGACAAAATGCTATTCATGCTCTATCCTGTTCTCACCTTGACTGTGAGAGGAATTTGATCCCCATCTCTCCAAGGCAACATGTAATTCTCTTCAAAAGAGTGTTAATGGCCCTTAATTAAGCGCAAGCAAGAAGCAGAAAAAAAGGGAGGTAGGGAAGATCTCTTTCTCATCAACAACCAAATCAAAACTCCAGATGTTATTAAATGCCTCATAGTTGCTTCCTAGCTGGATTATATTGTAATCCAGTTTGTCTGGATCTGTTTCCAAAACGTCTGTTCATGTGACTGACCAAACTGCTTCTTCCGGAATGGCCACAGTCAGGGCACAGTGCTGTGGCTTGTGGGTCGGCGTCCTCACACCTCCACGCTGCTGTATTCACAACTACATCAGGGAAGCCAGTTAGTTAAGCTAGTAATTTTTCATTTATAGCACCAACTTACCCTCACTTCAGTGGATGGGAGAAAGATCAAACCCTGAAACTTGGATATTTGTTTCTCTGGATCATATACACTCATATCTTGAGGCAATACCTTTCCTAAGAAAAGTTGTGAGCTCATATTCCAAGTTTCCACCTGAAGTAAATTTTTACTGATTTGTTACAAGCCTATGAACTGGTGGTTTATAACAGAAAGGCAGACTGACATTTAAACAGAGTGGCACTAGAATAATGGCTTTACATTAGTATTTTATGGGAGGCTGAATAACCACAGAGTTAACATACTGTATTTTCTGTCAATAAAAAAATCTGTTGAAAACAAAAGGTCATTTCATTTGATAATGTAAACGAATTAGATTTGTATTGTACGGTCAAGACAGTAAAGGAAAGATTAATTCTTAAGAGGAGAAGTCAATATATCAGGATGGCTAGGATTGTTTTGTTTTTAATTCTTTAACCATGTTGTAAAGCCTGCAGTTCATAACCCACAGTCATATATTGCTGTACACTGTAGATTTTAATACAGGCCCCAGACTTCAGTCCGATCTGATAAAAATCTGAAGCTTACAGTAGGCCATTATATGGGCAAACTATTCATTTTATATTCACCTCCTTGTCGTGTCAGTGCAGAGGTCACCTGAAGAGGGGGCCTAATTAATCAAACTGTCAGAGCCAATGAGGAGGAGCATGTTAATAGGACTTTTATTTCACCCAGGAAAGCAGCAGTCTGACAGCAACCAGAAAATATGGCCTTGGTGTTGCTGTTTATTAGCAATGCTGAGACCAGTAGTAATAGGTGCCAAGCAGCTTATGTTTGATAAAGTGCTGAATGTCAAGAACCTGCACCAACCAGAAATTAGACTGACAAGAGGCAAGATCCTCAGCATATTGATAGCCGGTGAAGAGGAGATATGGTCTGGATGTGATCACAAAACTAGAAGCTGCACAGGCCACATTCATATTTCTACAGAAGTGAAGCAACAAAAAGAAAAAAAGAAACAGCCCGCGTGGCTATTTTTCTGCACTTAAGGGTGAGTCTTTTCAATATTTAACTACTATGTGGCATATATACGCAAACACAGCCACAGTGGCAGAGGAAATACCTAAATTTGGTGCAGCACTGCAGAACCTAAAGGATTGCCTTCACGGGATCCCATGGAGGTATAAGGCCATTTCAACAGTGTGAGCCCTGAAGATCTCTGTTATCCTGTAACTGGCAGGATTTTGAAGAGTTATAGACTAGTTTAACACTTAACACTAACGGAATCCAGATCAATGCAGAGGCTGCACCAGCTCAAGGAAGCATATCATAGGCAGCAGTTAGGGCTTGCCCGTGTTAGACTGGGCTTTCAGTGAGTTAGATCCTGATAATGCTAAAATAAACATGATGAAGATCTAATTTCTTATCCAAAGCCATTCTGCCAAATAGATGCTCTTAACACAAACTGCATGCCCATAGTAAAGAAGAATACATGCATATCTAAAAGGGAGTGAGTGGGAGACACAAAACATGCTCACAGCTTTTGAAGGGCACCGGACTCATTTTAGCAGCAGCCATGACATTTGCTGTGTGGGTGATATATGTAAAATTTAAAATCAATTATTTTAGTAATGCACCCTTACATGATTCCTCAATCTGCAGTGTATTTTATACTTCAGGCCATAGTAGTTTTTATAATTAACTGCTTTCTGAAGTCATTTTAATTAATTTTTTTTTCAACAAGACCATTATTTCCAAATGAAGAGACAGCTAACATTAAATAGCCTCTAAACAGAAAGCTGCAAGAATCTACTCTTGTGTAGGCTAAAGCACTCAGAATCACACCCCTACTAATACCCTCTAGAAAGGTTTAAGCAGAGAATGGAGCAGTGGAAAAGAAATGCACTGCCAAAGGTGAACCTCAAACCCTCCCGGGACATAAACGTTTGGGAACGATTGGGAAAAGGAGCTAGCTAAGTTTAAATCTTTCTTGGTGGAAGAGGAAGGCTGTTGTGTTTATGGCTGCTACCATGGATCCAAATATCCTCATCCTGAATTATCTTGGCTTTTTCCCCTGAGAATACTCTATTGTCTGGATCTTCCTCTTAAAGCCAGCAATACTAAAATTGGAATCAAACGCTGCAGAAGTGAATTCTGCGGCCTCTAGCTCTTGTGCGTCAGCCTCCGAGGCAGCTGCACTCAATCCTTGAGCTCTCATGAGTCTGTCGCAAAGGCCCAAGCTCATGCCCAGCACAGCAATGCCTGCTGTGACGTGGACAGCTGTCCCTTGTGAGCGGACTAACACAATTCCCTCAACAAAGACCAGAGAGACATTAGCAGCAAGAAGTTTATTTGTTACTGATCTTGCCTGGAGTTTAGATGGCTTAGCTCTAAGGTGTAGTAGAACAATATTTTCTCTGGTGGCAAAACCATCTCAAAAACTTCCTGCTTCTCTCCTGAGCCCTCCTTGCTGCTCTGCGCCAGCAGCACTGCTCCCTCCTGTTGCACTGATGGGATTGATTTGGGGACTAGGGCCACTGACATAATCCAGGTTAAAAAAAATGGAAGATCTTTTCAGTTACTTGGTTTACAGCACAAAAAGCTGCCACAGCACAAATGAAGGACTGGACAGTTGTGGCACAGGGCACAGAACTGGGTGTTCAGGGCAGGAACTCCTTCTTTGATGGCAAAGCACATCTAAAACTTTATCATCAAACTCCAGCCTTAAAGACAACAATTCATCCCTATAATTATTAAAGACGCTCTCCCTTCCTAATCTTCTGCTGTTGACAGTGTCTTTTGGAATTGTTAAAATTACATTTATTTCCCCTTGCAGTTTCATATGTCCTAACTTAACTAACATAAGGCATGCTCCCCGTACTTCACAGAAAACACGTCCAACTGAAAATGAAGAGAGAAAGCTGTGTCAGTGTAGTTTTCTTAAAAACATTAAAATCAGTTCTCTATTAGAATGTAAAGTAGCACAAAAATTTGGAATTACATTAACTGCGTATCCTTTTTAAAAGTACTGAAGAGGGTTTTTTTCTGCCATTAATAGCTTGCTTTTGTTACTTGGCCATTAGTATTTTATTAGTATTAGTATTTTATTACCTAACCAGTAGTATTACTTTTGGGGGTCCCCCCTGCTTTTCTGTAATGTCATCCCTTCATTTACTACCGTTGTCTAGTCTGAGTGTGACCAAGCAACAGGTTATTCAAAGGCTTTGTAAAAAATGCATTTTTCAGATTGCCTGCCTAACTTCACAGAGATATTGCTGTTATTTTGAAACAAAAGAAAATCTGCACGTTAATCCCAATGACATTGCTATAGGAACCTTATTTACAGTACGATAAAAAAAAAGTTCCTTTCTTACAGCCTCATTTAACTAGTAGGACATTTTTACAATGGGTTTACTGACACACTATGATAAATGTCTGTGTAACATCCTTCAACAATAGCCACGACTGTAGCCCTAACCACAGTGTGTATAAACACTGCATCAGTTTTAACAATGTGCTGTCCTGAATAGTAGGAAGTGAAGTAACACTGAACACATTTTTACTAACCCCCACATCTCCAAACCTGCTTTTTGTGTTAGTTTTTTTTCTGTTGGTCTCCGTTTTGTTTTGGGCAGTTGTCTTGTCTTCTCAGTGGGAAAAGAAACATTCCCCTCAATATTGTGAGAATTAAAAAGTTAAACTTTGTAAATGTTACAGGATCCCTTTGAAATTCTGACCTAGGCAGAAAGGTTTCCTGAAATTTGATTCTTTAAAGATAAAAGGGTTGGCAGGAGGATGAAAGCAGCCCTACCCTTTTTTCCATGTCAGAGAAATGAATGGAACGGCTTATGAATACACGTAACTCACCCATTCAGGAGCCATGCTGGTGCCTATTTGTCCTGAAATATCAGTGTTAGGTTACTGTTCAAATCAAAATAACCGTTAGCTAGCGTGAACTTGATCCTCAAGAACAATGAGGGCCAGACCACGGTTTTTAGAGAGGCTTAATGAACTTTTCAAACTTCAAGGTAATGCAAGGAATTAAAAGACACTTTTATGGGGAGTGTGCTTTCAAAACACCAGGCACCTTTACAAACTGTTACCCGTTATAACCTCCTTTAGCAAGAGATCAGGAACACCAAAATTATACTACAAACTAAAGTTTAGCAACTGCCTTCTTGTTCACGGCTGGCCTCTGATTTAATTTCACATAAAATGATATTGCAAAGCTAGACATGGTAAAGCTACAGTATTTACACTGGAGACCAGGGTCTGACATTCTGTCTAAATGAAATTTTCCAGTTGTCCCAAACACTTTTTATCTTGTTTCCATGCTAGCAGTTTGAAATGTCACTACATATTGCCACAATGACAGATGAGCAAAAGCACAAGAGAGCAATATAGCTGGTTTCTCCATTGAACTATGCCTGGCAAATGTGAAAATTTACTTTTGCCCCAGCTCCTGCTCCACACCCAGATAATGTTAATGGTAACAGAGATAAGGTCTAAAATGTGACTTCATAGAGAATGAATTATAGATCAGTGGTTAAGAAAACTTTGTGGGTGCGTGCTTGCACATATTCACGTGCATGTGCACACACACGCATACATACATAATTTTAAAAAGCATCACTAAGGGCCACAAGCTGCAAGTACTTTTTACTGTACTATCATGGCTTATCTCACTAAGGTTAATGTGAGACTTACTGCAATAAAATCCTGTACTACAGAGGATTGAGGCATGTGGCCAGAATACGTATTTTATGTGGATTAATAGACTGAGGCTTGGATGGTATTGATGAGAAAATAAAGAGACCTTCCTTCAGGAGTCTTCTGCCTAAGGAATGAATGCATCCCACTCGCTGGGATTTCCGAACCTACAGACTTCCCTTTCAGGGATGGTAGGGTAAGACCCATGGTGATGTTAGCGCGACAGACTCAGGGGAATCAGTGAGTTGTTCTAAGGAGGACTTCAAGATCAATTTTTGAACTTGGATTTCGCATTTCCAAACCTCTTTTCCATGTCATAGTGAAAGAATCCTCTGTTGCCTTTAAAAAAGCAATGTCTGTATAGGTTTGTACATATCATAGAGCTAGTAACTGCTAGAAGAAAAACAGATGTGTTAATTTTACCAATTAATACCTAAATACTGGTTAATCTCTCCCTCCCATTTGGGGAGCTGCTCTCCCTCTGAATAACACTCCAGTTTACTACAGTGACATAGGGAGGCTTGCTATTTACAGCAATGACTTTTTTTGAGTGATGCTAACAAAAGAAGCAGTGAACATTTGTATGCAGCAGCCTCCATCTAGAAACATGCAGCACCTGTATCAATATGTGTGAAATGGTGGTCTCCTTGAAGTCAAGTTCAAGATTTCACCCATGATGTATTTTTCAGTAAGTCATCTCTCACTGTTCTGCTCTTTTATACTGCTTCCCTTCTGAGAGCACAGAAGATATGAAAAGGTGCATTTCTACTAGCAACATTCACTTTAAAACTTCACATTTCACCCTCTTTATAAGGCTCTGCTGCCATCCATTCTCTGATACAAGCTGTTACTTGGCCTTCATCTGCCTGTATCCTCACAATAAACCCTTTGGACTATCACAGTATCTCCTCCACAAAAAACCAACCAACCAACTAAAAACATCCAGAGGTCATTGTGGTCTTTCTTATAAGCATTAGGAAATTAACTTCTGAGTGGCATAGGCATGCTAGAAAATAGAGTTCTGCACCACATTCTGGATAAACACTCCTGAAAATGTAAATCTGTACAACTATTTACTTTACCAATGCACAACAGAAACCCCAAATGAGTGGAAGTTTCCATGAGTGAGATGTGACATGACTGAGACATACCATATTTTAGGGATACATTTTCAGACCTCAATACTGGGATGCATCTGAAACCCTGTTCTTCCTGACTGTAGGAGTCTACCAACCCCCATGAGATCTATAGTCTGAAATAACTCCCTTAACTTAGTAAATGAGCCATTCCTCTGCTACAACTGGGAGAAGGAAAGGGGAAGGAAAGGAGGAGAAGACCAGGCCTGATGCCATCAGTTTATGTAATACTCAAAAAAAAAAAGCCCCAAACCCCTGCAGTATGAATAGCCTCATCACCCCCCTACAGACAATGCCAGTAAGTCTATGCACACACACACACATGCATGCACACATATGAATTAAGCTATGCTACATTACATGCTAGGCATATATAATCAAGCAGAAACAAAATATACAGAAAATGAATAGGATTTTGTATGTTAAAGCAGTTTTACATATTGCTATTAAAAGACAGCAGCCTTTTTAATATTTGGTTCATAAAATGTTAGAGCAGTACAACTTCAGCCTGTAAATACTGCACACTCTCAAAAATTCATACTTCCTATTTAAATGCATAATTTCCTTTACTGCAGCTTGTATTCAGATAGATGAATTTGCAAAGTGATTAAAATACAAGCTATTGCTGGCTGTCAGCAGGAAAGAGTTTTCTACCATTCTTAATGCTCTTCAGTTCCTAAAGCGCTCACATGATATACTTACTAAGTTTATCCTTGCTGTACCTTTATTTCTTACGGCGTAGCAGGAACAAGTATGACCTGTTATTACTATGTAAAGCGAATGCAATCTTATTAACACTAGAGTTCTTGTCAGCTACATATAGCCATGCAAAAGTCAAATGCCTGGGCCAGGCTAGTTTCCTGCGGTTCTTTACAGGCAAGGGAGACAGACAAACCCAGGGAAAGGGCATTTCAACCTGTCCGCAGGCTGATGTTTAAAGCAGTCGGGATGGATCGCAGGTGCTCTTTCTCTCTCCATTAGCTACAAAAGGAGCTGAACCAATTATTTTAGCATAGACTTTCAGTTTTAAAATACCAAAAAGCTCATCTACTAGACCTTAAGGAGCATCATGCATATATAAAGTGAATCTTCGGGAAAAAGAAGCGATGAGAAAAGGTGTTTGTTCACATGAGACTCCATGTATATACACAGTATCTAAAATTTGACACCAAAAAAAAATTATATACCAACTTCTGGCAATTCTGCAAACCCTTCAGCATGTTTCTTCTTTGGAAGTGTGCAACGCTTGTAAGAAGGCAACCACAATACTGCTTTTAAGCTATTTTAGTAAGAGCCCTTGACAAGCTTCACATAAAATATTCAGCACTGATGCTTTCAAAGCTACACAATTTAACTTAAAAAGCTGTCTTCAGTCCACATTACAGAAAGGGTAAGTACAAAGGTGGTGCGTGGATTAGAGGATTTCCCTAGCCCTTCCCATCTGCCTTTCTAAAGCACGACAGTATTGGACTGCATCACAAACACAAGCCAAAAACTGAAAACAATTTCTGTTTATAATTAAAATTATTTACTAAAAATTGTAGTAGTTTTAAAGAAAATTCAGAAGAATTTCACATCTTGTTTCAAATATGTTATGTTCACATCTCTAACACAGGTAGGGTACAGCTGAAAAAGAGAAGGGGTTGTATAATGGATTTATTTGGTCCTCTAGTATCAAACCTTACTGGCCATGACTTTTATTGCGAAGGCTTTTGTCATTCAAAATGACTTCTGAAATGAAATCCTGGCTTTATAGGACTGAGAAGCCAATGCTGCTTATTTCAGAGGGAGCAGGGTTTCATCTCTAATCTTTTGTTGTTATCTGTATAATGAACTAATATTTGCTCTATGTAAAGAAATTAGTAGTTCTTAAAATAAAACACTGAAATATTAGGAAATACCCTACACTTCCGTATACACCTGTTTAACTTTGTTCACACTATAGTTGCAATGAAGGACTCTTTGCAGGCATAAAGTGAATGGCATATTCAAATTTTTACAGGCTTGGAGACTTCACTACATTTCTCTAAGCTATTTAGATGCCATACTAATGCTGGCATCAAGACGGAGATACGATTGAGCCTGTGTGCTGTCTTCCATAATGTAAATCTGCAGTCCTTAATCAGGCAGAATTCCAAGCACAGTATTTGAATTTTTGTTGACTGTTGTCTGGCTAAGATCTTCAGGATCAAGCACTTAAATTAAAGCCCACTGAGATCAGTGGAAAAAATCCTAGTGGCTTCAGTAAGCTTTGGATCCAACTCAGAGGATCATAGGTAGAACGTTATCTAGGGCCTAGACATGGAAGCAGGCATCTAGTGGCTTTTCCAAAGAAACTATACTGCCTTTCTGCAGATACTGAAAATACATTTATGACTGAGTGCTTTCAGCATGGATCTTGAAAACAAATTCTCAGCTGAACTACCCCAATGTTGCTAGCTCAGTATCAAAGCTGTTTTTTCCCCCAATCATCTTAGTCCTCTGATCTTTTTTACATTCATATCCCAAACTATGCTAATCTGACATTTTTTATTCTTTGTCTCTTTGGAAATCCGGTGCCTCTATTTTGCTTTTTCCTTTTTCCTCTCTCTGTTTTGTACACTAAGGAATTTTCTCCTTGGCAATGGAACTTCATGATAAAAAACAGAGACTAGTAACACATTTAACTTCTACTCGTGTTATGCAAAGCTATTTTAACTTTTGTTGAACTTGAGCTATAGGAAATGGTGATTTCAAACTGGATTTGATACATGATATAGCCACTGAAATATTTCCTATATTTCAGCTGGTACTTCTATTCTTCCCAAAGAGAAAATGATTGAATTATCAGAGTCTTTTACTCACACCATTCACGAAAACATACACTTTTGTAGCATATTTAAAGGTATCAAATTATGGAAACCAGTTCCCACAGGGTAACTATCAGAGATAATTATTTGACAGTTCATTATCATGACTACAGTAGATTTATTTATAAGTGCCATGTTTTATAATATGATACCAAAAGCAGGTACTTCTTCCTTTATATCAAAGCTTATTTTGGTGCTAGCAGGTTAAAAATCACTGTAACTCTACTAGCCTGGTCGTACAGATACATGGTTAAAAACCAGACAAACTTTTCTTTGCTACATCAATATTGCACTGCCACTGCAATTGATTTCCTTGTGCAAAGCCCGCTCAGGTTAACCTGTTGATTTACAAGAGCTATGCATTCATAGATGTAAATACGACTTGTGATTTTCTATTCCTTATAATCTACCATTTACCCTTTAAACGTAAGGTTGCACAGACCTCCTTCAAGCACAAGGTCTCATTTTAGCTGGAGAGTCCTAGGCATACAATGCAAGGTCTACACAGTAACTTCTGCATGGCTGCAAAATAGATCAGTGCGCGTGAAACTATCTTGAGGGGAACAACGGCTGCTCAGAGGCATAGAGCACCCGCAGGCAGGACCTGTGTCTTCTCATCCCAGATCTGACACACATTTACAGGGAGTGAAACTTTGGCCCCCACTGTAGTTAGGAGAATTCTGCCACCTGATTTAAACTGCATCGGGATTTAACTCCAGATAACTGCTGACAAAGCATTTCATTTCTCTGTGTGTTTGTTTATGTATGTATAGACTAGGCATAATCATTTACTGCAGAATTATTGCAAAACATACTTTATTACTGTTAATACTAGTAAAATATTTGAAATCAATGAAGGTGCAATCGGAAGGACCAGACCAGAGCTCTGGATCATACCTTGTTTATAAAGCATGACCTTCTTTAGCATAGACAGTTAGCATGACTAACAGAATTTTAAACGCAAAATTAGATGCATGTTACCTGATTATCCATAAAAGTCCCCACAGAAGAAAGTGTAAATGAGAAAATGGGCAAAAAATTTAGTTTCTGGAACCAAATATCAAGAATAAGCCATTTCTATACATTTACCAAGTTTGCCCTTTCTTGTCATCATTTGCTGGATTAAAAAGAATTTAGCTGAAGTATTACCATCAGAGTGGGGTGAAAGTGCAATATAATTTCAAGTGAAAGCACTACCTGAAAGTTATGATGTGAAAATCAGACATCCCCCCCACACACACTTTATTGCAACTAGCATAACATCTTTCCATCTTTCACTGACACCAGTATTTACCTCCTGGTCATTTAAAGAGAAAAAATTTGCTGTGTCAGATGAACTTTTAATTACTTTGTCTCTAGAAATGATTACTTCTTCAAAGAATAGTTAAGAACAGCGACAAAAGAAAAACCTAGACCATGGTAACTGTGTAAATTTCTCCTTGAGCTACACTGCAATCCATTTAGCCCTCATACAGTGAGATTTAATTACTCTTGTTGTAAGGCAAATTGCTACAAAAATACGATTATCTAAGATTTTTAACACACAATTCAGTATGAAGCTTCTCTATGAAAGCCACTGCTTCGGACAGGTAGGCTGAAAAATATGACGAATTTCCAATACAGAAACAAAAAAAAGGCCAAGGAGCAAGTGTGCAAGAGCTCCCTGGGGAAGCCTTGCCAGCCGTGCTGCCTTGCTGCCCCGCCACAGCCCCAAAGGCCTGAGCCACCCAGGGTGGCACCGTGCAGCCCCACTGAGCTGCCGCGCTCTGGGAAGAGCACTAGGGCTTTCCCAAAGTTGCAGCTAGGTATAAGCTCACCAACTTCAACTCAAGTTTTGTTAGGTATATTCTGTAAAGCATCTCACAAATCAACACCTACACATCTGCCACGGCAACTTCAAAAGTATGGAAATACTGAAATTTAGCTTACTGTGTATATAACCTGTTTTAGTTTGCAGTGAGTGGGATGGTTTCTTATTATTTGTTGCTATTTCTCACTATTCATGATGGAAAAATGCTGATGCTTTTGCTCTTTTATCACATGCAAAAGACATTCAGTTTCCAAAAATGATTTTCTGCTTTACTGATTGGTTGCTTTCTTGTGCAATTTATTTTAAACAATTTTCCATAGGAAAGGATATTTTGGATTACAAAATCTGAATAATTAACAACTAAAATTAGAATAAAAAGATAGTGGAATGCCATTCAGTCTTCAGAACATTGTTAGCATAAAGCTTTTCTCATATCATGTAACTAAACATAAATCTACACACCATAAAGCAGCTGCATCCCACAGCACAACAGAGAGGACCAAAACGACTACTAAGCAGACGAGTAGCTCGCCACTACGTGCCTTCTCTGCTCTCTTCAGCGAGCGCATCACAAACAAACTTGCAATAGAAAGTACTAGATTCACAACAAACAAATGGGGGAGAGACAAACTTATATTTCATTTTTAATTAGTTTTTTGATTTTTTAATATAAAATGGATTTTAATTTATATTAAATACATTACTGCTATTTTGGACAGCTAATTATTTTTAACATTTATCCTCAATCTGTAACTACCCACACAAGGTCTATGCTTACAATAAAATATTAAAATAATTAATATCCTAAGAAGTAAGCAATGTTTAATTGCTCCTAAGGTTAAAAGTCAAGCCCATGAACTGGCAGAAGTCCCACATAAGCTCTTAGAACCAGTCTGCTGAAAAAGATTTTTACAGGATTAGTCTCTTCTTTTGGAACAAAGAGAAAATATTCTTTGCTTTAGTCTAAACAAGTAGTTCATATTACTGTTTCATTAAAATTAAAAAACAGACTGGGAATTGGAAAAGCAAAGATGCCTCCTGCAAGCTGAATAAAAACCACATGTGGAAGACAAGGTCCATTATCTCTACAATCCTGAAAAACTAGCTTCACCAGGAACAACAGCTCAATTTAGAAACTACAGGTAGTATTTTGTCTAATAAGACATGAGCAAAATTTGCTGTGGTAAACTTACTTTTTCTTTGCGTATTTAGCATGCAAGGTAGTTTTACTGTACTAAGAAATCAAAAATATTCAGCGTTTTCATAAAAGAATTCTCATTTACATCCAAAGACTGCTTGACATAAACCTCAAAAATACGAACATGATATATCATTTCATAACCAGAAAATTTAAAAATTAAGACCCTAATGTTTAGTAAGCTATACTATTATTTAAATAAGAGTAAATAGTGTATGGTCTCAAGTTACCAAAATTGAAATATCACAAATCAATGAAAATCAAAGTTTCAAAGATTATTATAAAGTATAAAAGCAAAAAAAGATTAAAGCTAATTATAAAAATCACTTAGGCTTAATTCAACCCGCTTTGAAGAAAACAAACACTTTCTGGTACAAAGAGATATTTCTGCAAACGCTATCGTTTATTTTTCATCTGCTCCCAAGGTCTTCCCGTAAGTAACAGAGCTGGCCTAATCTTTCTCCAGCTCCTCTGCAGTGCCATCCAATGCTCCGCTTCCCAGTGCATGGCCTCTTTCTGCACCTTGCCATTGTTTATCTACCTTATCAGCTCAGGAAGAAATTTCAGCAAAACTCTTCCTCTGGTCACTGATATCTCTGGGAACCAAATCCATTAAGATATTTCTGACCCCTACTCATGCTATTTTAACTGTCTGCTGTACAGGAAGGAACTGATAAAAATAGGATTACAATGCCCTTACAGATGAACTAGCAAGAGGCTTGATTGTGATTGATGCCTGAATAAATATACAATAACAGGCCCTACATTTCAACACAGCTTTTGAGAGAAGGTACAAAGAAGTGTCAGTTTTCACTGCCTAGATTGCAGCATTCTTCTCTCAAATATCTGGAAAGTGCCCATCCATGAGGCAATCTTCCCCATTGTAGCTTAATTTTAAATAAAGAGCAGGGGGTGGATAACAAGGAGTGAATATTAGTATAATTTTGTGAAGTATAAAGGTGAAATTTTTCCTACAGATGTCTGTCCCCCCCTCAAAGTTTGTACAAAGGTAGAAATTCCTTTGAAGCCTAAATTCCTTCTGTTGGTACTCAGTGCCAAGGTGGCGCTACCAGAAAAATGAGCAACAGCCTAACAGCTCTGCAAAAAACAAACCAGTTGGATCAAGAGTTTGGGGTGCAGAGAGCAAGGCTGGGACTGATGAAGTCCTTGGGCAAAGTTGTTCTCAGTGGGCATTCGGGTCCAGACTTTCACCTGGGCAATGGTTCAGAACAAAGCACCCCCCCCCCCCGCAGTGACAACCACTTCTGTCCTCTGTAACAAGAGGGGATGAATCCTTGCTGGCCCGTAAGCCAAGCCCTCGCGCCCGTCTCGCCAGAGCAGAGCACCTGCGGCCCTTCAGCTGGAACTCGTGCTCTCAACAGGCAGCACAGAGATTCTTCTACCTCAGAAGCGCATACAGCTCCTTGCTGGGTTTGGTTATCAGCACGAGGGCAAGCATTTTCATCAAAGGATTTCAGATGGTTTTCACTAACTCCATTGTACTGCAGTACAGACTGAAGTGTACCCGCCTGTGCTCTTCTGATCTTTCTTAACAAACTAATTATTATTGAGAGGTGCACTTAACACCCCAAATGGCAATTTCAGGAGGTCAGTGCACTGCTTTTATTCACTTTCCTCTTTTTGGAGCAGAGCGTTTCAAGTGTCCTGAAATCACACATTATCAGGTCCCACTTCCAGTAAAACAGCTATATATTCCACTTCAACTGTATCTCAAATGGACCTTTTCTTATCCTGCAAAAAGCAGGCACCTACTTAGCTTTCCAATGCCACGATCCAGCAAAGTACACAAACTTCAAGCAAGCAAATATTCTCACTGGCTCCTTTGAAATCATTCATGAAAATAACAGTCAGCATGTGCTTAGTACCTTGCTGGATCATGTTGCTAAAATCAAGTAACAGTAATACTTGGCACTTTCACATGTTGAAACTACTGTCCAAAAATGACAAGCAGTTAATTAACTCTCATAATATCCCAGTGAGGTAAGTATGTAACTATTGCTAGCCTCATTTTGCAGATGAGGAAATTAAGGCAAAGAAACAAGCTACTTCCGGCTAGTCATACAGTGAGACAGTGCCAGAGCTGGGACTTTAATTCAGCATTTCCTTATCCATATGCTCAACCCTTCTGGCATCCGATGGCGTTTTAAATGGACACACAGCACACACAAAAGCTGCCTGGCAGTTTGCAGTTCTACAAACAAACTTTAAAAATTCTATATCACTGATTACTACCATCTGCAACAGTTAATATAGATCAAACACAAAATTTAAAAATAATAGACATATCATTAAAATGTGATTCATACCAACAGTTTCATTCAAAAAACAGTCAGGAGGATCAGTCTCCTTTAAGATGTGTTCTTTTATTTGTGTGATAACTGCACTAACTTAATTTCAGGGGCATTTCTGACATTCAGTATGCTGCAGTAGTTTTCTGTGTGGTTGTGGCAGCATCAGAGCCAGGAAACCACCATTTAAGTAGACCTGCAATACGTAGATACTGGCAGAGATGAGCTCCACTATAGGCAGAGTTGTTAATTTACAGCTGGAAGTCCAACAGAGATAGCCTAGCAGTACTACAACTCAGCACAGCATAAACCCAAATATTTTGCTAAAGAATAACAAACCCACATATATTTCCTGGACAACATCCTGGTTCCCAGCACTGTAGGAAATATTCATTTCTGAGACTACCTCTCACAAATTACTGACACCTTTCTGAAACTGTCCTCTACACCAAGAACTTATGACCTGACAGTTCACCTCCTGAATAAACCAACATATTGAATATCCTTATCCACTTATTTTTCTGAAAACTCTGTGAATTAAAATTATTTCATACAGTGACCAATGTGAAACTGGCTTCCAGGTACATACACAAGTGTAAGTCACATGGATTTCTGATGTGAGGAACTCCTTAACGGGTTCGTCCTCAAGAGTTCAATCCACTAAAAACATAAGCCAGCTGAACATCATTGTTGTTTAAAAATATATCTTGGCCAGTTTTTAATACCTGCTTTATACACAAAGCACTTCAATTCAAATGGAACACCCTTCATTTGAAGAGGTATAAAACACACACCAGATCTGTCACCCCATCTCTTATTATTCATGACAAGCAGAAGTGGTACTTCTGCTCTGATGTCATATGCTGACAAGAGAGTAAATGCCATTCTAGGGTACCCAGCACTAGATCAAAAACCCAAACAACCCCCCAAACAAAACACTGCAGCAACAAGATGCAAAGCATTCCTCAAGCACAACCTCCGCGAGTTCAAAGTTTTCAACAGATCTGAAGGAATAACTCCGACCCTCCTGCAGTCAGCACAGACTCCCTGCTTTATGCTCTGCGTGATGAAACACAAACTCACCTGCTCTGGAGGCAGTCTGTATTAATGGGCAATACGGCTGCTCTCCGACCCACTGTAGCTGGCTGTGGGACTGCGACCCAGGATTATGCTGTTTCCCAGCCTCCCTCCCCTGCCCCCATTTCCATGGGATTTGAATGCTTGCAAGGTTACACCAAAATCATTGTGTTTAAAAAGTCATTTAATCCAGCATCTCGCTGCTTAGTGCCATTGGAGCAGTTGCTGCCTTCTGCAGAGAGAAGTAACAAATCCTGGCTCAGCGACTTCAGTGATTTATGAGCGCTCTGCATGACGCATGTGATTTCTTTGTTTAGACTGCAGTACCCCCCAGACTTAACCAACCAAAATGTACCAACAAGTGCTTGGGTTTTATGTTACTAGAGTTCTGGATTAGCACAGTCATAAATCAGGGCTATGATCCATATTTTAATACCCTTTCTTCTCCCAGTTATTATGATTCAGTTATGATTTGAACAGCATGCCATTCCAGCCAAGCTATGATAAATAAACTCTCCACACCACACTTTATAATGTAAAAATCAATTTTCACATTGAGCTTGTAAAATCAAGCCTAACGTACATAAAAGAAAGCTGAAATTTCCCGAGACTGTTTTTATTCAACTGTTGATGACAGAGTTTGCTACTAAAGTTCATACAGATACATACACTGTAAATGGGAAAAGTCATGAAGCAAAAGATTTTCTTACTGCAATTTAAAATATCTTTGAATTTGAATGGAATATAAATTCAGTGGACTACTAACCAAATGATTCCCCCCCAAGCTCCAGAGTAAGAAAGCACTTAAGCCCATGTTAAACTTAAGTGAACACTTAAAGCTTACAAATTTCACAAGGATGAAAGCATGCACTTAAAATTAAGGCAGGAGCTTTTGCTCAATATGAATGGATACTTCCTTATGACTACCTGTCAAAAATTGCTTTTTGCCAAGTATTTCTGGTAAAGCAGATTCAAACTCAGGAACAGTTTTGGGACAACCAGACCCACATTCTTTTTCAGCAGATCTACCAGTTGTCAAATCCTGCCTCTGAATAAGTAAAAGATACAAATACTAACACGCTTTAATTACAGAGCTGCTGTTCCAAACAGGTGAATGAAAACTCAAATAAAATTACAAAATAACAAAGCTCTGACCAGGATTAACTGCTGACAGTTACAGTAATTTTGGGAAAGTCAATATATCCTGTCTAAACAATAGACTGTTCAAAGCTTTAAATATTATGGAAATTTTTCCTTAACTAGAGTACTTTTTGTATTTACTTTGTGTAATTTTTGTAAATATAGTACAAATTCAGTTAGTGGATGAGAAGAATATAGTAGATTATATGATCCTAAACTTTAGCAAAATGTGATAAATCTCTTAAAAACAACAAAAAACTAAAATTGGCTTGCCTGTGAGGAGTACCACACCAGCTAAACAGTGGCTAAAGGGCTATAAGCAAATAGATGCAGCAGCACAAGGGAGGTGCTAGCAGATTGCCACATGGACTGGTATAGGATCAGTTTTATTTAACATCTTTATTAATTATCTGGAAGAAGGGGTAAACAGTACATTAATTAAATTCACAGATTTCAGTATAATGAGGTTTTATAAACATGACAGTGGGGAAAGAAATTATTCAAAGGGAGGTTAGAAATACATAAAGAATAAGAAAATGGGATTCAATCTGGAAAAATGCAGGCTAATACATCCAAGAAGAAAAGAATAAAATGTAAATAATCAGTGAGAGGAAGAAACCTGAAAGTCGTTAAGCTAAAACAAAAGACCTAAGGGCAGTAGTTGACAGCAAATTATGCATGAGCTTGCAACATGAACAGGAAAAAGAATAAAATTATTTGGGCTACAGATATGGATGTATCGCATCAAAAGACAACATCATGCAAGCCTGGACTTCCCACAGAAGCAATGCAACATACAGCTGCCATACTTAATCTGTATTTCAACTAGCCAAGCATCTCTATTGAACACATATTATGTAAGTGATATCCATGCAGAATACTGTGGTTTTGCTTCTGAGCTTCTTCTGAAGATAATCCCCCTCCCCCAAATACATTTAAAAAAACCAAACAGAAATATGAAAGAGCAAAACAGATAAACTTGTAAGGATTACCAAGATTAGATATGTACAGTAATTGAGACAGGGTCTGAAAGGTAACACAAGAATATAAACATCAAGAAGGGAAAAGAAACATTTAGACTCATCAAATAAGGTACAATGCAGATTTTTAAAAAATGAAACAGAAGTGGGGAGAATGAAAGTGGAGTATTAGTTCCTGTTAGTAACACCTAAAACACTAAGGAAAAATCTCCAAAGGAATTAGCTTAAACCCCTTTTCTTCATTTATTAAAAGTGAGCAAAACATTCAAAAATACAGTGCAGGAAACAATTTTGAAATGGCAGGATTACTTAATAGGTCTTTTCCATCTCTAATTTCAATGATTCTGTAAGAGACAATAAGCAGAGAGACAACCCCTCTACAAAATTAAATCACTCGGAATCAACCGGAGAATGAAAATTAAATCACAGTAAAGTATTTTCTTCTTTGTAAGCATTAGCATTAATCACATGCAAAAATAAAATATTAGTTAATTTGATTCTCTGTGCCTTCCAGACTCCGGTCGAAATGAATCAATGCAGGAAGAGTGATTTCTCTGATAACTGGGAAAATGATAAGAAAAAAAAACAGTAGAAACAGCTGGTGAAAATTAAATGACCAAAAAGGTAAAACAGAAAACCACGTTTAGGGGCCTCTATCTCTAAATTCATAGTAAGGCAAAAAATGAAAAACTTCACAGTGGTGACTTTTAAATAGCATTATCCAAAGATGGTTATAATTGGAAAGAAAAACACCCTGGACAGTATAAACCACTAGTAATTTGTTTGTTTAAATGACTATTATTATTCTTCTTCAAACTTCAGAATTGCCACAGGAAAAACAACAATGTAACCTAGAATCCCACCAACTCCTCCTTAACTGACGCAAAAAAATAAACAGTTGGTGAGATGAATTTGGAAAGCACGACGCTTTTGGAACCGGCTCTCCTTAACTGCTGCGACGCAGGTTACTCGGGTGCACACGACAGCTAGTCACGTCAGGATCAGGGCAGTGATAAGATGCACACTGAAGGAATTACATCTGCAGTGTGTCAAAGAAGGGATGTAGGTATAACATTGGCATTTAACCGTGATCTCTAGTCCCTGAAAGGTCAAACTGGACAAAACATAGCCTAATGAAGCCGTTTGTATCTGGGGGCAAAGCAGCACAAAGCCTTTCAAATTAGCACTTAAATCACGGCAGGAAGCAATAATGGATCCAGTTCTTACCGTAGCCAACAAGAATTCAGACGGGGACTTCACTGAAGTCGAGTTTGGTCCAGTTTTGCAAAGGGTGATAATTTAAGCTTGTGTACTAGCGCGACTGATGCATGCGCCGTGGAAATAAAGAAAAACTGGCCATGCATACAGCAAGAGACAGGCGCAGCAGTCGAGACAAGCCCTGCTGCCTCACGGCTCATTTTCTTTCCAGACAACAACCCTAAGTTCTTTAGTTCAGTGACAGACTTTATTGAACTGACAAAGAAATATGTAATAAACATAACAAAAACTTAACCCCCCCCCCCAAACACACAAAGGAATAATATAGAAAAAAAAATAACTAGAGGCCTGTTTTGTTTCTTCTGATACATTTTTAAAATAGATACTTTCCTCCTGCAGGGAGGAAATACTGTATTTAATTAGAAGGATAAATCATTAAACTTTTATAGTTAGTAATACTTTATATAATGAAATTAAATTAGTTCCTCACCACATACACAGTTTGTTGTTTCAATCTTACAATTACTTCAAATAATGGAAGTTTTATGGCTTAGTTTGTTTATATTCCGCCAATTCCTTGATTTTTATGTATCAGTAAAAAACTGTCTGCCTTCTACCTACTGCAGAAAAATACACACTACCTTAAATAACCTGAATGTTGAGGGGATAGATACATCTTTAAAACTAGGTGAATGATGAAGTTAAAAACGTAACTCTTCTTCTTTAATCCAAGCTGAAATTTGGTTTCACAAATGTGAAGATGTGGCAGGCTCTTCTTACTCAAAACGCACCTTAACAAGCGCTGGTGCTGTGACAGGACACTTCCTGCAGCCGCTGGCCAGCTTCTAGGAGCTTTCTATCAACATGCAGCCACCAATGTCACTAACTTGAACAATTTTCTATAGGCCCCCAATTATTTTCCTCTTTCTATTTTCCCCATCCTACAGCAACACAATCAAGCTCTAAAAATGAAGAAAGTGCAGCAGACACATCACTGATTTCATCACCGTTTCAGCCAACCCCAGCAGCCCTGAGCTGCAGACTGATGAGGAAAGCACATTAAGCACTTGCAACACAACACCCAAGTAGACCTGCTTTGCAGCCTGATTAATAGAAACAGCCTCTAAGGACTAATCATGAGTCGAGCTCTGTTTTGTAGATTAATAGAACAAAGGCACAAGAGAATAGGGAAGGTTACAGGACTGGAATATAAATAAGAAAAGGTGTAAGCTCTCAGTAGTTTGACCGCTAGCAGTTATCAACTAAAGGCACATCTTCATGGCAAGGTCTCACTGTTCTCTAATAAAGCAGCTCACTTCCAGATGGACAATCAGAAAGGGCATCTCAGAATGTTTTATCTATATTTTAACTCCAAAATTTAAGACAACAAAACAAAATCTTTTTCTGAAACAAAGCATACTTTCATCTCACTAAGTATCACTTAAAATTTCTGTTGAGATTAGCTGATTACAGTATCCGCAAGAACTATACTTTTCAGTTGTGCATACATAGACAGATCAGCAAATACAACATTGGCATACAACGAATGACTATTACTCCAAACACTGCTGCCATTGCAATATGGTAGCAGATGCTAAGACCCAGCAGAGTTTCCACACAGCCCATCTGAGCCTGAGAGGAGGTGTCCTGCCCCGCCACGCCATCCTGGCCAGCTGCTTCTGCTGGCCCCGAGCAGGATGCCACCTCGTGAGGAGAAGGAACTAAGATCTCAGACAGAGCTAATTCTACAGATAAATCCCTTAGAGACAAAATGCAAAATAACACACATTTTTCCATTATCTAGATTTTTGTAATGTTAATAATTTAAAGGTATGCATAAACGACATGCAGTGTCTACACAAATACCATAGAGAGAATAACATAAATGACTTTTTCAGGCCTCTGAGGAAAGCATACTTCTCTGCTTTTGAAAGTACTGTACTTACTGGTTATAACAGAAAATTTAGTAAAGATAAAGGGAATACAAAGCACTGTTTCTGTGTCTACTTCCAAGTTCTAGAAGTAGCACAGGTACAAATCAGAGTGCTTCATTAAAAATGTGGAATCTGTTGTATACAATCCTAAATGAACTACAAAACCTCTTTTAACTTCAAGTAGGCCATCCTTTATTTTTCAAAGTATCTCTTTATCTACAGAAAGATTAAATAAGCTGCTGAACTCTACCATAGTGATTTATACATGCCTGCCTTCCATGTTTTCCAGCCTTTCCCAAAAACTCAACCTCTTCCAGAGCTATATATACAAGAACACAAGTAGTGTTATTCTTGAACCTTATAAATCTAGGATTTTATTAAACAAGGTTTTCACGTTAGGTAATGGAGGACACTCTTCCTTAAAGTGGTATTTTCTTGGTTTCTCAACAAATGTAAAAACTGTGTTATATTCGCAAACAGAAGATGGAGACAATCGTACTAAGAACCTAAAAACAAATTCAGATGCATATAATCCTGGGTTATGGTGTATTGGTGCCGCCTGCATTGAAAACAGAAACCCTTTAGGACTACAGTTTTCAGCCGAGCACTCAGTTAGCCTTTCTCCTATTTTTCTGCAATGCAGAATATGGAAGTGTCCCAGGCAGCCCAGATGGAACACTAAGAGGTGTTAAAGAGAACACCTTTCTTGCCGTTTCTTTTTATTACATTCCCAGTTTTGGAAACAAGATGCATTAAAACCTGTGCCAGGAAAAGAATATTGAAAGATTCACCCTTCTTATATAAGAAGCCTACCTTTGAGGAGAAACACAATCCATAAGTATCTTCTTTGAGTACAAACTCATAAACTTTCTCAAGAGGGCAATGCAGTCAGCAGCTCCCAGTATCACCCTTTTTTAGTGAGATACACTGATTCATATGTGTACAGAAATACACTGGCTTCTGAGGAACCAGACCATACTACTTTCTTACCAGTCCTATCCATCCAGTGAATACTGCTAAAACATCTAAATGGAAGAAGAGGGCTCTCCAGAAACGGAAGACAAACTGGCAGATATTGCAGATACAGTACTCAGAATATTACATGCAAATTAATGGGCAAAAACCATGATGATGCACCTCAAACAAGATCTCGAGTACCTCTAGCACCTCACAAATCCTCTACCACACAGTCCTCGGGAGAGTCAAAAGACTTGGTTTCAGACATGAGAACTGTTTTTCCTGGTTGAAGTAGACATAAATATACTAACCACTAGCTCATTTTCTAGGAAGTACTATTACCCTTGTCGAAGTAAACCTTGGCACAGGGTTCCCAAGCATGGCATGTACGTCAGCATGAAAGGCAAACAGGGAAGCACATATGTTAAAGGGCACTGGGCCGTTTACACTGAATTCTTTATCCAAAACACTGAAGGAGAGGAACAGAGAACAGTTGCTGGCTGGCAACTCCCGGTACTTCTCCCCAGGTACGCTCCCAGGCACCGTACATTCAGGCTGTAAAATGATGCCCTTGTTTGTGCATAATTACAGCGTGTACTGTAACTTATCCTTGTGATTATTTACAAATCACAGTATCCAGAATGAATGCCCAGCAAATTTTCTAAGTGCCTATATTAATGCCATTGAATGTACATTAGAAGAAGACTCTGTTATAGCAAAACTGGCCAAATTATAGGTCTTCATCCATAAAGGTAGTCAAACTGGTACGACTCACCTGTCGGGGCTATGTCATACAACCCAGGCAGTGTTGGAGCAGGCACTTTTGGATAACCCAAAACAACTGACCGAGAAGGAAGCAAAGCATCGCAGCTTGAGGCTTTCTGTAGGGGTACACACTACCCAGACACATCCATGAAGGCATGGCAACGAGCTGTTGTCATTGTCTGCTTGTAAACTTTATAGCTTAAGCTTTCTCTCCAAATGCATGGTACACAAAACATAGCTGTCAGCTATACAAACATTTTCCTACTTAACTAGTAGAGTCAGAAATACTGGCAACTACTATACTTTAGATATGTAAATGAACTAAAATATAGACTAGCACTTCAACATTTTAGAGGTGGTAAATATCACCAGTCTCATTGATTTTCAACTGAAACCAGGAGTGTTGAACACTTCTGAAGTTAGGTGCCAAATTTACTCTACTGCAAAAACTTCCATGATAATGTAATGAATTTAGCTGTCACTCTTGACCTTCTATGCTCAGATTCATGATCACATTCTCTTAGTTGAAATATTTGTGCAATTTTTGCTTTATTTCATAGTCTCTGCGAATTACATTAAGTATCTTATATACATGACAGGTTGAAGTTAGCATTCTGATCAATAAGTATTAGATAAATATGACTCAAATCATCTTGAAGACTGTCCTGAGAAATCTTATCTTTCAATGGGAGCTCACAAAATTTAGTCACTTGCTACATGACTTGTTGCACTAAATCCATATACACTTTTTAAAACTTAATTTCTCTTCCATTTCTACTGAATTTTATCACCATCAAAACACATGAATCTTACCATTATTTCTATCTCAAGCACTGTAAATCCTTCCATTTTTTTTCCCATGTTACTCCCGAATAGATGGACTATGAAACAAATCACCCGCAGACTATGCTCCAGACAGTACACAGGGCAAGACCTACCTCTTATTCTTTTACAATCTCATTCATTTCATGGATGTCAAGTACAGGGGATACTTTCAAGTGTAAAATGCATTTGAAAGTATCCCCTATATTTCCAATTTACAACTTAATTCTGCAAAGTTCTTAATATGTATATCTACATTTAACTGATAACTATATATTTAACTAAAGCTTATTACCAATCTCGCTGGCTCAGTGAAACTATTCATGCCTCAAATTCAGCACATTTAAGTATCTTGTTGAGGTGGGGGTTTTGGTTACATTTTTCCAGTGTGGGTTAACACCCAAACCCTGAAATTATCTCCCCATGTAATCTCTTCTGACTTAGAATCACAGCTCCTGACTTCAAAATGATTCATTCATCCAGCACTTCTAGACTGGCAGCACTACTGACTGACTCTCCACCAGTTGCATTAGTTGGTGGTCTGGGTCTAAATATCCTGGGGAAATACACATACCCTGATGTGCACTGGGCTTGATGGTTCTCATTCTTCCACTTCTACTCTTA
Organism: Apteryx mantelli; assembly: GCF_036417845.1. NCBI lineage: Eukaryota > Metazoa > Chordata > Aves > Apterygiformes > Apterygidae > Apteryx > Apteryx mantelli. The sequence continues at coordinate 34,073,349 of NC_089981.1, read as the reverse complement.
CTGCCCTTGTGCAGTTAGCCTCTCTCTAAAACGAAGTCTTGGTCTCCCACTTGGTTCTTTGCTGGAGCCCCAATTTCTCTGGCTCAACTGCTCCTCCCAGAGGGCCTTCAGTCTCCCAGGGCTCTGTGCCTCAGCAGCCTGGCCTTGGCTCGTACTTCCTCATGCTTTCTCCTGGAACCTGTTTGCCAACGACTCAAAGCATTCAACTGCTCCCTACTTCTCTCCTTCCTGCTTAGGTTATACCACATAAGAGCAAGGAAGGAAAGAAAGCAAGGGGACTTGAAGAGCACCATCCAATGTGGAGAACAGGATGCAAAATCTGTTCTCAAGACAGCTTGTCAAAGCCCAAACCCCTCCCTTACTTTTCCATTTTCCGATTGGGACGGTGGCTGTCCTCAAGTAAAAGTTTTTCAGTTAACCTAAACAGCATGGTATTTTCAGCTTTGTCTTTCCTCCCCTCTGCCCTGGACCCCCATAAAGGGGTATGGCACACAGGCAGGCAGAAGAAAATGCAAAAGTAAGAGTCCTGAAGTGCAGAAGCCACACAGCAGAATTTATTCAAGCAAGCACCAACGGGTGTTGAACAAACAGGGTTCACTTTCACAAGGAACAGACTATCTCCACGTTACAGTTAACTCTCTCCTTCCTTCCTCCTTCCCCCAACTCCCATTCTTTAAGGATGTTCAGTTTGCCTCTCAGGATGAAGTCTATAGAAGCTTGAGTTGAAAATTCCAGGATTTTTATAATATTCTAGGTAATCTCTACTCTTCCCAACTCCTTGCTGGGTGCAAATGCCTTCAAGACTGCTCAGTCAGAAACTACACCCTGCACCACTGCATACCAGTGCCACATGGACCACTGTGTACTGCAGCGCTCGGCAAAAGGGAAGCAAACATCTCATTCCCGGACAGCTGGCAAATGAAAAAAAAAAAATCTGAAAACACACTCACACACAACTTGTGGCTTTTGCAAGCACAACTTCATTTCAAAATGACCCTGTTCTTTAGCAGACCATACTTCCATTTACGAACAGGAGACCACCTTAATCAATTAGCCCCCTGAACACTACAGCTAAGGCTCGTTCGGACTCTCCTTTTTTCTGCAGCACTTACTGAACTCCAGGAAAACAGTGCAGGAATTAGAGACATATGGCATGTATCGCAATCATTTCAAGACCTGATGAACCAAGGAGTTTAAATCCCTAATTCTACATTAGGAAAAATTCAAAAGAATAAGAAGAGCTGTCTTTTTGCATGTTTAACTGGCTAGACTTCCATCTACAAACAGACACAGTTAGTGTGTTAAACTAGTAACGCATACTCTGCAAGCTCTTATCCCTGTTGAAGTCAAGCCTGAATGAAAGGAAGACTTCATGATTTGTCCCAGTGCTGAGATGCAGAGCTTTCCAAAAGAATTGGCTAGAACAGGTTAGCATCACAGTAAAAAAGTCACTTAGGAGATACTGTATCTAAATTACAAGCATTCCAATATCTCGTGTTCTTAAAAAAAAAGAGAGAGAAAGAAGGAAGGAAGAAAAAAAAAACTTTAAAAGTAAACAGGAACATTTGTAGCTTAGAAGTGAATCTGGTACCAATGAGACTGAAATCAGTGACATTCCCAAAAAAGGCAAAAAATGTAAACAGAAGCTGCAATTCTAGACCTGGAAGAATACATTCTTCGATCTTAAAATGAGAGAGTTGAAGGACAAATGCCAAGAAAAATGAAACAGAAGCCTGCACCTTTAAACACAACCATGCTACAGCAGTGGCGTTTGTTTAACACCCAGACAGAAGACTTCAGTCTTTGCCAACACTTTTCTCAACTGCTGACTTCTACTGAATAAATGCCGGAATTCCTGAAAAATCAGTACAACACCAATATTCTTTTCCAATCTCCCTCTGGTTTCCTCACTGCTAAATAGCAATGAAAAACATTATTGCTGAGTAGTGCAATTTCTGTTCCTCCCTTTTTTAGGCACAAGTTAATTGCCAACTAAGACTATGAAAATAAAAGAAATGAGATCCATTCTAACCCAACAGTATATCTGAATCCTATCATGTGAGTTGCCAATTGGTTTTCCAGTCCTCACACTCAATATCTGCTGTTAATTTGCTCGCTATTTCAAGAACTTGAAGACTGTCAGCAAAATCCATGATGCATTACAAAACTTAT